>NW_006289393.1:1301568-1303408 GCF_000327345.1 Myotis davidii
GAGAGGAGCGGAAGGAGGAGAGAAGAGAAAGGAGGAGGAGGAGGAGGAGAAGAAAAGGGAAGATGAAGAAAGAAGAAATGAAGTATAATCCTCAAATATCAAGGAAGTTTAAATCTAAGAGGGAATAATGATTTCTATATTCATAGCAAAAAGGTACAAAAAGGGTGAATGAATGAATGAATGAATGATTTTAGCATAAAGGAGAATCCCACTTAGATAATCCTGGAAAACTTGCCTTTATTCTCACAGTATTTCCAGCTGATTTCCAGACACAAACTTTTGCTGCATTTTTCCAGTATTTGAACTAAAAACGAAGAGACAGAATGGCAGGGGTTTGGACCAGCATAAGCATTTCAGCTCTGGTTGCTCTTCTCCAACCATCTGTTCTTTCTCTCCCGGTCTTTCTTTGTAAAGATTTTCCCTGCTGTTTAGTTCCCTCCTCTGCCTCTTCCCCATTTATCACTTTAGAAAGGTTTCTAGTTCATCACATGAAATGTCTACATGTTGCCCATAAGCTCTTAAGGGGAAGTCAGGGTACAAATAAAACAGATAAATAAATAACTTTTAAAATAAATAAGTTGTGCACACAACCCCAGTGGATTGGAAGAATATTTAGTTAACTGACTAGGGAAAAGAATTTTCACACTGTGTCATCTGCTTACGCTAATGAGTTAATTAAATTAGAAAAATTCCACTGCCAAAAGCAAAAACATCTAAATCCATGGGATGCTGGGGGAATTATAGGCCATGCTATTAAATGAATTCTGTTCAAGCGTTTTTTTTTTTTTTTTTTCCCTTTGAAAAGGCTGTAGAGAGCTACACTTAAAAAACCATCCAATTTCAAGAGTGTATTTTCCATCTGGGGCTAGTTGGGTAGAATACACTCTAAACTCTGCAAATCCCACTGAGAGGCAACATGACTTGTTAGGAAAACAGTTTATGAAAAGCAATGCTTTGTGGAGATCCAGCAAAAGCTTTAACTGTGATGTCCCCATATACTGCTGAATTCAATATTTTCCATTAAATGCCTTTGCACACAAGTGAAAAACCAAAATGATTCAGGAAATGGGTATAGTAAAAAAAAATCAAAAGCCAACGCACTTTGCTACAGCTTTAGCTGATAATTAGAATATTTCCAACTATCTGAAAACTTTTGTCACTTTAAGAGTTTATTCACTCTTCTCTTTTAGTCACCTCCTTCCAGAAATCTCATGCTCCAAATAATTCTGATGTGAAAAATAAAAAGACCAAAGCCTAGTAAATAAAGATTAAAGAATTAAGCTTTAAATACCATTAATATGCTAAAAACAATAGAAAGAATTGTTTTTTATGTCTTTTTATTGATTTCAGAGGCAAAGGGAGAGGGAGAGAAAGAAACATCAATGATGAGAGAGACTCATTGATAGGCTGCCTCCTGCATGCCACCCACTGGGGATCGAACCCGCAATCCAGGCATGTGCCCTTAACTGAAATTGAACCCAGGACCCTTCAGTCCACAGGCTAATGCTCTATCCTCTGAGCAAAGCCAGCTAGGGCAGAAATAATCTACACTAATAAAAGAGAAACATGGTAATTAGTGTCACTCCGCTACCCTTCCCATTGGCTAATCCCCCATCACTCACAGAGTAGGGCCGAGATATGCAAATTAACTGGCAGCCAAGATGGTGGCCGGCAGCCAGGCAGCTGATGCGAACAGGGAGGCTTGCTTGCTTCAGTGACGGACTCCAACGTTCCACGCCTGACTTGCTGGCCTCTCAGCTGCAACTCTAAGTAACTATATTGCGAATAAAGAAGCTAAAGAAAACCCAGAAACCTGCTTCACTCAGCTGAGCTTCAGCCA
>NW_006289393.1:1303879-1310978 GCF_000327345.1 Myotis davidii
CTCAGCTCCCTCCCCATCGGCCCTGCCCTGAGTGTGACAACGGGGAGTGCCCCAACCCCCTGATTGGCCCTGCTCTGTGGGTGACAGGGGGCAGTGCCCCAACCCCCCAATTGGCCCTACCCTGAGCGTGACTGAGGGTGGCATCGCAACCTCCCAATCTGCCCTGCTCTGTGCATGACAGGGGAAGGCTCCCCAACTCCCCAATCGGCTCTGCTCTGAGCCCGACCAGGGGCTGCACCTAGGGATTGGGCCTGTCCTCTGCCACCCGGGAGCAGGCCTAAGCCAGCAGGTCATTATCTCCCGAGGGGTCCCAGAATGCAAGAGGGCATAGGCCGGTCTGAGGGACCCCTCTTCCTCTGAGTGCACAAATTTTTGTGCACCGGGCCTCTAGTTCTTAATAAACCATAAAATGTAGAATATGGCATTAAAGATGTCCTATGTAACAGCAGCTGTCAAAATGAAATGTATAAGAAAAGTCTCAAAGATGTTCATCTTCTATACAGTGTTTAATTAAATTGAGAGTGCTATTCCCTCGTGGAGAGAACGGTGAGCTAAAATTTCTTTAAAAGGTAAAACAGGAGTTCTGAGATGGTGGCATGGGTAAACATGGTACATATTCGAAACCTCCCATTATCCACATCAAAATTACAAGTGAACTACAGAACAATCATCATTCAGAACCACCTGAAATCTAGCTGAAAAGAAGCCCTGTAACTAAGGATATAAAGAAGCCACATGGAGACTTGAAGGAGGAGCAGAGGCGCTGACTGACCTGGTTTTACACCCACAAGTGGCAGATAAAAATCGGGAGGAATATCTCAGCTGCTGTGGAGGTTCCAGCTGAGGAACAACAGGTCCCAGGCCCACATCAGAACCCCCACACAGAAAAGAGAAGTCCCCATAACTTCTGGCTGTAAAAACAAGCAGACATGTTGGCTGAGTGAAAAGGAGGGTTTCTAGAATCCCAGGCAGTTCCTCTTAAAGGGCCCATACATGGACTTAGAGCAGTGGTCGGCAAACTGAGGCTCTTTGGCCCCTTGAGTGTGGCTCTTCCACAAAATACCACGTGCGGGTGCGATTGAAACTTTGTGGACCATGAGCAGAAGTTGGTATTTTGTGGAAGACCCACACTCAAGGGGCCAAAGAGCTGCATGTGGCTCATGAGCCGCAGTTTGCCAACCACTGACTTAGAGGGATTCACTTCCTCTGAGCCCTAGTGCTGGGGCGGCTGCTCACAAGATGCCAGGGACATAAGGGGAGAAACTTAATCATCTGGCTTCAGAACTGCTGGTAGAGGCCATTGTTCCTTTGTTGAGCCCTCCTTCCACAGAGGCAGCAAATGGGCCCTATATCTGAGTCTCCATCAACCTGGCTCACATTGTAGTGATTTTCAGACCTTGCTCCACCCAGATCCTGGGCCAACCCAAGGTGTTTCCGGTGGCTTTTTTATACAAATGGCCTCTCTTGACTCATGCTTCAGACTTTCCTAAAATCTCTCAAAAAAGCAGCATCTGGTCTCTACATAGCCCTTATCTCTTGCTAAGTGGTTCTAGGCCTGGCACTAGTAGCAGCCAGACTCAGTTTGCAAGTGTGGCCTCACCCAGGCACCTCAAACACCAGCACAAGTAGCAGCCATCTTCTGATCTCTCTGCAGCTTATGCCTGGTGGCCCTGGACAGGGCACAGGTGTTGGCTGATCTTGCACCTCCCAAGAGGCCTCAGAGCCAGTGCAGCTGGTACACAGCTTCAGACCACACTGGATTACAACCCAACCACTTCTATGAGCGACATGCTCAAAGAGTGAACTTGGTGGGTACCAGAGCTTCACTGAAGTGAGTCCCGCTCTGTGGGGTCAGGCCCTTTTCAGCAGCTCCTCTGCTATAGTCACAGCTGGTCATCAAAACTGATCAATCAGGGGGTCAATCCCTCCCAGTGATATGCCAAAAACAATCAAGAATCACTACAACAGGAAAATGCATACAGTTCACACAGGGGCACACCTGGAGTGCCCAGCTTGGGTATAAGGTGAGGCTGCACCAATGGACCCTACAGGACACCTACTATATGAGACCACTCTATCAAACCCAGAATAAATAGCAGCTCTACCTAATATATAGAAACAAACACAGGGAGGCAACCCAAATGAAGAGACAAAGAAATGTGCCACAATTTAAAGAACAGGATAAATTTCCAGAAAAAGAACTAAATGAAATAGAGGCAAGCAAACTACAGATACAGAGTTCAAAAGAACTCTGGTTATAAGGATGCTTGAGGAAGTTAGTGTGAACTTCAATAGCATAAAAAAGAACATGGAAACCATAAAAGAGATCCAGTCAAAAGTGGATGATACACTAACTGAAATGAAGACTAAATTATAGGGAATGAACAGTAGAGTAGATAAAGCAGAGAATCAAATCAGTGATTTGCAATATAAGGAGAAGTATATAGCCAGTCAGAACAGCAAGAATAAAAAGGAAGAAAAAAGAAATGAGCACAGTGTAAGAAGCCTCTAGGATAATTTCAAGCGTACCAACATTCATAATATTGGGATGCTGGAAGGAGAAGAGAGATACAAGATGTTGAAAATCTATTTGAAAAAATGACAGAAAACTTCCCTAACTGGCAAAGGAAATAGATATATAAGTCTAGAAAGCTCAAAGAGTCCCAAAGAAAATGAACCCAATGAAGCCCACTCCAACACACATCATACTCATAATGTCAAAGATCTAAAGAGAAAAAGAAAATCCTAAAAGCTACAAGAGAAAGGCAGTTAGCTATCTAAAAGATAGCCTCCATAAGACTGTTAGCTGATTTATAAGCAAGAAGGGATTGGAAGAAAATATTTGAAGTGATGAAAAGCGAGGACCTACAACCAAGATTATTCTACCCAGGAAAGTTATAATTTAAAAGAGTTACCATATGACTCAGCAATCTCTCTTCTGGGTATCTACCCAAATATTTGAAAACATGTATTCACAAAGGAACATGTACCCCTATGTTCATTGCAGCATTACTCACAGTGGCTAAGACATGGAGACAATCTAAGTGTCCTTCGATAGATGACTGGATAAATAAGATAGGATACGTATATACAATGGAATACTACTCAGCCATAAGAAAAGATGAAATACCACCATTTGCAATAGCATGGATGAACCTTGAGAATATTATGCTAAGCAAAATAAGTCAGTCAGAAAAAGCTAAGAACCATATGATTTCACCCATATGTGGGATATAAAACTGAAACTCATAGACACAGACAACAATATGGTAGTTACCAGAGGGAAGGGGTTAAGGTTAGGGTTGGATTTAGGATTAGGGGGGAAGTAGTAAAGGGTAAAGGGGGCCAAATATATGATGATGAAAGATGACTTGACTTTAGGTGGTGGGCACACAGAGTGCAATGCACATTTCTCCACTCCTTGTATCTGTAATGGCTTATGACGCTTTTGACCAATAGAATGTGGCAAATTTACACTGAGATCTGATGCTAGAACTTAAGAGGACTTGAAACTTCTATATTCTCTCTTGGAACCCGGAGACTAGCATGCTGTGAAGAAGCCCAGGCTAGCACACTGAAGGAGGAGAACCAAGGTACCCTAGTTGATAGCTACACAAACTGCCAGATAAGTGGGTGGAGCCCACTTCAGTTTTGAGCCCTTCAGTGCTAGTCAAACCTCAATCATGTGAGTGATCTCAACTGAGACCAACAGAAGCACCATACAAATTACCAACTCACGGAATCCTGAGGAAAAGGTAAGTCATTGTTGTTTTAAGTAACCCAGTATTGGAATGTTTTGTTATACAACAATAGGGAATTTAAAATAATCTCTCCATTAACTTTGGTCACTGTTCATGTCCTACAGTAAAGTTTTATAATTTTCATTAAATATCCCTTGGGCATATCTTCTTTAAATCCTAGGTGTTTATGTTTTTGTTGCTCTTGAGATTAAATACTTTTTTTTTTCTAATTACATTTTCTAATTGGTTATAGGTAATGCAGAGAAAGAACTACTGATTAATACACTTGGACTTTTGTTTAGCCATTTTCCTGAGTACCCTTACTAGTTTTAAGCATGCTTGTTTTAGTCTATTGCATTTTCTAGATAGAAAACAGAAACATTTTTGGCCTTTCCTTTCCAATATTTATAATTCTTATTTCTTTCTCTAGTCACATGGCATTGGCTAAGGAGCAAGTTGATAGTAGGAACGTTTGCTCCTTTTTTCAGTGGAATTAGTTGTAATATTTTCATCAGTAAGTATGAGATTGTTTTGTTTATTTTGAGCTACCAATTACCAGATTGAAGGAATTTCTACACATTTCTGGACCCTTATACTACTTTAAAATGTGTTATTCTGAATTTTAAACTAAAAATTTAACACACCAAAGAGTTACAAATA
This sequence comes from Myotis davidii, assembly GCF_000327345.1. Taxonomy (NCBI): domain Eukaryota; kingdom Metazoa; phylum Chordata; class Mammalia; order Chiroptera; family Vespertilionidae; genus Myotis; species Myotis davidii. The sequence continues at coordinate 1,308,280 of NW_006289393.1, forward strand.
TTCATGTATCCAATACCTATATTTAACACTATATATGTGGGTACTAAGAATGATACACATTATTGTTTAATATTCATTTTCAAGTTCACATATGGTATCAGGCTTTCTCTATTCAGTTGTGGCACTTTCCCCCCGCTTAATACTACTACATTTTTCCCACTTAATATTAGGCATCAAGATTTATACGTGTTGATAAAAGGAGTTCTCATTCATTTTAAATATTTTAAGACTCCTCTCCAATAGGCTTCTGGCAGTTTATCTACCCAATTCCCCATAAATGGATATTTAGGGTTTGCCACTACATCGCAAACAATGCTGCTTTGAATGTTTTTGCTCCTGCATCTTTCTGAACAAAGGCAGAAAAGTTTCTCGTACAGAGAACGCACTGGGTCACAGGTTATGCACAGGTTATCAGGCAGTTTCAAATTGCTCTCCCAAAATGGTTATCCTGCAGCCATTTATACCTGTGTCAGCGATGCTAAAATCTCTGTTTTACCCTCGCTTTTCCACCAGGTGATCTAGCAATCCCACTTCTGGTACAGACCCAAATAAAATGAAATCACTATCTCAAAGTGATAGCTGCCCTCCCATATTTATTGCAGCATGATTCACAATAGCCAGGACATGAATACAATCCGAGTGCCCGCTGTCTGTGTGTGGATAAAGAAAATGTGGCATATGGATATGGATATTATTCAGTCATATAAAGTAAGAAAGTTTGATATTTGAAGCAGCATGCATCGACCTTAAGGGAATTATGCTGAGTGAAATAAGTCAAACGGAGAAAGTACTCTATGAGCCCACTTATATGTGAAACCTAACAAAGCTGAACTCATAAACACTGAGGGCAGAATGGTGGTTGCTGAGGGCTGGTAGATTGGGGAAGTAGGGAGATGTTGATCACAGGGAACGAACCTACAGTTATAAAATGAATGAGTTCTGGGGATCTAATTTGTGGTATGATGACTATGCTTAAAAATCTCTATCTCTATCTATCTATCTATCTATCTATCTATCTATCTATCTATACACACACACACACACAGTGGGGCCTTGACTTACGAGTGTCCCGACTACGGAGTTTTTTGAGATACCAGCTGTCTCTCGGCCGATTTTTTTGCATTGAGTTGATCAAGTAATTTGAGTTAATGAGCTCCTTAACGAGCTCAAACTCAGAACGAATTAAACTCGTAAGTCAAGGCCCCACCGTATATAAAATAGAGAAATATGCTAATTAACCAGGACACCATAACATGTCGACCGGACAGGAGGAAGTTGCTCGCGCAGTGTTGGGGGCAGGGCAGCAGGGGCCTGCACTGGGGGAGGGCCTGATCAGCAGTGGATGCAGCTGCTTCAAGTGCCAGAGAGGGAGGCAGGGCCAGATGGGCAGCGGCTGTGGCTGCTGTGGGGTCCGGGAAGCGAGGCAGGGCCAGACTGGCGATTCGAGGGTGGGCGGCGCCAGGCAATTTCGAATTGCACGCTGGGCTCCTAGTCTATATAATAAAAGCCTAAGCAACCATTCACTATGATGTGCACTGACCACCAGGGGGCAGATGCTCAATGCAGGAACTGCCCCCTGGTGGTCAGTGCGCTCCCACAGGGGGAGCTCTGCTCAGCCAGAAGTCAGGCTCACAGCTGGCAAGCAGCGCAGCTGCTATGGCAGGAGCCTCTTCCTCTGCAGCAGCTCTAAGGACTAGTGAGCCAAGCAGTAAGGAGCAGCAAGCAGGAAGGCGGTAAGGAGCGAGGGGTCCCAGACTATGAGAGGGTGCAGGCTAGGCTGAGGGCCCCGCCCCCTCAGTGAATGAATTTCATGCACTGGGCCTCTAGTATTATATACTTGAAAGTTGCTAGAACGTAGATATTAAATATTCTCACCACACAAACACACACAAATGGTAATATGTAAGACGATGGAGGTGTTAACTAACCATATTGTGGTGATAATTTCATAAAATATATATGTGTATCAATATGTTGTACACCTCAAACCTGCACAATGCTGTATGTGCATTATATCTCAGTGAAACTTGGAATGTAAGGAAAGAAATGCCTGGTCATTTTGGCAGTTGGGTCAGACAGCTCCTGTGTAGTTGGACTGTAGGCGGTGTCTCTACTGTGACGATTCGTATTTTCTTTACATACTTATTCAGGGTTTCCCCCACCAGATGGAGCCACATGTGACAGGAAAATACTGAGCCAGGCATTTAAATTAGTCTTTTTGAGTCCTTAGTCCTCCCTCTAGTTCAGTGTTTCTCAGCTTTTTAAATTTTGCCATCACCTTCTCAGTGACCTTTAATTTTTTTCTTAATTTTTTCTCTTAACCCATGAAACTTTAACAACACAGATACCCTATATCTATTTATGTAACTGTGGTCATTTTTAGAACCACAAACCATTGTGATTTCTAAAATTTTTGTCCCAGGAACCAATTTCCATCACCATTGAGAATGTTTCTATCTAAAGATTTAAAGGAGGGAAGAAGATGGCGGCGATATAGGCAGACGCGTCCCAGGTCGTGTCCCGGAACAAATGGAGTGAGCAGCTGAAACTAATAGCACCCACCCCGAGTTGGCGAAAGGGCTCAGCTGGTGAGACAGTTTGCAGCCCTGAAGAGCAGAACTCCCCTGGAAAGGTAAAAGGAACCCTGGGATTTGGGCAGGAAAGTTTGCCGGACCTCTGAGCCCAGCTGGGTGGAGGGA
>NW_006289393.1:1318057-1382313 GCF_000327345.1 Myotis davidii
GGGGGAAAAAATGGACACATATGTAATACCCTTTGTAATAAAAAATAAAATTTGGAAAAAAAAAATTAAAAAAAAAAAATAAAGATTTAAAATACTTTCAGTTTTCTCAAGTTTCTCTTTTGGGAAATTCAATTTGATTCTCTTACATAATCAGCAGGTTTATGATGCTTTTAAACAATAGAAGGGGGTCACCGTGACAATGAGTTCTGAGTTATCTGACTAGGTACACACTCATCTGATGAAGTGTCTTATGGGGAGAGTTAGGGGGAAAAGAGATGATTGGGCAAAATCAACAGCTGCAAACCCAAAGGGCTAAGAAGTAAGGAGGTAAATGAGAGAAGCTGGCCCAGAGGAGCTGTGGCCCCCTGGGGGCACACATCTTGTCCAAAAAGAGCAGCTGGTACCCAACTGCAGCCAAAACCACATGCAGGAATAGAGAGCCACCTTAGAAAACCCTTCAATTTCTCAAGAGAACACAGAAATTCAGATATTTATGCAAAACTTGTCAATTGTTAAAGATTTCTTAGATTTTAAAAATATATTGCAGAAGCCAAACAAAATTCATCTCTGAGAAGTATGCAGCCTATTAAGCTACAAATTTGCAAATTTTAGTTACATGAGTTCTTACAAATCCCCCTGCACCTCTAAAATTCAGTATTTTTTTTTAAATTTTGAATTAATGTAAAACTCTAAGAAGATTGTAGTCTTAAATATTAACACCAAAAAAACCAAGAACAGCTGTAGCAGGGGATGATTTAATATCCCATCATCTGCATAGGCAAATAGAAAATCCAAATCCAAATTTTCTTTTTAAAGATAATTTATTATTTTTTACATGAAGCCAAAATGTAGAAGCAATTGAAAGTTATAGAATAAATCCTGAACGCATAAAGATTTTTTTCTCCTTAGTTAAAATTAACTATCACTTGGGTTACAAAATAATTTTTAGATATTCATGTCTGCCACTACAGCACAGAGATTAAAAAAAAAATAAGTCTCTCCTTCAAAGACAATTTTATGTATTTCTTTAATTTAATAGATTCTCCAAGGAATGTGAGTATATATTTCTATAATATCTTGGTTGTCTTTACATATTCTTACTTCCTTGTTAGTTTTAGTATTTCTGTCTCATCCACACAAAAAAGTAATTAAAGACACATGTGGATATTTTGATAGGTCACATTAATATATTACTGAATATGACAACATGATAGCTATGTTGTCCTATTTAGCTATGAAGATGGCTTCTGTGGAGTTTGGCAAATCTCAATCCATATTAAAAATTCAAATGGAAGGTTGATATATCTTGTTCTGTTACTAACTACGTATAAATTTTCAGAAAAATCAATTTCTCTAGACTTCATTTTTTCTCATATCACATATAAAAGAGAATGAACTAAGTGATCTCTAAGGTGCCTTTTGGCTCTAAAATGTTGTGCTCTACAAAACCAGTTAACGGAATTAAAATCTTTGGTTTTAAATTTGTTGTAGTTTTTCATGTACAGTTTTATTGAGATATAATTCATATATCATAATATTGACCCATTTAAAGTCCAGTGAATTCACAGGATTGTTCAACCATCACCACCATCTGCAGTCATTTTAAAACACTTTCAACACTCTAAAAAGAAACCCCATACACATTAGCGGCTGTTCCCCAAGCTCTGCTCCCTACCCAGCTGCAGGCAACCACTGATCTACATTGTGTCTCCAGGAATTTGTTTATTCCAGATATTTTACATAAACAGAACCATAGGAGTAATCTTTGTGACTGACTTCTTTTACTTAGCAAAATGTTTTCAAGAATCATCCATACTGTAGCATGCATCAGTACTTCACCCCTTTTTATGGTTGGATAATATTCCATTGCATGGAATGCCATCTTTTATCTGTCCATATGTCAGTTAGTAGACATCCGGACTGTATCCACATTTTCATTATAAACACCATGCACAACTTTTTGTAGGGACATATGTTTTCATTTCTCTTAGATATATACCTAGAAGTGGAATTGCTGGGTCAAATGTAAATTGTTAGTTTAGCATCTTTACAAACTGCCAAACAGTTTTCCAAAGTGGCTATACCATTTTACATACTCACAGTAATGTATTAGAATTCCAACTTTTCTACGCCCTTCCCAACATTTGTTATTGTCCATCTTTTTTATCGGAGCCACTCTAGTGGATGTAAAATGATATCTAATTGTAATTTTTATTTCCATTTCCCTAATGGAAATTAAAAAATGATGAACATCTTTTCATGTACTTATTGGCTATTTGTATATCTTCTTTGAAGAAATAGCTATTCAGACTTTTGCCCATTTGGAGGGGAGGAGAGGGATGTAGTTTGTTTTTTCATTGTTCAGTTGTAAGAGTTCTTTATATATTATGGATACCAGTCTCTTGCCAGATTTACTATTTGCAAATATTTTCTCCCATTCTGCGGGTTATATTTTCAGTTTCTTTATAATGTCCTTTCATGTAGAAATATTTTTATTTTATTTTACTGAAGTCCAAGTTACTGATTTTTGTTGGTGCTGCAGATCATGCTTGTGATGTCATATCTAAGAAAACACTGCCTATTCCAAAGTAATTCCTATCATAGGAGTGTTATAATTTTAGCTCTTACACTCAAGTCTATGATTCATTTTTTAGTAAACTCTTATGTATGATGTGAGGTAGGGATTCATATTTATCCTTTTTTACACGTGGTATCCAGTTATTGAAAAGATTGTTCTTCCCTTATAAAATTGTTTTGTCTCCCCTGTCAAAAACCAATTGATCATAGTGTGAGAGTTTAGTTCTTTACACTCAATTTTATTAATTTTACGTTTTTATATTGTCTTATTGGTATCACATTATATTGATTATAATAGTTTTGTAGTAGATTTAGAAATTGTGAGTCTTGCTGAAACCTGTTTGGCTCAGTGGATAGACCGTCGGCCTGCGGACTGAAAGGTCCCAGGTTTGATTCCGGTCAAGGGCATGTACCTGGGTTGCGGGCACATCCCCAGTAGGAGATGTGCAGGAGGCAGCTGATCGATGTTTCTCTCTCATCGATGTTTCTAACTCTCTATCTCTCTCCCTTCCTCTCTGTAAAAAATCAATAAAATATATTTTTTTAAAAAAGAAATTGTGAGTCTTACTTTACTCTTCATTGTCAAAATGGTTTTGGCTATTTTCCATATTAAAATACCTTTCATTTCCAGGTAAATTTTATGAAAGACATAATTTTTACAAAAGCCAGCTGGGATTTTGATAGTATTGCATTTAGTCTACAGATCAATTTGGGGAGTACTGCTACCCTAACAATGCAAGTCTTCTGACTCATAAAAGTGGGGTGCCTTCCTATATACTTACATGTTATTTAATATCATTCAACGTTTTGTAGTTTTGGTGTACAAGTCTTGCACTTTATTTGATACATTTCTTCCTGGGTGTTATTTTTGGGTTGCTATTATAAACTAGAGGCCCAGCGCATTCTATCCTGAGACCTAGACCTGCTGCGCTGGCTGGACCCACTCTGACTCCCACCGCACAGGTTGAGGCGGGACCCAGAGTCAAGTCCCCGCCCAACAGCACGCGCCTCACCGGGCACACAGCCCTGCCCACCCGCTTGCGCATGTGCATGCAGCCTCCTGGTGACCAGTCTTTGGTTGTTCCACCTTACAGTGTCACAGCCACAGGCCTTTTCTTAGTATAGGTGAGAGTGTTTTTTTTTTAATTACAGTTTTGGATAGTTCATTGCATTGTATGCCTTTTAAGCTTCAAGATGAAAAATGATGTCACACCATCCTAACTTTTTTTGTGATTTACTTGAAATCATGCACCCATTTTTTAAGTTCCTTTTCTATTTATTTCTTTAATTTTTATTGACTTTATTGGGATGATATTGATTAATAAAATTATATAGGTTTCAAGTGTAAAATTCTATAATACTTCATCTATATATTGTATTATGTTCTATTTTAGTTCTGAGCAATATATTTGTGTTTTATTTTTAAATTTTATTTTTATTAAGTCATGAAAAGACAAATATGACTTGTATACAGTATATTTAAATTTGAAGTTAAGCTGGATGCCTAACCTTGCCAATTAAATCACTTAAATTACATAGACTCCCATCATCTTTCACCAGCGCTCACTGAACATTCACGGGATGCACAACACTGACACTGTCTTAGCAGCCCCCATTTGTAGAAAATACATTCACTCTTACCTAACAAGTACATGGCATTGAACTCCCATAAGCTCAGAAAAAACAGTTAAAGGAATAAAACATAAATAAACACTTCAAGTCTGTTGCTTTCATTAAATATTTGCACTGAAGGCAGCGTTTCCTTTGACTGCCAAAAGAAAAAATGATTGTATCAGGAATCTGAATTTCAACTTTATTTTAGGGTGATTCCACTCAAACTCTTCTAATGCCGCCAGGGTACCATTGCCTTTTCAAATTAGGCTAATGTTGTTGATGGCATAAAATGTAGTTATATGTTTTGGAAGAAAAATAAAGTAAATTCTCATTGCTATGTTTTTTTTTTTTTTCCTGGCAAATATAGTATGTATTCAAATGGAAAGAGTCACATTTGGTCATGGTTCTGGGAAACTTTGAGGAGCAGAAGAAGCTAAATACCCAACACTTTGGAAAAATACAAACATTTAACATACCTATTTTTTTGTATGTAGTTTTAAGGACAATGATTAATCTGCCCATAATGGACATCAAAGTAAGAACTTCCTCTTAAATAATAGTTGAGAAAAATATATTAACTGTCACAGGTGAATTCCCTGGGATACATAAATAAGATAAACATCTTAGGAACCAGAAACTGAGCTCAGAGAAGAAAGAGAGTACTGAGGTCCTTAGCCCACTCGGTCCTGGCTTTAGAGTTACACAAATTGAGAAAGAATTTGAAACCTAATATGTATTAAGTATTAAAAGCTTTCATGAGTGTTTGAGGACAAAAGACAGCAGGCTCTCTTCCTGAAAACACAATCAGGAAAAAGGGTCCCTCAATCTTGAAAAGAGGTTGGTGAAAACGAATGGCCGCCCAAGGCTACAGCTTATGTACTAGTACAGTGGTTCTCAACCTTCCTAATGCCGCGACCCTTTAATACAATTCCTCATGTTGTGGTGACCCCCAACCATAGAATTATTTTCATTGCTACTTCATAACTATAATTTTGCTACTGTTATGAATCATAATGTAAATATCTGATATGCAGGATGTATTTTCATTGTTACAAATTAAACATAATTAAAGCATAGTGATTAATCACAAAAACAGTATGTAATTATATGTGTGTTTTCCAATAGTCTTAGGCGACCCCTGTGAAAGGGTCGTTCGACCCCCAAAGTATTCGCAACCCACAGGTTGAGAACCACTGTACTAGTAGGATGCTGATGGGTTCCGTAGAAGGAAAGACAGTCTCAAAGACAGAACCTGACCAAAGCCCTGGCTAGCTCAGCTTCATTGGAGATGTGCCCGGTTTTATATTACAGGACAGGGGTATCAAGTCACCTGACTGGGTTCTGCTAAGCTCGCTGGAGGCATCCTCCATAGAGAGGTGTGTGCAGAAAGAGAAAAAAATCCTCATGCAAGATAAATAGAAAATTTAAAGCACATGAAAAATAATACCAAGAAGAGAGCCAAAATTAAAAAATGAAGAGAATTCGCTGCCAAAGAAATAAAAACAATGACATGAGCAAAACACTATCATCAAAAGAAGACACAAATGGCCAATAGATACCTGAAAGGGAATGCAAATCAAACCCAAAAAGAGGTGTCACCTCACACCTGTTGGAATAGCTGTTATCAAAACAACAAAAGGTGTCAGGGAGGATGTGGTGAAATGGAAGCTCTGTGCCCAGTTGGTGGGCATATAAATTAGCACAGCCATCATGGAAACAGTATGGAGGTTCCAATAGGGGTGCATACAGGACGTAACCAATCCATGTTTCTCTCTAACATCAATGTCTGTCTGTCTGTCTGCCTGTCTGTCTGTCTCTCTCTCTTTCTCCCCCCTCTATCTTTTCCTCTCTCTCTAAAGTTAATAAAAACATCTCCTTAGGTGAGGATTATGAAGAATAAAAAATTTTTAAGTGAATTATATGATCTAGCAATCCTACTTCTGGGTATATATGCAAATGAAATAAGTCAGTATCTCAAAATATCTGCATTTCCATGTTCACTGCAGCATTATTCACAATGGCCAATATATGAAAACAACCTAAGTGTTATTATAATGAATGAATTGATAATAAAAAATGCCGTGTGTGTGTATGTATGTACACACACACACACACACACACACACACACACACACAGGAATATTATTCAGCCTAAAATGAGAAAATTTCTCCAGTTGCAACAACAGACACGAACCTGGAGGAAAGGTTATGCTAAGTGAAATAAGACAGACACAGAAAGACAAATATTTCATAATTTCATTTAGATGTAGAATCTAGAAACATCAAACTCAGAGAAGCAGAGAGTTGAAGGGTGACACCCAGGTACTAGGAGGTGAGGGAAACAGGGGCCTGCTGATCAAAGGGTATGAAGGTTCAGTTAGATGAATACACTTTAGAGATCTACTGTACAGCATGGTGACTATAGTCAGTACTATGTGTACTTAAAATTTGTTAAGAGAGTTTATCTTAAGTGTTCTCACCACACACAAGAAAACATAACTATAGGAGGTGATGCATTTATTTGTTAATTAACTTGATTGTGGTACTTATCCCACAGTGTATATGAAGGTCAAAATACCACACTGTACACCTTAAAGATATACCATTCTTTAATTTGTCAGATATACCTCAATAAAACTGAGGGGGGGATTATGAGCAAAAGTCAAAACAAAAATGGAATAGAATTCATAAAAAGTGAGAAACTGTGGTACAAACACAGGAAATAAGAAACATAATAAGTGGGTGTGAAGAAGGAGCTATTATAAATCTAGAAAAAAAATCATCATGTGAAATAAAATGCCATAACCAAGATAAAGTCTAGATAAAACAATCATAAAGATTAGTGGTATTAAAAAAATTTGTCTAATAAATTCACCTAGAATGAAGCGCAGAAAAAAATTGGACATAAGAAATATCAACTAAAAGACTCTAAAATGCATCTAAAAAATTCCAAAAAGAGAAAAAGATGGAAGAACATTGAAGAAATATTTTAAGAAATAATGGTTAAATAATTTTCAAAACTGACCATGTGCTTTATAATGGAATAAAAATAAATTCATATCAACTCAAATAATGTTAAAACTATAGAAACATCAAGCTAAAGAGAAACGGAAAATGAGGAACAGTGGTATAAAAGGAGAAAATCCTAAAATTGTGACATACAAATGAAAGCCTATTAGACGGCAAGACTGCAGCAGAAAATTAAGTGCCTAAGCACAAGAGAAGAGATTTCCCAGTGCTGAGGGCAAGTAACTGTGAACCTAGAATTCCAAACTGAGCTAAAAGATAACTGAGCAAATGACAACAAAATAAAAAAATCTTTAGACTTTAAACAAATGCTTACCTTTCCCAGACACTCACTAAGAAATTACTGAAGGATGTATTGAAAGTAAAGTTCATGATTTTTATAGTTTGCTTCACTCTACTATAACTTTTATTAAAACGATATGATAATATAGTAAACTTAACCAAGTTACTTTTTAAAAAAAGAAACAGAAACAATAAGAGAACTGAACTGAAACAGGGAATTATATAAATGAGAACAAATATGAGAGCAAGTTAAAATGAAAAACACTAACTTTGAAAAATACAGTAATTCAAAGATGTTATAATAAAAATGTTAAATAAACTATGCGATATACGTTAATTACATCATAGTCCTTCAAACTCTTAATATCCTCATGCATCCTTGAGAAAAATCCTCGCCGAAATCATTTGAAGAGTCCTAACTATATAATATGTGGACTCGTGATAAAGAAAGCATCATGAGTACCTTTACCTGCAATACCTGACTTAGTACTCAACAAATAGTAGATAGCTGGTAATTTTCTTTTGAATGAATATTTGTTAAAAAAAAATACAAGGAAAGGAGCAAACCCCAAAACTAGTGTCAACATTGTGTTGTACCTAATGCTGACTGATTAGAAGTCAAGGAAATTATTTTTTAAAGTAATGGATGGCTCACAAAATGATTGTGAGGACCGGAAATTAGGCTCGGGTTAAGCTGCCGGAAACAGTCCCCCAAACCCCACTGCAAAATTGAGCTGATGAGGAAACTGTTGCCTCCAAAACCCAGCTTCTCCCCTGCAGCCCCTATTAAGAGCTCAATACCCCTGCCATCGCCCATCCACACAATGGAAAGCTGTGCACAGGAATTGCTTGCACACTTTACTCACTTCAGGAATGAACTGTCTCACAGCACATCTGGTTGGTGGAGTTCAAGTCATATGCCTGCATCCCAGTTGCAAGGGAGGCTGGAAATTTGAGTTCCGGCGTCAATGTTGGGAGGAGGTGGTCATAATGTAGGAATGTCCCCAAATATAGAAAAGCTGTTCATAAGATGACAAGTAGTCACAGACATGACAAATGTCTACAACAACATACTTACAAAAATAGGAATACTCGCTACATAATTCCCCACCTACAGCCATGCGGTTAAGTATAATCTAGTGCCATGGAGTGTTCTTCCACAGTAACATTTTTGAGGATGGCACAGCTCATTGACTGGATGTCCCATCATATGCTTTAGCCGTTCTTCATTATAGACAGGTAGGTAGCTTCTCAATTTTTGTTATGGTTGCTTAACTTTGTGAATATTCATGATCATTTGCTCCAGGAAAGTGATGCATCAAGAGATGATGCTCCCTTGCTGAAACCGGTTTGGCTCAGTGGATAGAGCGTCGGCCTGTGGACTGAAAGGTCCCAGGTTCGATTCCGGTCAAGGGCATGTATCTGGGTTGCGGGCACATCCCCAGTGGGGGATGTGCAGGAGGCAGCTGATTTGCTCCCTGTTCTCCATCACTTCCCTTCCGTCCACAACGCCCAGGTTTGCCATCCAGCGCACTACAGTCTCCAGGCAACAAGCCCCACTCTCCTTTCCTTCCTGGGCACGGCCATGACCAGGGCGGAGCCCTTCACAAACATCCCCTGGACATCCTTGCACTGTGGCTTATTCCATCACTACTCTTACATTCCATTTGTTATGTTCTTGTCAGCTCTTAAATGGGCTTAAGCTCTGAAACTATAACTCCCAGATACATCTTCTAGAGCAAACCCTCAAGGCTGTCTACTCCTGGGTGAAGTATTGGGATAATGGTTAAAATCAGGGGTTTGGGAGCGATTCGGGTCTGGAGTTATAACATCACATAAGTAAGCTAGTTTCTTTGAGTCTTGATTTTTCTTATTTATAAAATGTAAATCAAAGAGGTATTTCCATGGGAGAGTACCAACAGCCTTTCGTTGCCCTTTTGATGGTTAAACAGGCACCATGGTGTGAACAGAACATTATCTGTCTGACTATACCACAGGTAGGAACACCATGCTTTTTACATTACAGGGCTGCTATAAGGAGTAAATAACTCACATGAAGTACTTTGCAAGTACCAAGCACATAGGAAGTGTTCAGGAAACATTAGCTATTATAATTAGGCATATACAATTGCCTTTTTGTATCTGGCAGTTTCACAGGTGATGTTATTTCAGTACAATATAATCACTGCTAACTTCCAGAAATGAATTTCCCATCAACACCAAAACCTCTCATCTTTTGAACTTCATTATGCCCTCAGGCCATCGGCCCTTTCCCATCTCCATTTTCCTGTATCCATCCTAGACCTCCACATCTGCCTCATACGTTCCTTCGTGAAAACATACTTCTCATATCCTTAAAAATAATCAGTATCTGTTTGTTTTCCTTTGCATGCCCACAGTGTGTCTCCTCCCAAGTACTTCATTCGGCCTTTCGAAGTAGCGAGGACTCATGAATGCCAGCAGGTGTTTACATGTCTGCCCTTCCCCTAGATCCGTGGTCGGCAAACTGTGGCTCGCAAGCCACATGTAGCTTTTTGGCCCCTTGAATGTGGCTCTTCCACAAAATACCATGTAGGGGCGCACGTACAGTGCGATTGAAACTTCGTGGCCCATGCACAGAAGTTGGTTTTTGGCCTGGGCGAGTCTATTTTGAAGACGTACTGTTGATATTTGGCTCTGTTGACTAATGAGTTTGCTGACCACTGCCTAGATCAGTGCTTCTCAACCTTCTGGCCCTTTAAATAGAGTTCCTCATGTTGTGATCCAACCATAAAATTATTTCCGTTGCTACTGCATAACTGTAATGTTGCTACTGTTATGAATCGTCATGTAAATATCTGATATGCAGGATGGTCTTAGGTGATCCCTGTGAAAGGGTCGTTCGGCCGCCAAAGGGGTTGCGACCCACAGGTTGAGAACCGCTGCCCTAGATTGTTTCCCCTCACGCAGAGCAGCCACAGCTCACTTGCCCAGCCAGCCCCAGCCCAGCGCTGAGCATCTGGAACCGCGATGCTTATTCAAAATGAAATTAAGCTCCTGAGCAATGACTCTCTTCACCAATAAATGAGGCCTCTTTACACCTATTCAGAATTACTGGTGACTTATATTTTAATGGCTTTGATTTGTGCCTTAAATTAAACATCGCCATGACTGGAAACTGTCACTCACAGAGAGAAAGGCTGCGATTCTGTTCCTCTTTGCTATTACCTTTGGTATCTCAGATGACTCATTTGGAAAAAATAAGTAAATCCCGTTCTCATATTCCTTCAGAATGTCTCCTCCTTATTAAAATATACACAAAAAGCTATACATACACATACACACATATCTTTTTCAAAATATATAAATGAATATATTCTCAAAGTAAAAAGTTAAAATTATATAGAAATCTCTGGAAAACAGCAAAAGATTACTCTTCACACACTTCCAAGTATATCTGCCTAACTGGGAAAAAAAAACTATTAATAATTTGTTGTATCTCTAGAACTTTTTCTGCCCATTTATATACAAGTGTACATGTTTAAGGATACAAGGTTTTTGAAACATAAAGCACACCCTATTCTACATATTTTTGACACCTTGATTTTTTTTCACTTAAGAATATATCGAAGAGGTGTTTCCATGGGAGAGTACCAACAGCTCTGCTTTGCTCTTTTGATGGTTGCATGGGCACCATGGTGTGATCAGAACATTATTTGTCCAACTCTTCCCCAGCTGATGGACACTCAGATGCAAGTACTTATCACTCTTACAAATGATGCCACAGTGTGCGTTATGGAGCACACATAGATGAACTGCTTTTAAAGATAAATAGCTAAAGGTCCCCCCTCCCACCCATTCACTTTTGAATACCACAACCATTTTTCTATTAATCTAAATCACTGACTCCTTCCTGTCATGTCCCAATGATGGCTTATATTTCCAGTTCAGAAAGGCAGAAAATGATGCCCACAAGTTCCTAGAAATGTAATGATTAGCCTTCATAATCAACTTCACATATCAAAGTGTCCCTTGCCAGTATCCACTGTCAAGTTACTCTATGCCAGTGGTCGGCAAACTGCGGCTCGCGAGCCACATGCGGCTCTTTGGCTCCGTGAGTGTGGCTCTTCCACCAAATATGACTTCTGCGCATGGGCCACGAAGTTTCAATCACACTGTACATGCACGCCCGCACGTGGTATTTTGTGGAAGAGCCACACTCAGGGGGCCAAAGAGTTGCATGTGGCTCGCGAGCCACTGTTTGCCAACCACTGCTCTATGCCATTAACACTGAACTTCCTGCCCCCATTCTTTCTTCTAATCACAGCCTCACCTTAAGGATACTTCTCAATCATTTGGAACATTTGATGAAGGACACATAGAAAGACAGAACTCCTATGGTCCCTGGCCAACAAGGGCTCATGCAAAGTCCTGGTCAGGTCTTAGGAAAGAGCCCACCCAACAGGAAATAGAGGGGCACTGAACCAAATGTCAAAGGCAACTGGTGTGGAGAATTTAAGGCTACAATCAACTCTTTTTTCATCCAATTTCCTTTAATATCCGTTACATAATATTAAACTGTTTGCTTCAGCTATTCTTGGCAAACCCTTCCGAAGTCAGTGCTGCAGGAGATGCAGAAATGGCCCAGTTGAATTGCCAAATCTGCAAGATGGTTCCCCAGGTGGGTGGGGCTCTGCACCCAGAGCTGCTTTATCAGGGAAGCTGAGTTCCCCCCTTCCCTCCGCCCAGGTCAGCACAGACTGGATAAGCTGGTGGCCAGAGCAGAACATGAGGCAGTGACGGCCGTTGTGAGGGACAAACGAGCTCTAACATACACTTTCCTGTTGCACTTGATCAGCATCACGGTGTAGCATCGGATGGGCCCCATGCCCCACAAGGGCAGCCACCCAGTCCAATGGCTGCAGGGGCCCCCACACTGACAGGCAAATGCTAGATGCCAGCTCTCAGAATCTACTCTGTGAGATGCTCCCATCAACACTCACTAAGTGTGCACCTAAGGAACAAACTGAAACATTGTGAAATCAAATGTGAGATTGGGTGGCCTCATAAAAACATAAAGTTAGGTCATAGGGAGGGAAGGGGAAGATGTCAATGGTTCAAACACTTATTTTTTAAAAGATTTATGACAGTGAGGTGTAATCCCAATGATATTGGAGAAAATTGCACAAAAACCTCTCAATCAAGCAGAAAATAATTCTAATTTCTGTGAAGAAGATGAATACCACTAGTTAAAATTCCCCGGGATTATTTTGGTTTGATACAGTGATTTCTAAATTCAATCAGTTGATTTGTAAATCTAAGAGTGCAGAAAGAAATAATATTTTTATCAAACTGAAATGGTAGAAACAGAAACCCTGAAACTCATATGCATGCTCTCATACGCATAGTATACAACCCGCCTATGTGTGCATGCACGCCCACAGACAGCACATCTCACCATGCCCACCTGGATCTTCAGATACAGCCAAATACACTCAAAGCAAAACCAATGGGAAAAAAGAGTACCCCACTGAAAAGAATCTAAGTAAAACTTAATTTACAGAAAGGACAAGCAGAGTGAGTCAGGGGATTCATCATTGCCCAAGAGATTATAAATTTTCAAAACAGTAGAACGGGCTTAAAAATGATAGAGGAGTACAGTTTATCAGATTTTCCGTAATGACTGCCTCTATAGAACTCCCCTGGAGGACTCTTAAACTCTGTCTGATAAACCTCTGCCCCACTCCATCCCCCCAACGAGGCTGGCACTGGAACATTTCAAGTGACATCCCAGGTGTGTGCTGTGGCAGAAGGGCATGGCTGCCATCCTGAACAGCACGCTCACTGGGGCTTTGGCAGGGCAAAGGGCAGTGCCTGATGATTGAGGGGACCCCTTCAGCCCCTCATCTAGAATGTGCCTGTTCACAGAACCAGGAGGCTAAAAAAAGAAAAAAATACACCTCAGTCAAAAGCCATTTCAGAAGATGAAACACTTTGAAAGACACAAAAGGCCTCTTATTCATTCTATAACCTGATCTATGCATTGTACTAACCTCGAATACTTCAGTCTAGAAAAAAACGCAATTCTTTGTTCAATGCTTCAAAAGATAGGAAAGGGGGTACAGGAAGGAGACAAGGAAGGGGAAGGAGAGGAAGGAACATTGTACAAAGCCAGAACCTTTTCTTATCCGTCTGACCATCATTCTTTAGTTTGCTGAACACTGGTCCTATACGCTCAAATTGTATAAGCTACGATGAGGACATGAAAAAGGTGTAAGCCAGCGTCCATGGTTTAGAAAGTTTTACTGTTGCCAGGGACACAAGATTCATGTACATTAAAGGATTAGGGAAGAGTATGTTAGCTTTCTGTTTATTTATTTCCAACTTTATTCCCCCCAAGGATTTGTGACTACTTACAAAAATATACACAAAAACAAAATGATAAAAATAATTGAGGGAGTAAAGCCAAAAGGGAAAATACAAATAGGAAAATAATAAAATCAGGTTTAAAATTCAATAAAGAAATGTACAATATGCTGTCTAGGCAAGAGATGTTCTAAAAATTTGGCTCAAAGTTTTGAGAGCCTTAAGCACAGGTTGTAAATTGCACAGGACACTATACACAGAGCTGACTTGTGTAAGAATGAGAGGGTAACTGTTGCCAAACCGAGCTTCCCAGTGATATGGTCTGAAACGGTTTCCAAACATTCAATAATGAACCAGAATTCCTGGGGCCGGCAGAGAGGGAGGGGATGATGGGAAACTGCATTTTTTAAAACCTCCCTGAGGGGATTGTGATGATGTCAGCCCTCATCCTGGGAAGCATAGCTGTAGGGATTTAGAAATGGGGATGGGGGAATAACTCAAAACTCACATTGCAGGAATTATGGAGAATGTGAAACTCAAGCTGGGCCTCTAAGTTTAGATGGAGTTTTGATAGGTGGAGATGAGGCTAAAGGAATTCCAAATAGAGATGAGGGCATAAGCCAAAACAGAGAGGGAGAAGGCAGAAGTATGTCATGGAGGGAATTGCACCATCCCTAGTCATTCTGGGGTGAAAATAAAAGGCCCTATCATACTATCTAATCTAGCCCTTAATCCATTCTATTTTAATTAAATCACAAAAATTTAAAGAGCTACATATACAATAAGTAAAAGGTAAAACTGAAATAGATGAGTGGAAATGTATGTATTAGTTGTCTATTGTTGCATAATAAATGACTACAAATTGAGTGCCTTTAAAAAATTTACATTTATATTCCTGGGAGCAGGAATCTGGTAACAGCTTAGCTAGGACCTCTACTCAAGTCTCAAGGCTGAAATTAAGGTGTCAGCAAGCCTTAGGTCTGATCTGAAACTTGGAGTCTTCTTCTGAAATCATGCAGTTGTTGGTGGGATTCATTTCCTTGCATCTGTGGAACTCATAGCAAGTTGCTTTTTCAAGGTCAGCAGGAGAATCTCTGAGACTTCAATTCTCTGACTTCTAAACATTTTTTAAGGAACCTGTCTGGTTAAGTCAGGGCCAACCAATTAACTCAAAGTCAACTGATTAGGGACCTTAATTACATTTTCAAAATTCCTCTTGTTATATAATGTAACCTAATAACAAGAGTGACATTCATCCTATTCCCCAGCCTTGCTCACACTCAAGAGGAGGGAAATCCTACACCAGGTGCATATACAACAGGGCACTGAGATCTTGGAGTCCACCACAGAATTCGGTCTACCACAAAGCACAAAGATGAATCAAAATTGTAAATAAGCAGTTCCAGTCAGGATAGCAGAGTAGGTAAACACTGTGCATGCCTCTTCCAATTACCACTTCAAAATTAACACTAAGTTATAGAACAATCCACCTGGAGAACCATCTGAAGATGAAATGAATAGAAGTCCTATCACCAAAAATATAATGAAGCCAAGTTGAGGTTGCTAGGAGAGCCCAGCCAGTGTGGGTCAGTGTTTGAGGGTCAACCCATGAACCAGGAGGTCACCAGTTTGATTTCCCGTCAGGGCACATGAGGCACATGCACAGGTTGCAGGCTCGATCCCTAGTAGCGGGTATGTGAGAGGCAGCTAATAGATGAATCTCTCTCATTGGTGTTTCTAACTCTCTATCCTCCCTTACTCTCTCTAAAATCATTTTTTAAAAAGGAAAACAATGCAAATGATTGTCCTATGTAATAATTAAAAAAAAAGACTGGTAAGAGAGGTGGACATATGAAACTGGCTGGACCCACAACCACATGGGCAGGTAGATAATCGGGAAGGATATCTCAGCTGCAGAAGTCACCCCCAAGGAGCAAGGGGTTCCAACCCTACACCAGGCTCCCCCTCCCCCGCCTGAAGCACCAGTGCTGGGAAGAGGAGCCTCCACAACATCTGGTTGTGGAAAAACACCAAAGATTCCATCTGTCCACCTGCTGGAAACCCAGGCATTCTAAAGGGCCCACTACAGACTCACTTGTTCAAGGGCACTCACCTTGGACTCAGCAGAGGAAAGGTGGCTCTGGAGGCTCTAGAGATTTACAGGGAGAAACTGAGTTGTGTGTCTTCACGGCAAGGGCTGGAGAGATAGTTGCCATTGTCCCTGTGTTGAGCCCCTCACAGTCAAATCTGAATCTTCATTGGCCTGGTGAACTTCACTTGCTCCACCCTGATGACTCCCTGCGGCCCAGCCCCACCCAACTCATGTTCCGCCAGAGGCTATTTTGGAGACAGAAAGCCAGCCTTGGCCCCTGCTGTAACCTTTCTTAAAAAACTCTCAAAAGTCCACAGGCCCAAGGCAGGCAGCTGCTGGCCTCAATGTGCCCTATGCTTTTCGCTGAATGGACCTGGTTCGGTATCTCTGCCACATCTGAATGTGCATTATCCACTCACCCCACCAGGCCTCACCCGATTGCACACTGCCCGAGTCTCTTTCAGCAGCTGAGCATTATGAGCAGCTGGTAAGCAGAGGCAGGTCTTAAGGTGCCCTATACATTTTGCTGAGTTGCCCCAGGCCCAGTACTGTAGGCAGCCAGCCTCAGTTCACAGCGAGGGCTCTCCAAGTACCCCCAGTCTAGTCCAGGCAGTGGCTAAACTTTGCTTCACCAGACCCCCTCCAAAGATGCCACAGAACCAATAAGCCTGGTGGCAAGCTTCAGACCACACAAGCACCACCTGATTAGCTCTACAAATAACATACACAAAGGGTTTTCTCAGCAGGCACAAGAGCCCACTGGGCAAATCACGATCTATGAGGTCAGCTCCTGCATAGAAGCTTGTACACTGTGGTGGGGGCCAATTCTCAACCTGGGTTCAGTCCCACCCACTAACATGCCAAGAGTATTAAGACTTAGAGACAGTCTGGCCAATGTGGCTCGGCAGATTGAGCGCCATCCCATGCAACAAGAGGTCACTGGTTCAATCCCCAGTCAGGGCACATGCCTGGATTGTAAACTCTATCCTCAGAATAAGGCTTGCAGGAGACAGCCAATCAATGTTTCTATCTCTCTCTCTCTCCTTTCTCCTTCTCCCTTTCTCTCTCTCTAAAGAAAATCAATAAAACATTATTTTTAAGACAACTACAATGGGGCACACACAACCCACACAACAGACATTCCTGTAGCACCTTGTTCAGGGGATCAGGGATATTGCACCACTGGGTACCACAAAACACCTGCTATATAAGGCCACCCTGCAAAGACTGGGAGACAAACTAGATACACTAATACATAGAAACAAACAGAGATGCAGCCAAAATGAGGAGACAAAGAAACATATCCCAAATAAAAGAACAGGACAAAACTTAGGAAAAAGAACTAAGCAAAATGGAGGTAACCAATCTACCAAATACAGGGTTCAAAACACTGGTGTGGATGTTCAAGAAACTTAGTAAGAACTCCAACAAAAAGACAGTAAGCATACAACAGAACATAGAAACCTTTAAAAAGAACAGTCGAAAATGAATAAAATAACTGAAATGAAGACTACACTAGAAGGAATCAATAGCAGATTAGATGAAGCACAGGATTAAATCAGTAATTTGGGAGACAAGTTGCAGGGGAAAAAATTGGAAGAGCAAAAAGAAAAAAAGAATTTTAAAACAGAGGATAGTTTAAGGGACCTCTGAAAACACATCAAGTATACAAACTTTCACATAACAAGGGTCCCAGAAGAGGATGAGAGATAGCAAGTTAATTGAGAACCTATTTAAAAAAATAGTAACTGAAAACTTCCTTAACTGGCAAAGGAAATAGGCATATAAGTCCAGAAAGCACAAAGTCCCAAACAAGATGAATCTAAAAAGACCCACACCAGCACACATCTGATAAAAATGGCAAAGGCTAAAGGCAAAGAGAGAATCTCAAAAGCAGCAAGAGAAAGGCAGTTCGTTATCTGTAAGGTGATTGCTCAACAGAAACTCTGCAGGCCAGAACAAACTGGCATAAAATATCGCGTGATGAAAAGCAAAGACCTACAACCAAGATTATTCCAGCCATCAGGGCTATCATTTAAAATTGTAGGAGATATAAAGAGCTTTCCCAGACAAAAAAAAACAATGCTAAAGAAGTTCATTACTACCAAACCAGTATTACAAGAAATGTTAAAGGGACTTCTTTAAGAAGAAGGGGTGGGGGGTGGGGGGCGAGAGAAAATAAATATGAATAATAAAATGGCAATAACATTGTACCTATCAATAATCACTTTAAATGTAAATAGATTAAAAGTTATAATCAAAAGACATAGGGTAGCTGAATGAATAAGAAAACAAGACCCATACAGATGATGTCTACAAGAGACTAATTCAGATCAAAAGACACATACAGACCGAAAGCAAAGGGATGGAGCAAGATATTTTATGCAAATAGGAAGGAAAAAAAGCTGGGGTAGCCATATTTATATCAAGCAAAACAGACTTTAAAACAAAGACTATAATAAGAGATAAAGAAGGATATTTCATAATAATAAAGAGATTAATCCAACAAGAGGATATATCTTTGCAAACATTTATGCAACCAACATAGAAGCACCTAAATATATAAAGCAAATACCGATGGACAGAAAGGAAGAGACTGACAGTAATATAGTAATAGTAAGGACTTTACTACTCCATTGACATCAATGGATAGATCTTCCAGACAGAAAATCAATAAGGACACAGCAGCCTTAAATGACACACTAGATCAGATTAATTTAATTGATATTTTCAGAGCATTTCACCACAAAGCTATGGAATGTACGTTATTTCAAGTGCACACGGAACATTTCCCAAGATAGAACACCTGATAGTGCATGAAACAAGTCTCAATAAATTTAAGGAGATTGAAATCATATCAAGCATTTTCTTCATCCACAATGGTATGAAACTGGAAATCAATTCCAAGGGGAAAAAAAGCTGAAAAACACATGGAGTCTAAATAACATGTTACTTAACAATGAATGGGTTAACAAGATTAAGGAAGAAATCAAAAGCTACTTTGAGGTAAATGAAAATGTAAACCCAATGATCCAGAATATATGAGACACAGCAGACGTATTTATAAGGCGGAAATTCATAGCATTACAGGCCTACCTTAAGAATCAATAAAATATCTCAAGTAAATAATCTAACCTTACATGTAAATAAAGTTAAATTTTACTATTTGTGACAATATGGATAGAGCAAGAGGATATTATATGCTCGGTGAAATAAGTCAAACTGAGAAAGATAAAAACCATAGGATTTTACTTATATGGAATCTAAAGAACAAAATAAATGAACAAACAAAACAGAAACAGAGTCATAGATACAGAGAACAAACTGATGGTTGCCAGATGGCAGTAAGGGTGGGGGCTGGGCAAAAAAGGTGCAGGGATTAAAAAGTACAGATTGGTAGTCATAAAACTGTCATGGGGATGTAAAATACAGCATAAGAAATAGAGTCAGTAATATTATAATCACTATGTATGGTGCTGGGTTGGTACTAGACTTAAAAGGGGAACGTATTTGTAAATAATATAAATGCCTAACCACAATGCTGTATCTCTGAACCTAATATAAAATAACACCGAATATTAGCTGTAATTGAAAAAAATGTTTTAATTGTCAATAAGCATGACATATGAGCCAACAGAACACTTGCAGTTAAGCATGTAAATTTGGCTCTGAGCTTCCTGGCAGTTGAAGTAAAAAGAAAACATGATCCGAGTTATGAGAAATGGCTAAAGAAATTTTATTTATTCATGATCTGACTATTCCTGGAACTAACGTATGCAAGCTATTTCTCGTGTCTTTACAAAGGAATCATAAAATGATACAGCATCAATATAACATAGAAGAAATAAGATAGAGTTAGGTGAAATTTGATCCCAAATAACTCTCTGTCTAGTGGGGAAAGTGTTTGCCGCCACCCCAACCTCCACGTCATGGGGAATCGGCAATGTTAAAAACGGTGTTCAATGGGGTACTTGCTCAATATGAGGTACCACAGGCTGGTAACTGGGGCACCCATAACAGGTATGAACCATGAGGAGGCACAATGAGTTATTCCCGGGAAGTGAGAATACTGAACGCAAACGTAAACTTAAGTGAGAAACCAGAGGGATCAAATGTGTGGAAGAGACGGGAGCAGAAGTTCACACACTCCATAGCCTCTCACTGTTGAGTGCTGTCTTGCCATCTCCCTGGGAGCAGCTTCCCCCTGAGCATCTTACAGGCCTCACTTGATCTCTGGCAGAGCTGATCGAACGCCTCTGCTTTGCTTTATGGTTCTCATAATTGGCTCTAAGCATTCAGTAGAGTGAACCATGTCAACCTGTGTTCCACTTGCACTCTAAAATACACCTGTGGTTGCATGCAAACTAACCATTCTTTCTTCCATCTGCTAACATATTATCTCTTTTTATGACCACATCAATTCTACCACTTCCTGCTCAGGCTCATACAGCTGTCTCCTCTCCCTTCCTAGACTAGCCTTTGCCCTCACTCACAGAGTCAGCACTGACTGTATTCACTCCTGTTTACTCACAGCTTGTCTCATATCATCTGACCATCTGGTCCATGGCAATGACCTCTTTCAATCACTTTCATTCTCAGTTTCTATAGAGATTCTTAGTTTAGGTTTACAAAGCCTATAGATGGGAGAGGCCTTGAAAATCCTCCAGGGCACCTTTCTTCTCAATGAAGGCCATCCGGTCACTGTCTGACCACTTCTAGGAACAAGGAACTATTTCACAGGGTCCCAGCTTCTTTCTGTGAATTTCCAAATGATCAAGAATTCTGCCTAATATGGGGCCACACTGCTTCCCTTTAACTTTCATCCTTAAGTAGTAGTGGAAGTTAAGCAGTGTTTTCTCATGTAAATTAAAACATCCCCCTACCTTCACATATTGTTAGTGGTACTATCAATGGGCACGACCACTTTGGAAAAGTGTTGGGCAGTATCTCCTAGTTACCCTGTGATGCAGCAACCACCTACATACACATACTCACACTCAACAGAAATGTGCACGTTTGTTCACCAAGAGACATGTTCTAGAATATTTGTAGCAGCACCATTTGTAATGGCCCCACACTAGAAATATCCAAATGCCTCTCAACAGGAGAAAGAATCTATCATGATATCATCTCACAATGGAGTACTATACAGTGGTCATGAAACCTCCACAGCTAAACACAGTTGAATGGAGGAATCACATAAACAGTCTGAATGACAAAGACTTACATGTGTTGTGTGATTCACCCATATAAAGTACAAAACCAGGCAAAATGATTCTGTGCTACTAGAAGTGCATATGCTGTGTACCATAGGGGCATGAATGAAAGGGACTTGAGTAGGATTCTGAGGGGCTGGTAATGTTTCTTAGTTTGAAAGCTGGTAATATGGACATAATCAGTTTATAAAAATTTATCAAGCTGTGTGCTTAGGTGCCCTTACTTTCTGTACATTAAACTTCACAAAGGTTTTAAAACCTCTTCCTCCTCCAAATGACCTAAAGAAATAAAATGTATTTAGCCATTTCTAGAATGTTCAAAATCTACTACATACCTTTTAATTTGGCAAAATTCTGCTCATTCATTGGGAAATTAATCATATTGATTGGTTAGTATTATTTTTAGTTGTAAGACACCACTGCACTCGGACCAGCCCAGTATTATTTTTAAATGTCCATGTGGGTCCTTTTCTCCAATTTTTGTGATCCCCATAAAGATAAAGAAGAAGCCATAGGCAACAAAATATCAGACACATGTCATAGCAATATCTTTACTGATACAGCTCCTAGGGCAATTAAAACTACGGAGAAAATAAACAAATAGGACTACATCAAATAAAAAGCTTCTGCACAGCAAAAGAAACCATCAACAAAACAACAAGAAAGCCCACTGCATGGGAGAACATATTTGCCAATGTTATCTCTGATAAGGGTTTAATCTCCAAAATTTATAGGGAACTCACACAACTTAACAAAAAGAAGATAAATAATCCAATCAAAAAATGGGCAAAGGACCTAAATAGACACTTTTCAAAAGAAGACACACAGAAGGCCATGAAACATATGAAAACGTGCTCAAAGTCACTAACCATCTAAATCAAAACAACAATGAGGTACCATATCACACCTGTCAGAACAAACAAGTGCTGGAGAGGATGTGGAGAAAATGGAACCCTCGTGCACTACTGGTGGGGTTGGAGACTGGTGTAGCCACTGTGGAGAACAGTATGAAATTTCCTCAAAAAATTAAAAATGAACTTCCATTTGACCCAATAATCCCACTTCTATGAATATATCCCATGAAAACAGAAACATCGATCAGAAAGGACATATGCACCCCTATGTTCATAGCAGCACAATTTACAATAGCTAAGATTTGGAAATGGCCGAAGTGCCCATCAGCAGATGAGTGGATTAGAAAACTGTGGTACATCTACACAATGGAATACTACGCTGCTGTAAAAAAAGGAGTTCTTACCATTTGGATGGATCTGGAGAGCATTATGCTAAGAGAAATGAGCCAGCCAGAGAAAGATAAATATCACATGATCTCATTCATTTGTGGAATATAATGAACAACATAAGCTGATGAACAAAAATATAACTAGAATCATAGAAGCATCGAACAGACTGTCCAACCTATGAGGGAAGGTAGGGGGTGAGGGGGAAAGAGATCAACCAAAGAACTTGTATGCATGCATATGAGCATAACCAATGGACACAGATTGGGGGGTGGGGGTGAGGGCATGTGTTGGGGGTGGGGGCAGTCGGGGAGTGGTCAATGAGGGGAAAAGGAGACTTATGTAATACTTTAAACAATAAAGAATTTAAATTAAAAAAAGAGAAGAATTTTTCCTTTGGATTCTCTGGAAGCACATATATTCCATATCCACTGTACACTCCCTCCTCTTCCTTAGCAAGTGCAGGTAGAGATCAAATCTACCTGAGGCCTATTTGATAAACCAACCCAAGTATTTTCTTCCTTTTTTATTTTTAATTAAATGATTAATGCTAATTTATATGGTGAAGCCAAATTTTATTTTCCTCTTATAACCTCGAATTGATCTAAAAACTGACCTTTGCCCTGACTTATGAACCCTTTTTAGATGCTTTCAGGTAGAGAGATGGAGACCATTATTATCCCAAAGAGCTGACGCAGAATTCCTTGCTTCTGTTCCTCTGGCCTTCATCATCCACAAGCTGACCAAATGTCTGAAATCCTTTCTTATAATTTTCTCTTCTCAAGGAAGAAACATACTAATGTGGACAATGAGACAATGAGAAAAAACATTCTTGTCCATGTAGGATTAGTGGCATCATCTTACTGATGGGCTACACAAAAGGTGACATACATGGGTAATAGAACACAAACCACATCACGAATGAAAAGAAGGAATTCTTCGTTTGAAACAATGGAATGAAAATAATGCATTTGATGGTGATAAGGCTTCTGGCTGATAACTTATCTTTCCAGAGCAAATATTGCCAAAGAAATCTGCAGCCATTCACGTCATGAGTGTTATTTTTTCTCACTGCTTACACACTCATTTGCACACTTGGTATTTGGCATTCTTGGTGATTTCACAAAATTTGCTAAATTTCCCTTTCCCACTTTGCACAGTTTTTCCCTCCAGATAATATTCATGGACATCAATCATTTCAATGAACAAACAGTAAAGACAGAAGCCAGGTTTTTGGCCACATTCATATTCCTGTCTCCCAGCCACCTTTATAACCAATGGTTTTGTCCATAGAAGCATAACCCACCCCACCCCAGATATATAGAGATATAGATACATATTTACATACACTGATACAGAGAGACATTTATAGAGAGATACAGAGAGATATGAAGGAAAGAGAGAATGAAGTTATATATCTGCAAAGATTTTTACAAGGTCCACTGAGGAACTCTCTCTAGAAAATTGAACACACATGTCAGTTCTTTATAAAGATCATACAAAACAGAGAAGGAAAAGCTAAGAAAGCTCCTCATGCAGAAACTATTTAATCAAAGAGTAGAGGCAATTATAACATCTGTTAATCTTCTGTGGAGGTTCTAATTAAATGCTCTGGAGAAACACCCTTTCAAGGGTGATCCTTTAACATCTGTTGTGAGGACACACAGCGCTGTGCAGTGACGAATCACTTCAGCCCTTTGGAGAAATGAGGCTTCTGGAGAGCACAGACCAACACAGTCCCCATGCACGCACCCCAGACCCGCACCGCTGTCCCAGGGAGGGGTTGCTCCTGTTATCAGACTGTACGCAGGACTGCAGGACCAGAAATAGCCTTGGGACTATCTGATCTCCTCCTTCACTTGCAGATGGGGCCCTGTGACCCATGTCCTGCCGCTGCTTGTGGCAGGATTTTACAAGCAGGGTCTTTCACTTCTCTGTCCAGATTACACTCCGCTCTGCCATGCTGCGGGCTCCTTTGGCTTCTCTCTTTGTCTTGTAATTTGGATGTGTTATGTGTTTTAACAGAATTGGCATTTAGGCTTATGGAGAGGTGGAGAAACTGAAATAATGCCTTTCTTCTTTAGCCCCCTGTCCACTGAGAAACACTGGCCAGCATCACACTCCTCTACTCTCCGGGGATGAAGGGAAGGGGGTGAGGTAAATGAAGGTAAAGAAGGAGAAGAGCATAAGAGATGAGAAAACAGAGGGAGAGAAGGAGGAAGAGAAGATTGAGAAATATAAGGAAAGAGAAATAAGCTGGGGTAAGAGAAAAGACAGATGGAGAAGAGTAAAGGGGCAGGAGGAGCTAGGGAAGGTAGTCCAAGGACGCAGAAAGTGTATCAAGTTAAGACCCCACCTAAAGGATCTGGACACTTCTTATGCCCACCCTCCTCCATAACCTGGGTCCACTGCCCTTCAAACAAGCAGCCCTATACATACTGAGGACCCCAAGATCTGGCAGTTTTGCCAAATAAAATTCAGACACGATAAAGCCAGGGGCATCACGTAAACAGATGCAATGTGTTAAGCAATGAAAATATGTACATATGGTGAGAACATAATAAATGCACTCACAGCCCAGGAGGGGTTTAGAGATGGGCAGCCCCCTTGGTAGTTCTTCTGGACTGCCAATACTTGCATGTGCCAAAGTACTGCGTAAATGGGGCTCTTGACATGTGGCCTGGGGATTAAACAAATCCCTATGAACGGGACACACAGAGCTGTCATCAATCCTCTCATTTCCCTTCAGCAGTCACCTACTTACAAGGTCCCGTAATGCCTTCAAGGATAAGGAGCCAATCATGATCGTAATGGTCACCATGTAATGGGAGTCGATTGCTATGCAGGCACCCCAGGCACTTTATCTCACTTAACCCTCAGGAGGGTACATAATCTAAATATCTGTCTCAAAGTCTTACTGTGCAATCTGGAACAAATTAACCTCTTGGTACCTTGGTTTTCTCTTCTATAAAATGGGATTAATAGTAATGTCTACTTCACAGGGCTACGTTGAGGAGTAAATGAAACAATATATGCAGAAACCACAGCAGGGCCAGATACATTGTAGGCACTTCATAAATAGTACCTGAAATTGTTGATGTCACTACATTTTATGGACAAGGAAACCAAGTTCAATGAAGCTAGATAACCCACCCAAAATCAATGGAGATCAGAAGGAATGCCAGGTGGGCACAAGTTGTGGCTACTTGTTTTCTGTTACTCTATCTGTATTAACTGACAGCACAGATGCAGCCTCGCAGGAACAGGGTATCCAGAAAACCCATAGCCCGACCTGGGAAACATGAAAGAGCCCATTCCTCAGTTCAGAATCATTTCCCCTCCCCACTCCCTTGTCCTCATCAACAAAAGAAGAAAAGTCTTT
This sequence comes from Myotis davidii, assembly GCF_000327345.1. Lineage (NCBI taxonomy): Eukaryota > Metazoa > Chordata > Mammalia > Chiroptera > Vespertilionidae > Myotis > Myotis davidii. The sequence continues at coordinate 1,343,834 of NW_006289393.1, forward strand.
ATTCTCTTCTTCATTTATTCTCATGCCTACAGAGCCCTCATCTGACAAATGCTGTGAATACTGATGCATTCATGACTGGAAGTACACAGGCACTCACTCACTCCTTAAAAGTTGGGTTAAAAGCAGGAGCATGCCTTTATGCCTGGAGTCCGCGGGCATTTTGAATGCCATAAGATTTGAATGTCATCAGTTGACTTGTAAAAAGGAATGTTTTCATACATGTAAAAATGGAGAGGAAAGTACAAAATTAAAGCCAGAAAACTTGCTTATATCCATCATTTACCAAATATTTTATCATTTGCCAGCCACTGTTCTAGGTGCTAAGACTACAATATTAAACAAGATAGACACAGGCTCTGCCTTCATAGAGCTTACAGCCTAGATGGGAAGATGTTCTTGGTCAAATGGATACCATATATTTAATTATACTAATGAGAAGTGCAATAAAACAAGTACCTGAAGCTACTATAGTATATAACAAGTAGGGATAGGGAAGCTCTTCTGAGGAAGGGTCATTTAGGCTGGGGATGCAGGGACAGGGAGGGGAGCCTTCCTCAGGAGGAGAGATTGCTGAGTAGGATGGCTGAAAATGGGCGAGTAGTCAGAGAACAGCTCTGCACTAAGCCACTGAATGAATTTTGGAAGTCAGCTCAGCTCCCCACGGCTCAATTTCCTTCACTGGACATGAGCATGTGGGTCTGAGTCAATGGCACCCTTCGAGTGAGAAGATTCTGGTCCAGGTGCAGGGAACAGACACCCATCTTTGTTGAGAGTGGGGCTCCCACAAAAGCAGGGTACAAGTATAAACTGTTCCTAGGACAGGAGACACACCATTTCTTTCCTGCATGTATTCCACAGCCAATGCTAGTTTCCCAAAAGGCTGAGGCAGGGCTCCAACACCAAAAGAAATGCCATGTATAGATTTCGTGGCTTGGTATGCAAAGTCCTGGTTTGGTTAATGGGCTATTAACGGTCTATCTGAATTCTCCAATCCCTCCGTCCCCCATGGAAACAATGAAAATGAAAAGCTAAGACTTTTAATTTCTCCAGCTAGAGAGAAATGCAATGCACTTTAAAAAATTACTTTGGAAGTTTTCTTAATCAGGTATCTTACAAACAATGGCTTCTTAACTGTTACGATTGGTCGGTATGTGACTTTATTCAGTTTAACAAGGCCCTCTACTGGCAATTTCTAAAAACACAGTCTCTTTCAAATTGCTAGCAAATAAACTCTTAACTACTTCTAGTAGTAAAGTATCTCACATTTCTGATTATATAGGTCTGCACTGAAAAATGAACAGAAAATCAGAAAGGGAAGAACTATGTGTCAGTTTGAGTGAGATATTCATTTACTTATTCATGAAGTAGCATTTCATGAGGTATCATTTGCTTTCTTCTAATGAAGTTACTCTAGATGCCAAAGGTACTCACAAATAAAAGATATTACTTACATTAAAATATATCAAGTAGCCCTAGCCAGTTTGGCTCACTGGATAGAGCGTCGGCCTGCGGACTGAAGGGTCCTGGGTTCAATTCTGGTTGGGGGCACATGCCCAGGTTGCAGGCTCAGTCCCCAGTCGGGGGCGTGTGGGAGGCAGCCAATCAGTGATTCCCTCTCATCATTGATGTTTCTATCTCTCTCTTCTTCTCCCTTCCTCTCTGAAGTCAATAAAAATATATTAAAAAATATATCAAGTATTCATGGAAGCATAAAACCAAATTATGAATGTTATTTACCAAACGATAAACCATATCATTTCCATCTTTTTATCCACATACAAGTATTGCCTGGAGTTAGAATAAAAGCAATATTGAAGACAGGCCTTTAAAGCTGCTTCTGATATGGCACAACTAATAACTAACTTCTGCTTGACAACTAATAAAACCACCTCACCAGTTAATTATTAGTATAATAAGAATGTTTTAAAAATAAGTTGTCACTGACACATTTGTCAAGTTGTTGAAAGGAATGGGAAAGGTTAACTACAGATTCCTAAAAACAAGTAAAATTTTTAAATGAGGCAATTAAAAAATGTATAAGTAACTTTAGGAAAAACATTTTTAACAGGATAAAACTATAATCAACAATAAATGATGTGACTCAATAGTAAACACTTACAATGATGATAAAAATAAATAATAAATATACATTTATTCAACAATGGTGATATAGTCCATTGGAGAACAGGGAAGGCATAGGAGGTTTAAGAAATATATGTGGTAATCTACCAGAATAGGAAATAAACAAATAAATTGACATTATAAATAGATATTAAAACATTATTTAGAAATAGCTCCAAAAAAGCAGCAGAAAGAGTAGAAAAGCCGCTGAGGGCCAGGCCTGAGGCTGGGAGGGGGAGCGCAGCTCCAGGGACTGCACCATGTATATATCTGCAATGTTTATAAAATTGCATGAATATAAAATTCAGCACCATCATTCAGAGTTATACCAAATAATATGTGCATGTATGTAGTTATATGTGGCATATAGTTATATGTGACATATAGTTATATGTTTATATAAACATTTTAGTACTACTTGGTTTTCTAAACTGTGAGCATGTATCATTTGATTTTTTAGGTTTCTAAAGCTGACAGTAGAACCATTTGGAGTATGTCTTTTGGGCTGACCTAGACCAGTGCTGTTTCCAGATCCAATTTGCCAAAAGAAGCAAGTACCCTTCCTGGAGCAGCTTGTTGGACATGCATCCTGACAGTAACACTTGTCCCCACATTTCAGAACTAACAGCCCTGCTTTCAACTCCATAATGTCTATCTGCCTTATTATTGGAGCTGATATTCCAAAATGGGTTTGGGACTTGACTTTTGAACACACTCCAATGGTTTTCCATAGTGCATCCAAATTCTACTCAAAGGCATCAGTAACCCAGAAAGTGTATCTCTAAGAGGAGGGATCTTTTCTCCTGCTCTGACATACCAAGATTCATTGATGTATTGTAACTACTGGGAAGTACCTTGTGTAACTGAGACTTCAAACTGACACGACACACTTCATTAGAGGAATATGTATTGGGGCATAGTAAATGCTGTGGGTAATGTTCTATGTATCTCAGAGATTTATTATTTCATCTATAAAGAGAGTACAATTGAGAATCTAAAATCCCAAAGGCATTAAACTGTGTAGAATTAGAGAAGTGGAGAAAAATAAGGCTGTAGGGTAGTTTGTGTTTAACTGGTTCTAGGAACTTGCCAGTCTTCAGTCTCAACTATTCTGGCTATTTAAAAGCACTATATTTTTTAAGGACCAATCACATGACCAACCAGTATTTCCTTTTTTTTTTTTTTTTTAACCTAAATCCTCTGGATTACACTCCTGACCAAGCTGAACTCAGCCTACCAACACCCAGATCAAGAATGCAGATAACCCTGAGGATCAGCTGTAACCTTGGGCTTGCCTGCAAGGGGATTCATACCTGAAGTTAAGAGAAAAACAAAAATACCAAAGGACTGGGCATGGGCTTTAGACAATTCTGAAAAACTAGAAAATGTGAACCCCCAGTCCAACTACTTGGCACCTAGAAGTGTTCATCTGATTTCCTGGTCTGACAGAACACTCCGTTCAGGGGAAAACTAAGTCCCATCATGGCAAAGCTCATGAGGAATATCACCTTCTAAAATCCAGAGAGCAGTGCAATGAAAGGTCAACAGTATGAGCTCAGAGTTCAAATCCTGCCTCTCCCTCTTACCACCCATGTGACCTTTGCACATGACTCTGCCATCCTGAACCTCAGTATCTTTGCCTGGAGGATGAGTATAATGAGATAGCACATGCAAAGAACTTAGAAGTGTGCCTGAGATGCAGTAATCATTCAATAGTGATTATGGGGAAGAAAACAGTTTAGATTTTCTCTGAGAGCGCCTATCAAGCATGCATTCATACATTTTTTTTTTCATGATTTAGTGGGAGCTCTGTGCCAGCTGCTGAGCTATGCATGAGATTAGCAATTTGGCCTGGCGGATAAATTAGGTGGATAGAGAATGCCACAGGCAGGAGTATAAAGGTATACAGGTGCTAAAGAACGTACAAGCCCAACATGTTCAGGTTACAGAAAGCATGTCTGGTAGCTCAGCCAGTAATTCCAGTCCAAATCATCTGAGGAATTTGTTAACTATTTCTGGGTCTGAATCTCACCTTGTAGATGCCGATCCATTAAATCTGCGTTGGGATATGGGCATCTGCAAGGTAAATAGTAATGGCAACAGCTAACACTCATTAGTACTAAATTATGTCTGGTATTTGAGTGTTTTGGCTATAATAAGTTATTTAATCCTCCCCCCCTCTCCCAGATCCCCATAAGATGGGCACTCTTATTATCCACATTTTAAAAATGAAACTTGAAACAGATAAGTTCATTAACCAGACCATAAAGCCAGCAAGTGGTGGAGGCAGGCCTTGAGCCCATGCAGTCGGGTTCCAGTCCAAGTCTGCAATCACTACGCGGTGCTGCCCCTCCATCCTCCAGGGAAGGTTCAGTTGAGCTGTCGGGACAGGAGCCTCCAGAACAGATGTATAATAGTAAGTGCATCGGGTGAGTGGAGAGAGATGAGCCAGCGGAGGTTGGCAAGCAACACATCAGCATAGTCTTGTTTGCATATGAGGAGTCTGGCACTGAGAGCTTTCAACCACAGAATTTAAAGGCACTTATGTCATATTTTTATCAGCTAAGTGCTGGGGCCTAGGTGTCTGATGTAGGCAATGAGATATTTAAGATTAACAACTGATTCTATTTATTTAGTATTATACATTGAACAACTACTGTATATCAGGTGCAGTGAATATAGGGAGTGATTAAAACACAGCCCTTGCCCTAGCTCAGTGGTTCTCAACTTTGGCTGCACATTAGAATCACCTGGGAACCTTTTTAAAATCCTGATTTCTGACCCCCATCCTCCAGAAATTCTGTTTCTTTGTTACTAATGTTGTGGCCCCACCCCATAACAAAGAAACAGAATTTCCGGAGGATGAGGCCCAGGAATCAGGATTTTAAAAAGATTCCCAGGTGATTCTAATGTGCAGCCAAGGTTGAGAACAATTGCCCTAGGTTTTGCCTCAATGGAGAGAGCGTCAGCCTATGAACCGAAAGGTCCTGGATTTGATTCCAGTCAAGGGCACATGCCCAGGTTTAGGTTCGATCCCCAGTAGGAGGCATGCAGGAGGCAGCCAATCAATGATTCTCATCATTGATGTTTCTATCTCTCTCTCCCTCACCCTTCCTCTCTGAAATCAATAAAAATATATTTTTAAAAAACAGCCCTTGTTTTCAATGGAATTTGAGGATCCAAAGGAAGACATCAGCACTTCGAACTCGAGAGTCCAGAGGCATCCCACACGCATGGGCAAGGCAGGCTCCAGAGAGAAAAGGAATGCAGGGTGTGAATCCAGTTGAATGCCAGAACCTGAGGTCTAGACTGCAGTGCGAGAATGAGGGGGTAGGAGGAATCAATGAAAAAGTGAAAAGAAGATTATATGGACAAGAGGATCCCCAAAGAGGTGTCAGAAACACAGGTGAGGTCAGTGAGAAGGGGTCTGAGACTGAAAGTAAAGCAGAACCACAAAATGTCAGAGCTGGGAGCCACCTTCAACCTCTCCACCTGTACCTGATGCAAAATGCCTTCCGCACATCCCACCTGCGGGAACCACCTGGCTTGCCTTTCAGCCATCAACTGTAAACTAACTGGAGTCCTTTGGGCCCTCTGGTGAAAACAATGCGGGACAGACACACTCAGAAGCATTCTCAGAGCCAAAGACAACACAGGAATGTTCTCTCTTTGCAGGACCACCTTCCTACACCTTCACACAAGCCCTGCCCCTACAAGAAGGCCTCCTAACCACGCGTGGGGCCCATTTCTTTTCTAATCCCTTAGAACTGAGCCGTGAAATGCATGCCGCAGGAGCACAGGGATTTAGTTTCTAGCTGCAGCTCGGTCACCGTCTTGCCCAGTGACTTTGGACAAATTGTTTCCCTTCCTTGTGCCTGAGGTATTCTTCTGTAAAAAGATTAAGCTTTGAGTAATATTTTGAAAACTGCTTTAGCAGCAAATCCCTTATTTTAAATGAAAATTCACCAAAAAAGCACTGAGCTGTAATCCATAAACCATATCCAAGCAGCGCGTGCTCTGATGGAAAATTTGGAGCTGACAAACATGCAACAAGTGGCACACCGTGATACCCCCCCGGAACGCTTTTCTGGCGCTGGGTTCTGGCAGCTCCTGAGACCAGAGGAAAAGAGAAAGGCAGTGAGGGCTGTCACTGCTCTCCTGGGCTGGTGATGGATCCCCTGAACTGAGGGGCAGGCCAGGCCCCCAGGAGTGAGTCATGGGGTTCGTGCGCAGGAGGTAACAGGCTAAGAGACACTTCTTGCCAATCTGTGCACCCAGCTGTCAGCGCTAGGAGGCAGGAGTCAGCCCGGATTTGCTACTGGCTATGAGGGGCCAGACCACAGGCACTGAGGAACAAACCCAGCATCTTGAAGCACGTACTAGACTAGAAAGACAAACTCACAGGGCTCTTAAGCAGAACTTCTGAGTGGCCAGGTGGCCCAGCCTGGCTGTGATAAGAGGGAGCCGGTCCAGGCTGGCACACACTGACAGCATTCTTCCCCCCAAAATATCCGAAGAGTTTAAAAGAGTCAGAAGGAAAGTGAAAGAGAAGATGTGGCTCTTGACTCCCGACCTCACTGCATGTCCAAGTTTGCTTTTTTTCAGTAGTTCCTGACTTCAGGTTCCTAACTCAGAGAAAAGTCAGAACAGTGAACATTTCTCAGGATACTCAAGTAAAAAAAAAAAAAAAAATGTCCATATATAAAAGGTTTCCATTCAAAACACTTTTCTACCCTCTAACTTCCCCGAGAATGAATGAGCTTGGCTGTGTGTGCGCTTGGGGGGAGGGTGTGGGCAGGAGGAAACAAGATACTGTAAACAGCAGTCACATACTAGAAACCCATAAACCACAGGAAGGATCAGAGACAAAACGCGGGTTTCCCCTCCAGCACCCCAGTTCACTGAAAATTAGTCTTTACAGGTTTCTATTAAACTTCTTAAGTCAACCTAAGAGTTTATGGTTGGTTGCTTTTTATTTTTTTAAAAAATGCCCAACCTCCCTGCAGAGGCAAATAATTAAGGACTCAGCACTATCTCGTTATCATCGCCGCCCCGTGCCTGTTCTCAGACACAAGGAGTCCCGTGCACCTCACAGGCAACCTCAGCCCCTATAATTACTCGGAACAAATGCATACTTGTGGTGGCAGCCAGAGCCTGTAGACATACGTAAACATCATTATCTCACTTTAAAAGGAAAGCAAGCTGTATAAAGAAGAAACACTGTTACCAGAGTTAAAAAAAAAAAAAAAAAATCCCAACCGTCTTACTTGCAGTTCGCGCTTCAGTCAACACACATCACAGCCCTGGAGACAAGACACAGGCACTGCGACACGCTCTCCAGCTAAAACCTTCCTCCCGAGTTATCCTCTGTTTATTTTTGAAGCATGAAAAGGCCGCGCTAGGAGGACGCGCTGTTTTCCTGACCGTCCCCAGCGGCAGCAAAGTCCTGCAGGGAATGCAGAGCGAGTTTGCGGAGACGGCTCCCTCCGTGCGGCTCCGCGGTTGCTCCGAGCTTGTAAATACAAGCTCCGTGGACAAAGTCCCAAATGACATCACTGGCAGCTGCTTATTGTTGAGTCTTTATTAACTGACTGTCAAAAAAAAAAAAAGGAGGGGGTGGGGAGCAAGAGTATCTTTTCTACGGCGCAAGTCGGCCGGCGTCTTGGCGTGGATTCCAGCGACACATGCGTTAATAATCCCATTGACTCCCATTTTCAAGAGCCTGGCTTCTCACAGGTCAGACTTTCCTCCCCGAAGCGGAGAAGCCCCTGTCATTCACACCGGGTACACGAAGGCTGCAGGGGAGGCCGGAAGCCGGCAGCCCTATCAGGTTGTTCACCCACCTGTTAACAGTCAGCTTCAGAGTTCGGTGATTCGTAAATACACGGATATTAGTTATGTCTTATGTTGCCAAACAACTTCTACTGGGCTGTGTGTACCTGCTAACGTTTTTTCTAGGTGGATGGTTCTGGGTTGTAGCTCCTTTTAGATGTACTCTAAAGTTTACCTTGGGGTAGAAGGAAGGGCTGCTTGAAGCCACAAAATGTTGTGTGCATGTATATGCAAGGAGGCAGGTCGTTTCCTGGGAAAAGTGCTGGAAGTTTTCTTCAGAGTCTCAAAATTTGAATGACCTACCTGTACCAGCCCCATCATGTCCCCCCAAAACAAAACAAAACAAAAAACCCTCCAAAACCCACAAAAAGATATCTGCTAAGTATCTCTAATAACTTCAAGGACTACTGTAAACCCCATCCACTTCCAACCAGCAAATTAAAAGTGGGCACTTTCGCCCTATTTTCCACCCTCGTGGAATCTCTCTTCCTCCGTCAGCTGATTCTTACTTGCATTTCAGAGTTATCTACCGCCCACCGCCGGCCCCACCTGAGGATCCGCAGTCCCGCAGCCTCTGCCTGAAGCTCCAACACTGGACTCCACTGCTTCCCTTCCTTCCTCTAACTTCCACAATGATGCTGACTATTTATATGTGCTGCTTTTTATATACTGACTTGTATTTTTAGCTTGTTTTTTAGCCATCTGTGTCTGTCTTCCCAACTCAATGTGAAAGGTCTTTGAGGGCAAACATCGTGCTGTAAGCGTAATTTGTTTATACCCGAATCGCCTGCCATCCTGAATCTTAAACAGCAATACGGGGAGGAGGGCGCTGAGGGGGGAGACAGGAACAAGGTTAGTGGGCCCATGGAATGAAGTGTATACTTAGATTAAATACTCTCCCTGCCTTTGGAAACAGTGGAGGCTCACCGTATCCCAACATTATTTTCTCAAAGAGCAGTGATTGATTATTGATTTGGAAGCATACCAAGACCTGCCAATCTGCCACTTCATGGAAGAATCAGTTAAAGACAGTGCATATCTTGCTTCGCAAATGGGTTTTAAAAATCAACACAATATTTATGAAAAGCAAATGAAAAGTACCTAACTATTTTACAAGTACAATCCTTAGACCAAGGAGTTCCACTTTTCAGAGTGACCCCACAAATGTGCTCACAAAAGGGCCCAAGGATATAAGCTCAAGAATGGTACTTGCAACATTATTTGTAAACCATTAGAATAGAGATAGCTTAAATATTCATCAATATGAGAAAAGGTAAATTTTACAAATTGTGGCACATGTATAGTATATGACACTTAGAAGGAGTTGAAAAAGTTGAGGTAACTGCATGTATTGGCACAGGAAAAACTACATAGTTGCTTGTTGAATGGATAAAACAAATTGCAGTACAGGCTGTAGCATATGCTGGGAGGAGTTACACAAATTATTAACAGTGGTTATCCTTGGAGAGGGAGACAGGGGAACTTTCAGTTCTGTACAGTTTGACTTTTTTTTTCAATGAGCATGTGCCACTTTTGTTATTAAAAATAACAATAAAGGGGGCTGGATGGAGAGGGAAATGGGTGGGGGAAATAGGAGACATCTGTCATACTGTCAACAATAAAAAAATAAACTTAAAAAAATAATAATGCCGAAACCGGTTTGACTCAGTGGATGGAGCATCGGCCTGCGGACTGAAGGGTCCCAGGTTCGATTCCGGTCAAGGGCATGTACCTGGGTTGTGGGCACATCCCCAGTAGGAGATGTGCAGGAGGCGGCTAATTGATGTTTCTCTCTCATCAATATTTCTGACTCTCTATCTCTCTCCCTTCTTCTCTGTAAAAAATCAATAAAATAAATAAAAAAATAATAAAAAATAGTAAATGATCATACAATTTTCATAATAACCCACAAGGAAAATCTTAGCTATTCCTTCAACAAATGTCTGGCACAAGGTATAAGTGCTCAATAAAGATCTATTGATTGGATGAATATTTGTGGAGTTTCTACTAAGACATGGCACTACACTGGAGTGGAATACGATAAAGAAGAGGGAGAACCAGGCACTTGGTTTGCATTTCTGATTGAATGACCAACCAAACCCTTTCCCAAACATTTGAGGACTAATTTGAAAACCTCTTAGACTCTGTCCACCTTAAGAAATTATTAACGTTAACTGCTTAGAACATCAAGTGCTGGCCTTCCCCTTGGCGACGGTCATTTGACAAGTGGACCTGTAAGGTAAGACGAGTATGAACTGCTTTGGTTCAGTTCTCTGGCTGCTAACAAGCATTGGGCGAGAAGGCAAAAAGCTTGTAAGGGCTCAGGGTTGCCCAGCTCCTGTCATGGCCGGTCTAACATGAAGGAACTCACCAGGGGCAGGTTAGGGAACTCTCACCCATGAAGAGTCTTTAGAGCTTCATTAAGGAGGGACGGAGGCTTTGCAGGTCAGTGGCCTGGAATGCCGGCACAGAATGGCCAGTCTCCCCTACATGCAACCTACAGGTGGAAATCCGCAGGCATGAGCCACGCTTACTGGTAAGATACTACATTCTTCTTTAGGGGGGAATAAAGTACAAGAAAGAGAATGAAAATTTCCACCAAGGAAAAGGGGGTTTTTCAAAGTAGCACTATTTTTAGTCCTCTAGAGCAAACGTACTGCAGTCTGGCCTTACTTCCCAGTGAGAAGATATCTTATGTCTATAATAATGTCAAGACAAAGAAAGCACAGCCCATAATTCCTCATGGCTTTATATTGCTCTGAGCCACATATTATAGGAACCTCAGGCCAGATCCTGTTTAAAAATGCACACGTGAAGCCCCTCGGGTGTCATAAAGTCACACTTTCCCAAGTGAGAGTTAAATATACGTATTTAAACTTGACTTTCAACTTTGTATAAAAACAAATAAGGGAAAGGTGAGGTGGGGGTGGGGGCAGTGTCTTCCCCACCTCTACCAGGTGATCTTTAATGCTGCAGCCACAATCGCCTCCCCCTGCTGAGGTGCGTGGCCCACCTTCTCCTTCAGTGCCTTCTGCTCCTTCTTCAGGCAACGTCCTCTCTCTCTCCGTGCAGCCTGCCCTCACCAATGAAGGATTGCCAGGCAACGTTATAAAATGCATATATATAGCTATTTGCCTGTTCATTTTCTAAATGATTTATGCTGTATTCTTCATCTTAAAGTGTTTTCTGTTTTAAAGGGGAAAATCCTTCAGTCAAAGACCAGTTCTTCAAGGACTGAAACAGGGAAAAGGCCCCTTACCTTGCAGGGGCTTGCTGGATGACTGATCTACCTAGGGATCTATCAAGACTATTATCACAGGAACAGTTCCTACCTCCAGTGTCTGATTTCCTCTCTACCTCCCCCTCTTATCCTGATAAACATGGGAAACTACTGCCATTTATTAAGCACTTATATGTACCATTTGTTTTAAATGTGTTATCTCATTTGCCTTTAAAATGATGCAGTGAGTTAGATACTATTATTGTTAGCGTAGGAAGCTGAATATTAATAAAGGAAAGAATCAAAGGGAATCGGACATTATTACATACTAGAGGCCCGGTGCACAAAATTCGTGCATGGTGGGGGGTGAGCGGGGAGGGTATGTCCCTCAGCCCAGCCTTCACCCTCTCCAATCTGGGACCCCTCAAGGGATGTCTGACTTCCCGGTATGGGATTGGGCCTAAATGGGCAGTAAGACATCCCTCTCATAATTCAGGACTGCTGGCTCCCAACTGCTCACCTGCCTGCCTGCCTGATTGCCCTTGACCTCCGCTGCTGGTTCAGTCACTCCTACCTGCCCTCCCCTGCTGGCCTGGTTGCCCTCAACTGCCCTCCCCTGCTGGCCTGGTCCTCCCAACTGCCCTCCCCCTGCTGGCCTGATTGCCCCCAACTGCCCTCCCCTGCAGGCCATCTTTGACCACATCGGGGAGGTCATCTTGTGTGTTGGAGTGATGGTCAATTTGCATATTACTCCTTTATTAGATAGGGCAATGAATGGGGATCATGAGCCTGTTGGCTTCAGGGGATCACAGCATTGCCCCACCAAGAATTAATATCCCTCCCTTCCCACTCAGGTGCCAATGGGGATGGGGGCAGGGGAAGGTAAGAGTATGTGCAATAGAAGTCAAAATGGCACGGGGGGCGGGGGGAAGGGGGGTGCTGGACCACAGAAGCCTATCAGTCTAGCCCGGGGAAATAATGGATTAGTTAGGAGGCAGGCCCAGCTCAAGCCCACAAAAGCTTGGGAAGTTGACTGGTTATTTTGAAAAAACTCCTGGTCCATCATGAGCCAGAGATAATCCCCAAGGAACACAGAAGAGCCCTCTCTCGGCCAGGAACACATGTAACCATGCAGGTCTAGCAGCCCTGTGGCCTGGGGGCAGGCAGTATGGGCTCCAAGGACTGAGTTTTCAGCTGAAACAGAAATTCTGGATTCTGGCCTTTGTTTGGGGCTTGATGAAAACAAGAATGGACTTTTTCCATGGCAGGACAGACAGAGAGGAACCCACGAGGGGCAGCCTTGTCTTTTCACCCAAATAAATCTTGCCACACCACAGTCTCCCATGCATGGGTCTGTGAAATATTTTTCTCAGAATCCTGTGGGAGAACACAAGTTCCACCAGCAACATTATCACTCCCTTCTTAGTGCTGAGGAAACAGGCCCAGAAAGCTATGCTCCTCAAGTGACTTGACTATGACCACACAGATGGTCAGAGGTAAAGCTACCATTTCAATGCTGCCTGGCCTTCCCGTCCCAGGGAGACTTAGAGCCCTCTGCAGATTATAAATATGAAGAATGGCAAGTTGGAATTAGAAGCATGTCTCCATCATTAAAGTACTCGGTCCTGATCCGTATATGGCAGGGAACATTCAACAGACCTCGGACCTTGATCTCAAACTGCTCTTTTCCATCACGTAGCTCCTCTGCGTAGCTCTCAGAGGAGATATGCTGTTGACTTCAAAGACAGGTGCAAAGACCATGAAATAAGCTCCACAGGGCTTAGTCTCAGAGCATCAGTGTGGAGTAGATTCTCCATGCCCTTGGAGATGGGCAAGATTCAACTGTGGGAAGGAGAAAACACTGGAGTGCAGGCATTTACTAGTAAAAGTGTTCCTACCTGTTTCCCTTCACACAGAGAGCTTTCAGTGACTTCTATTCCTTTGCTCCAATACCTATTTTTTCTGGTTGAGCTAATGGTTCTACTACAGGCATAAGAGACAGCCTGTTGCCAGCCAGTCTGCCCTGTAAGAGTATGATCAGAAATAGGAAGCAGAGGGGATTTTCGGAGTAACCCAGGAACACCTCAGCGTTCCTCAAACCAATCAGCATGGTTTTAAGAGTGGGGTCTCTCCAGGGGCGCTGAGGTGCTGCACATTTAGAAAGTGGCCCACGATATTCTCATATAGATGGTCCTCAGACATATTTGAAGAAGCACTGATTATAGCAAGAGAAGTACATACATGACCATCTTGTTTATGATCAGACATTAATAAAGAGCATATAGCTTTGTCCAGGGTCCTTAGGAAAGGACACTGTGATCAATTAATTAGGAAATTCCTGGTAACCCTTCCCTATAACAGGTCACACTGACACAGAGTTGGTGCTCAGAGTACAACTTAGAGAAGACAAAACGGGTGCCACTTTGATGGTTCCAACACAGAGTTGGATCAACTCCTGTATAGGCCTTCATCGCTGCAGATGTTACAGTATTCCCCATCCGTAAATCAAACAAAACAAGAGTAAGCCATAAAGTGTGAAGTCCAACCAAGTTCAGATTACTCCCATAAAGACTGCTTTGCTGTGTGTCTTTATATATCAGATTTCAAGCTTACACATGCTTTTTTCCTCAACTGGGGAGGGAGGGCTGCTTGCTGGGGCTCTCGCCACACGTGTCTTCTATCTATTGAGTTGTTAACACCTTTAGGGCACCAGGCACCGTAGGAGAGGGACTGATATGGCAGAAGTCTGTTAAAAGAGGAGGTGAAAGAAGAGATGTAAATTTGACTGGTATGGACATGTGCCTGGGACCTGTCCCTGATATGGGGTACTGTGCTCCCACACAGTTGCTTTCTCAACCAGCCCAGGCTCCAGGCTCAGCCGGGGAGGCGCAGCGAGGGTTAATGTGCCCGAGGCGGTGGAGGGCTTGGGATGAAAGGCCCTGTGTAAGTATAAAGTATCACCATGAAGCTGGAGGATTTTATTTCAGCCTCCTCATTGTGTTGTTGACAGTGCATACTGTGAGCTTGACATTTTTAACTACTTTGCTTGCCCCAAATAAAAAGGGCTGGGCAAGAGGAGGTGGGAAAAGGGGAGGGGTGGGGAGACATATTCCTCCCCTGACTTTGATTGTACACAACTCCGACGCATTAAAGTCCAGTTTGTGAGCTGGGTCCAACAATGATACTTCAAAGATTTATGTAAATCCATTAAACAAGATGCAGGTTGCGTTTCTTTTAACCTGAGAACAGAGTCCTCCTGAAACCAGAGCCTGGGGGAGGTCGCGAGGGACACGCTGTCTATAAACTGAGAAAGCAGCTCATTCTGTGGCCTGTGATGATTGTCTGAATAAAAAGACCCTGAGTTCGATTTCCACCAGATACGGAGAGGCCAATAAAACCAGTGATCGCACCACAGGGAGGAAGGAGATGGGGACAGCCTCTGGCTTTCCCAGTGCCAGTGCATGAGAGCCAGATCATCCCCTGATTAGCGCCTGCCTTCCATAAAGCCCCCCCAAATGGTATGTCAGCTCCCTGGGGGTTCCTAAAATGCACTGGGGCTCCAGCACTTACAGTCCCTGCCCCCACTGCCTCACATTAGCCCTAACAACATCCCTGAAATGCAAGGAGAAAAGCAGATAGCACACTGCCAGGGGCCCCAGGGGGCTGGCAGGGCTGGGTCCCTGTGACAGACTCCAAAGCTCTGGAATGCCTGCCTACACTTGTCCAAATGGCCAGCAGAACCCGGAGCTGACTGGGGAGCACCGCCAGTCCCCCTCTTTTGCTGACAGAGATTCTTAGGTTAAAAAGACAAAAGCAGGAAATGTTAGGGAAGGCAGGTCAGGGGTCTATTGAAACTGTTTTTATTTTCTCCCCGTGTAAGTGCACGTGCTGTCCTAGCTCAGTGGTTAGAGCACTGGGCAGCAGACCAAAGGGTCTCAGGCTAGATCCCCGGTCCGGTCAGGATGTGAACCAGAGGCAACCGAGCGATGTGTCTCTCTCACACCGAAGTTTCTCTCTCTCTTTCCCCACTTCCTCTCTCCCTTCCATTCTCTCTAAAAAAGTCAATGGAAGAAATATCCTCAGGTGAGGATTGGAAAAAAGAAATGTAAGTGCATAACACACACCACACACACACACACACACACACACACACAGACAGACACACACACACAGTGAGATTTTTTCCCCCTCTGATTGCCTCACAGGTTAAGCTCCAGAAACACGTTACTTATGTTCATGGCAAATATTCCTCAAGGGCCCCATAGAAATGGCTTCCTTACAGATCAGAGAGAGAGAGGCATTCCTTTCCTGCCTGTCCCCAACCAAACAGCCCTGGGGAGTCAATGGAAGTGGCAGAAATGGAACCAAGGCTGAGGCTCAGGGGATGCGGAGGCCTGGGCTTTGCCCCAGGGGCCTCTCTTGCCCCAGCTAGCCTGACAGAGGTGGGGAGCGGTCACCAGGCCAGCAGGGCCGATGCACATGTCACTTTCCTGTCAGGATAGGAAGTGTCCTGCTTTCCTCACCTTCCCAGGCAATGCTCACTATGGTGTGGAGAAATGTCCTTTGTATTGGAACCCTCTGCAATCTGCCTGAGGAGTCAGAAAACCCCAGGGACCCAACTCTGGGCTACTAAACCTTGAGAGATCATAGATCCCTCAGCTCTACTGTCACTGCCGATTCAAATTTTACACCTTAAATAAATCCAGAACCGCTTTAAGACAGATTGAACCTTTTCCAGGTATAAAATTCTATTGTTAAACCTAAAACTCTGCTGGTGGTGACATTATTTTAAAGTATAGCCCTCCTATTAACAAAGGAGAATAACCATTCAATTTATTAGTTATCATTTATTATTTTGACTGATTATAAGGTGAGTCCTATTGGTCAAGCTCGTGAGATGCTACTATTAGGTTAGAAATTGCTTAATATATGGTAATACCTTTTGAATGAATATAAACATGATACATTCCTTGTTTTATAAGAAGAATAATGTAGTTAGGAGGCTTTGGAATGATATTTTAGCAGCAGGGTTCTTTTGAAATGAAGTCTTCAGTAGAAGCTGATTACATAAAACAGTTTAGGGGTTAGGTCTTATCCCACCAGCCCTCCCACGCCCACCTGCCAAAAAGAGCAAAGGACACACATGTACAGGTAGGGCTGGCTGAGTTGAACTAAATGACATTATTCATTCCCTGTCTACTTCATCCCTTAGTGACCCCTGTCCTCTGAGCTCTCTTGACCCGTTCCTTCCATACCACCCAATTTAGCAGTTAGTTCTACATAGCAGGGACTATGTGTTCATACTTGCTTTTCGTAGGTAACAATTACCTCCCAAGTAGATTGTAGTCATCAACACAGAGACCATCCTCCATGCTTCAGTAGCTCCCTCCATGCCAACACAGTGCTAGGCATGCACAAACCGTCCTACTAAACAGGGATTTATTCCCATTATCAAGGAGACTTGAAGTCACAGGAGGCCTATAAGGTGAGGGAGAGCAGGTAGGTCTCCTGCAACTTGGGATGCCAGTCACAGACTTGAGTGGGCAGTGGGGAAGGGGGAGCCAGGCATCAGAGCCTGAGATCAGGAAAGCTGGCTGCCTTTTCTTTTTCTCCTTTTCCTTCCTCAGCCAACCCTCTTGCAAGCCACCCTCAGATGCAGATTATCATGCCTGCCTACTCCTCACAGGTGCAGCTGAATGATGATGAAAAATATGTCGGGAGTCCAGAGAGAAGAATATAATATCGTCTAACCAACGTCATGTGAACTTGAAGGTTACGCCAATGCATTAATCTTATAAATCCTTATCTTTTCATTATTGATTTTGCTCATTCATTCACTGAGTCACTCACTAAACATTTTATGGCACAGTTTACAGCTCATACAACAAATCCTCATTGAGCACCTTCTGTTCTCCAGGCTCTGCATATTTTAGAATCTGAGCCGCTATGAATACTCAGGACATTCTGTGGGTATCTACTGATTGGGAAATGCGAAGAAAAAAAATACATTGAAAAATGTATTTCCACCCCTGTTTTCATAAAATAAATAAAGTCAAAGTGTAGGGGTCTTTAGTCTAAGGATGAGAGGTGGCAACTGAGATTGTGTTAGAAACAGGAAAGGTAAGGCAACCTGACAACCAAGTGCAGCTAATTGAGCCTGACTCACAAACCTCTTGGATAGAAAGAACTCCGTTATGAGCAGGGAGGCCAGTTTCTCTATGGACATGTAATTGTTGACCGAGTGTGAAGTGTCATTTATATGAGGTCAGAAAGCCCAAAGGTCACTGTCTTAGTGAAACATCAGCTGGTTAGAGCCTTTCCTGTAACACATTCCATATTGTAGAAACTAAGTAAGCAGTTCTTGCCCTAATTTCAATGTAGAGACAAGACTAGTTTCCACTAAACCCTTTGGTCTTGGACTTGGACTAAGAAACCCTAGCAATGCACTCCCAGAAGCAGTTAATCTCCCCACCCCCACAGCAAATGTCCACACCAGACTAAATTCTGTCCAGTCTCCAGAGAGATTCATTCTGCTAGAAGCTGGGCGGGTATATGCCAGGGGTCAATTTTGAGTGAAAGCGGGCCTCTCACTGACTTGGAAACACATCGCCCGTCTGATGAGAGGGGAGGAAAGAGAGAAGAGGAGGCTCCAGGTGGATAAGGTGAGGGCATGTGCAGAGAGGAGGCTCCAGGTTGCCCTTTAGTGAGCACGGGTTGCAGGAGCACCCAGTCTGGACTGAAGACCCTGGCCCGGGACCTGGCCTGCCCTGATGGCATTGTATCTGGGTGCATCAGGGCGTTTAGCTCTGGTTTGTACCCTAGATCTATTGCCTATTTTACCATTCTTTCTCTGTCCTCAGCAGTTTGTTCCAAAAATTTTTCTCTTCCAATTCATTGCCCTTATGTTCAATTTCAGTTTGATCTATATTCATTAGCTGCCAAGTCCATGTGGAGCACTGCAGGGACTATCAATAATGTCTCTTCTCTCTGTCACTCCTAACCGCACAGAAAAACATCTGCCATGGCTTCCCAACCCTCCACCCGCCCATTTCCATGGCTTCGGTGTGACTCCAGGGGCCGGCTTGGAACAGGCTTCATATCAACCCACCGAGGACTCAGGTTTAGTGCTGGAAGTCAAGCACCCTGGGAAACCCTCGGTCCAGGCAAACCAAAGGGTGGTCACCCCAAATCCACCACAATTCTATCTGCGAATTCCAAGAGCTTCAGAAAAATCAGTGCTTCTTTGTAAGTCCTCTAGCACCCCCAAATTGTTTCCATGGGCCCCTCCCATGGGAAGATTAGCTTGGGTTCCTCATTTCCTGTTGAGCCCCAATAACACACACCTCTGTTCCATTCCGGCAAGCCCCTTATCTTCACCTAGGCACCCCTGTAAAGAGCATTTGGCCGAAGAGTGAAGACTTTACAAAGAGATTTTGCTCTGTGCTTTCTGGACCTCACCATTTAGTCTGGAACTTAACCTGTGGAGGACGTGGACTTTCACCCCACAGGTCTGAGCAGCTATGAACACTCATGGGACAGAGCAGCAGGGAGCCTCCAGTCACCAGCACCTCCAGGGCTTGCCCCACCCAGAAACCATCCTTCCCAAAGTGGCCCGTATCCAGTGACTGGTCTGGTCCATGCAGCGATATAAAGGCCAAGCAATTCTGAGTTGACTCCGGTCGCTGTGACGGGCCGCAGGCAGCCCATTGCACACTGTAGGGTTGGCAGAGGTTCTGTTCCCCTTCTCCCTGTGCCCAATGCCATTCTTCTCCTCCCTCTGCAGGTGTGTCTCCCAGTCAACACCTCACAATATCCCAACCCAATCAACGTAGAGACTCTGTAGAGTTTCTGCTTCTAGAGAGCTCAACCTGTGTCACAACCTCAAACCCTGAGAACTCTAAGCACAAGAGAGGAAAGTATGGTTTCTCCAGAGTCCTCAGTGAAGTCTGTTTTCTTAGGTAACTAGGACACTGGGTCAAGGTGAGAAATTACAAGCTGGAGACCACAGGTTATGCTCCAGTACAGAGGCAAGTCGACTGGTCATCTGAAAGCCACTCACACTTCAAGCAGAGCAGCGGCTTCGACAATTCAGCAACAAGAGCAGGAACTGACATGACCACAAACACCTACATAGCACTTAGGAGGTGCCGAACACCTTTACACTGTAACTGTCTCAGCTCAGCTTCACCATAACCATATGAGTTAGGTTCTCCCATGCTCTTCCTCTTACAGTGAGAAGACTGAGGCACAAGTAGGTTGAGCAACTTGCTCAAAGTTGCAGGCTAGTGAGTGGGCAGAGCTCAGATATTAACTAAGCAACTAGCCCCAAAGTCTCCACCAAACTGTCCCTATGTGTGACGTGAATGTGAAGAGAAACAGGTAAGATTAATGTCTTCCTCCCACCCATGGCAGTAAATATCACCCTCCATCATCAATTAAGCTACATATCAACATGTTGACAGCATTCCTTCTTCCCTAGATAAGGAAATCCTGTGTCCAACTGAGATATAGGCAGGCCCAATTTCAAACCTCCATGTCAATGTCTCTGTGTTACATACAGTCCTTTCCCCCAAATGTGGTTTCACCATTAAAACATAACTCCTTTACTTCCCAGCAAATAGGATAAAGGGCACCTTAAGTATTTTTGGCTCCTGTACATGTCAACACAAAAAAGGAGAGATGAAATTGTTTTCTTTTTCTTGTATCCAACTGTGGTGCTGCAGAGAAGCCCTGCAAACCAGTAAGCCCACTGCCAACACGTCAATCAAAAGGCGCAGGGCAAACCCTGGACGCCTTCCTCCATACTCCGGAGGCCTTGTTTCCTGGCTGCCCCTTGCGAATTGTTGGCTCACCCATGAGTTACTGCTCAGGAGGGATAACCCAGAATGACTGCTGCTTCTTGGAGATGAATTTTTAAAGCACATTCTACCTCTTGCCGCTCTGCAGGAGAAAATATGAAAAGATAAAGATAAATAAAATTTTTTAAAATCCTACATTGCAAATGATTCATATTCCAAGTCTTTGGTCAAGCAGGGTCTCAATTCCTGTACCTCTGTTGCCCTGAGCCCTGTGTATTATTTAGAGGGATGTAGAAACTGAGCCCCAGGCTACAGGCATAGAAGGGAAAACAGCTATTTTCTCCTTTACCATGGAAACCCTGTGCACCATGAGGGTCCAAGGAGAAATGAACAGCTTTCATAACTTGGGAGGACTGCGGCCTCTACCTTAGCAGCATAATGGAGTTCTGGTGCAGCATAAATCACGGGTCTAATGCAAGCTGTCTCCTGAAGGCACAGGGAAGCATCTCACTCACCTGGAACAAATCAGCATGGCTTATTCTCAAGGCGGATTAAGCATTTCCCCACCAGCCTTAATCACCTTAGAACATTCAGTGTGCAGGTCCTCAGGGGAAAGGGAACATTGTGGATAGACTTCGTTTTTGTATGTGATGCTTCTATCCTGAATACAAAACCACACTAAAAAAAAATCAGTCGCTACTTCTTCAGATCTTGTCTCAGGCATATGTCCAAATATATAAATAGATAACCCACCCAGAGTGTATAATTGGTATAAAGTGTCTCTCTCTCTCTCTCTCTCTCTCTCTCTCTCTCTCTCTCTCTCTCATACAAACACACACACACACACACACACACACACACACACAGAGTTTTGGAAATAAATAGCTCCAAACTTAATAGCTCTGCAATCAGTTACTATAAAGCTCAACTAACAACCTATGTCTTCCCTTTATTCCAACCTTCTTCCTCTTGCCCATCCTGCTTAAATGACTTAAGTCAAGAAGAACTTAGTATCTATGTTAGTCCCTAACCCTCTTTTTCAGAACTGTTTCACATGGAATGACCTCATCACAAGTTAATCCTCCATTGCTGCTAAAATAAATCTGCATTGAATGAGGACATTTGTTTCCCTCTCTTCAATATGAGTGTAAAACATTTAAAATGTAAACTCGGGAAGGAAATGTCTCAGATACATCTGGGGTCCTGGTGAACAGCATTCTACCACTGCACGCTGTAAGAAGACATGGCCGGAGATGGTTATCTAATTGGACGCCCATACCTCCTTCCTTTCCATTCTGTTCAGGAGTCTCCCTTGGAGAGTGAGCCTTTTCATTGGAACACCCCGGCCAACGTGGCCCCTCGGTCCTGCTTGGTGGATCTCACTGGCTCTCCCAAAACCCACATGTCAATTTGAGAATACATTCTCCCAGGGCAGGCACCTGGCCCTAGGTCCTGGGCAAACCAACTGTGACAGGTTCTCCTAACAGCTGCAGTGGTCGGCTGAGCTTCCAGGTGATTAAATAAGTCTGGTCTCTGGCCTGCTCATGTGTTTGGATTGGAGCCATTTTCCTGGAATGAGATGAACAAACATGGTTGTCTGCTCACTGACCACAGCTTGGTGTCTATGGGCTGAGGCCCTTTTGAAATGATGAAATGTCCCCTTATCTTTTCCAGGCCACTTAGACCTGGAGTCATCACAGACATGCCCTAGGAAATATGAGATCCTCTACTTGCCTGACATGAGACTAAAATTCCACTTTCATTGTAAATAATTGTTAAATTTGAGAGCTCTGTTTTGAAAAGTAGGCACTGATTCTAACACTGGCTAGAAAATATTCCTTTCTTGTGATATTGGGTATTCTTATGAAAGATACATTTGATTACATGCATACATCAGATGAAGTTATCGATCGAGGAGAGATATACTCAATGTGTTTACAATTTCCAATAATACAATACCACCTTCTAGACAAATAATTAAAAGACTATTTTGGTGAAGCTCAGTGCTGCTAATATGCAAATACCAGTGTCCTTCCATTGAATAAAAACACACATCCAGAGCAGGTGGATATTTAATTTAATGAAAACTAAACTGCTGCAACAGGATCCTATAAACCTGTGGATTTTAGTTGCTGGACCACAATGTTAGTGTCACCTGGGAGCCTTGAAATACAGAGACTCAGGCCCAACCCCACCTTCTGAATCAGAAACTCTGTGGGTGGGACCCAACAATGGTTCAATAAGCCCCCCAGTTGATTCTGATGCATGAGAAGTTTGAGAATTACCTTTCAGGTGAAGATGGGCCTGATGTAATCTACCTGAAGGAGGCAGGGAGCTGCTCCTGAGGGATGTGCATGCTCTCCATCATGATCCTCTCATACTGAAGCTAGATCTAATGCATGCTGCTATTACTCTCTCCTAAAAGCTGCTATTACCAGCTGTCCATTCCCTGCTCCCACACAATTATACCCCCATACACACAGTACTAACCAGCTGGTGATTTGGTGTAATGTGTACAGGTCTGAAGACATCCAGCTGCATCAACTCACCATTCAATTCTACCCTAAAATCCCTCCAAGGGACAGACATGAACATCCCCATTTTATAGAGAGTGGAAATCTAGGTTGCCAATGGCCTTTCAATTAAGACAACATAAAAAAGAGGTCTGCTCACCCTCTGTTAGAGTAAATGGCATGTTTCCAGTCTCCTGGTCCAGTCAACCTGGTATGAAATCTGCAATCCTGAGACACTTCTCTAAGCCCCAGTTAGCCTCCAGCAGGTAAGAGGTTGGATTAGAGATATACTGCTATTTGTTCAAGATGTCTGCAGTTAGCTACAAAAAATTCTTCACAGACAAAAATAATCTTGCATAACAGGAATTGGGATGATACCCACTGTTGTTGATGAGGCCATGGTGAAATTGGCATCTTCATACAATGTTAACAGGAGTTATAAACTAGTACAACCTTTCTGGGAAGCAATTTAGTATATCATTTGACTTAGTCATTATACTTCTTGGAATTGATCAAAGGTAAGCTGTCCAGAGGTAGTTAAAATGATTAATATATAAGAAATTTCTCTGTAATAGTATTCTTAAAAGTGAAAAAGGAATAATCTACATTTCAATAATACATGATCAAATAAACTCTAGTTCTTCCCTAAAATGGATTATAGAGAGGCATTTATAAGTAGATTCTTGAGCACAGTTATTAAATAACAACAAATTTAATAAATTTAATAATGTCATAAGATAAAGTTAAATGAAAATAGCAGGACACAAAATTTTATATACAGTAAGTTGCCATTGTTTTAAATTGTGGGTTAACACACAATAATACATATGTCCATGTGAACGCACAGAGACATGCATTGAAAAAAACTTAGTAGAAACCACTGATATATTAGGAATGGTCACAGTGTTTCATTAAACCAAACCTGGGGACAAAATATTACCCCCATTTTACAGATGAGGGAACAGAGGTTCATAAGCACTAGCTAGATTATCCAAAATTACCTAATAAATACAGATCAAGGTCATGCTTGTCTGAGTCAAAGCCCATGTTTTGTGTTCTCTACTGTCCACTGCTTCTGATAGCCTAATTGCTGTGACACATCATGGCTGAGTTGGGAATGCAAGCCAGGTTTCTTACCTTTGTTTACTGTTCTATTGCAAGAAGCATACAACATATCACTGGGTCATAGTCATAGTCAACCTCCATCTAGAGATCCTCCAAATATCTCAAGCAGCAATGATAATAAAAATTAGAATTATTGAATGCATAATATGTATTAGGTCTGTACTAATCATTTCATATTATTTTACTTAGTAATGTTTATGACTACTCTATGTACACCATTCATCCTACTAACAAATAAGGAAACAGACTCTGAGAGTGTCAGTATCTGCCCTGTGCACACATGTAAGAAGTTTCAAAGTCAAAATTCAAACCATCTGTTGGCGTACAAGTCGGTGCTCTTAATTCCTCCATTCTGAAACATTTCTAGAGAAAAAGATTCATCCAACTCCTTTCATCCAATTCATCCATCTCCTACTCTGGCACTAAGTTTACGTGTTTTGGCATAAATAATACCTTGGCATAGTGCTGATCATTGAAAAAAGCGAGAACAAGTACAGTTGGCCCTCACAAGAGCCTGGGTTTGGTACGAGCAGATATTAGAGATAATAAGCAGACCTGACATTTTCTCCCCAACATCTTTAGCATGGAGTTCATTAAGAATTGGAGTTTTTAATAGTAAACAAGAGGCCCAGTGCACGGATTTGTGCACGGTGTGGGGGGGTGCGGCTTGGCCTGGCCTGAGGGGATCAGGCCAAACCTGGCTCTCTGACATCCCCCCGAGGGGTCCCAGAATACGAGAGGGTGCAGGCCAGACTAAGGGACCCCACCCCATGCACAAATCTGTGCACCGGGCCTCTGGTGTGCATATAAGATCTTTGGTTAACACGTTAAGCACCATGTCAGTCACCCGTGACTGAAACGGAAAGGAAGACAAAACAGGCTTGGCACTTAACGTGTTAATCTCTTCCCACCTCTCCCCCTCCTCCCTTCCCTCTGAGATTAATCGTTCTGTTCCATGTTTCCATGCCTGTGTGTTGAGCATCTGCCCTCTGGTGGTCAGTGTGCACCACAGCTACTGGTCGAATGGTTGCTTTGGCTTTTATATATATAGATACTCATTTAATTACAATTAACTCAGACCCTTAGTAGGGCCACATTAAATACTTATGTATTAATGATCAACTGAAGCCAAGTATTCTCTAGGTGTCTAAGTGCCTGTGTCTCAGAAATGTCCAGCAAGCTGCCACACAAGTGCCACGGGACTGGCAGGAAAATAACTCTCTCATTTAATTCTCAATCACTTCCTTTCCTTCTGCTTCCAATTCCTGGCCGGTTCCTGAGCCAATCTGTACTTGACCATGGGGTTTATCTCCTTGCCCTCAGTGACCCTTAAGACCTGATGCTTGATGTGGGTGATGTACTCTAGAATTACATTCTAGAAGGGGACATTAGGCAATAAACACATAAACGGAAATAAGCAAAGTAGGGATGTGTGCATGGAGAATAAGTTGGAATGGCAGAACAGAGGTTGTGTGGTTGGTCAGAAAAGCTCTCTGTAATACAGGGGCACTGAAGTATGTTTAGGGACAAACATTCCAGGCAAAGGAACCAGTGGAGCAAGGGCCCTGAGCTGATAATCTGCTTGGTGCCAGGGAAGAATGGCAAGTAGCCAGCATGACTTGGATGAGGGAATGAGTGAAAGAGTGGGGGAATAAGGTGGGTGGTGGGGTGGAGACCATATAGACCCTGTAGACAAGGTGAGGACTTGGGCTGGGACTTGAGCACACTGGTGGTTTAGGAGCAGCGGCCAACATGACCCTGCTTAGATTTCTGAAAACACACTAGAGCTCTGGGAAAGATGAGTGGAAGATCATGAGGGAGGACACCAGGATACACAACAGGACACTTTTTTTTTTTTAAATCCGGGGAGTGGCAAAGTAGGTGGCTCTGGCCCAAAGGGAAGCAGCAGAGTTAGGATGAGCTCAGATGTGGGATATACTTTGAATGTGGATCTGACACACTGATGAAGTGAATAAGAATATGAAAGAAAGGAAAAAGGCAAGACTAAGGATTTAATCTGAGGAACTGGAAAGATGGGGTGGCCTTTCCTGAGAGGAAGCCTGCAGGAGAAGTAGGTGTCAAGGGGAACTTGGGAGTCATTCCAAGTATGTTATGATTGGATTCCTCTGAAGCATCTAAGTGGAGATGTCCAGCAGGCCTCGGGTTCTACAAGCCTAGGATTGGCAGGGGGGGCATCCAGGACAGAGACATAGATTTGGGAGTAGTCAGTATATAACTACTATTTAAAGCCACACAGCTGGATGAGATCACCAAGGAAGTGCACATAAATAAAGCAGAAAAGATATCCAGACAGTGAGGTAATGTTCAGGCACATTACAATCTTCTTCATGGCCAAGCCCCTTCCTATGTATATAGGCAACCAAGCAGAGAAGCCTGGCCCGCTGCTCAGGAAGGCACCATCCTTCCATTCAATACACAGTGCCAGGCAGACAGCCTCAAAGAGAAAAGAGGCAAAGCCATGAGGCCTTGAAGGAAAAGAAGAGGCCAATCTAGGTAGAACTCAAACTGATTTCTGCAGGTAAAAGAAATTTCATTGGGTCTCCCCCTGCTGCCTGAGAGCGACTGGGCCAGGTGGCTATGGAAGATGAAGACCAGTGGCTGGGCTGATGCTCATCCCTCAGGTGTACAGCCTTGTCTCCGCAGGTGTCCCACCTCATCCCACAGGTGCCCCACTGTAGATCCCTTCCCTGCCGCCCCCCTCATCTCCAGGACGGTCCCCCACGGAGAGTCAGCTTGGCTGGGCCTGATTAATGGGGCAGCTGTCCCACTTCCCTATCCTGTGCATCCTCTTTCAACACTGTCAGCAAAAAGTGGTGTGATTGGCTGTGGGTGGAGAAGATGGGAAAGAACCTAATAGCTACAGTAAATCACAAAACCCAAGAGAAGAAGAATAAGAACCCTAAAGGAGGAGCAACTAGCGAACTCTCATTTTAGTGAACTGCCAGGTGTCTTAAAATGCCATTACCTGCTCGGCCAGCGTGGCTCAGTGGTTGAGTGTCAACCTATGAACCAGGAGGTCATGGTTGGATTCCTGGTCAGGGCACACGCCCGGGTTGCAGGCTCAGACCCCAATGGGGGACGTGCAGGAAGCAGCAGATCAATGATTCCCTCTCATCACTGATGTTTCTATCTCTCTCTCCCTCTTCCATCCTAAAATCAATAAAAATATACTAAAAAAACCCATATCACCGAAGGCACTATTATTATTTACAGTTGCCCCTCATAGATATCCAGAGGACACACTGTTCTTTTTACCAAACCCTTTACACACTGAAGCAGATGCTTTTCTGTTCTAATAAGCACTTTCCTTGATGTCTTGTCATATTTATGAGTGTTTGTTCACAATGTATATGCCATAGAAAATGTGTGTTATGTATGGTATATATATGTTGTCAATGTGAGTAGCATGTGCTGTATATGAGTGTGTGAGTGTGTATAAATGTGAGTGGTATATATGTATGAATATGCGAGTGGAAAATGTGTATAAATGTGTGTCACTGTTGTGAACATTTGTATTTGAGTGGCTTATGTATGGGAGTGTGTGAAAGTGTGCATGTGAGTGTGGGTGTGAGTGTGAGAGTGTGTGTATGTGTGAGAGAGAGCAAGCGTGTGTGTGTGTGTGTGTGTGTGTGTGTGTGTGTGTGTGTGTGTGTGAGTATTTGGCCCTCTCTGAATCTGTGTCACTCCTGGGCTGGGCCCAGACTGCAGAGAAGCAGTAATAAAGCCACGGCCCACTTGGCGGGAACTTCCTATCCCACTTGGAAGGTAAGGTAGGGCTGAGTGTCAGGTGGGGCAGTGAATCATTTTTGAGATTCTGGTGATCAGCACTGAACTAGGAGCCCAAATAAGCAGTGTGAGCTAAGTTGGGGCCTCATAAAGTGTTTGGATTTCTGGGTTTCCCTTCCTGATGAGGCGCAGTGTTCACCAACCAGTTTCATGGTCACGTGTCACAGAAAACAGCTGCCCCTTGCTGCTGCCAGAGGAGCCGCGGCTGTCTGCTACCCTTTCCAACTAATTTCTGCATCCCGGCCACATTGGGAACTCAGGCCAACGCGGAGGAGGAAGGAGGGGAGAGCACTGCAGGCCTGGCCGATGTCAGAGGCAGGAGGGAAAGTATCATCAGAAAATCCTGGCCCTCAGCAACGGCTTGGAGAAGATTTGAGCAACAGTTGTCACTGTTGGCACCAGCTCCATCACACTCAGAGGGCTCCTGGGCTACCCTGAAAAAGAGGAGGCGGCGACACCAGGGTCCACTTCAGGGTTTACAGAGAAGGTTAGTGCATCGCTGCTGCGTTCCTCTGATCAACCCTGAAAAGGAACTGAAGCTCCGAGGCTTAGTGTCACAAGCAGCCTCAGAAAGGAGACTCAAACCCAGGTCTTTAACTTTCTCCCTCATCTTGAGCATAAAAGTAACACATGCTTATGACAGGATTTTTTTTTTCAAACTGTACAGAAGAGGCTAAAACAAAAAAAAATTTAAAGAAGTTCCCAGGATGAATCAATCCGCAAGGGTAATTATTGCTAATTATATCTTTATGTCCTAAAAAGGGTCAATCATTTGCATACAAATAGGTTCATTTTCTAAATATAAATAGCTCTATTTTATACACATGTAAGATTATAAAACAGTTTTCATTTGATAATATATCTTCTACAATTTTTATATCAGAATATGCTATCCACATACAATTCTCTTGAGCCAATGCACCCTGACTTATTTAACCAGTTACCTGCTGATGAATGTTTAGGTGGTTTGAAGTCCAAGTCTCTCAATTGCACATGGCAGGCTTCCCTGATAACAAGCAAAATTGTTCTACTCAGAAAATGAGCATTCCGGGCCCGCCTCAGGCACAATGAAAATGATCCATGAGTGCAGGTGCTCATTCAACACCTAAGTCAGAAAAAGCTTAAGGTCTTCACGCTGGACTCTCTTCTTTCTGAATCCCTTTTTCGTTGCCATGCTCTTGGACTCTCTCCATTCCCCTATCAAACCCTTTTATTTAATTGCTAGCAAGGAACTGAAGGACCATGTCTTGACTTCATGTATACCCTTGACTTTGTCTTCATTCTCATTATGCTGGGGTCTATTCATTAGACTGCCAGCAGCAATTTGATATCACAAAGACCAAACCACTCACTGGATTTTTCAGTCATTGATCTAATGTCATGTAGACACAAATACAAGAATATATAGATAAGCATCTGTTCTTTTTTTTATAAAAGACATGTATGACTTTTCTTCATAACATGTCTTGCCTTTCGTGACCTGTTATAAAAGGGAAACTTTGTTTAATTATTTGTTTGTTTGAAATGAGTATAAGATCTGTGTTCACGTTGGATGAATTTTATTTTTCTATTTTGTCTGAAATGCAAATGTTTAGAGATTTTAAATCATAATTTTATGAGCATAACCACCTTCATCAGAGACTGAATGGGGACTCATTTGGGTTAAGCCTTGTTTTCAACCCCAGTCCATGCCCCAGGGGACAAAATATGCAGTATCTTTGAAGAAGAAAGTAGCTGATTCAGTCCTATTAAAATACAGTTCAAACGGTGTCTATGGACTGTGGCTGCGGGGCACTGGTTGTCTTTCCTGAGGAAGATTCAATAGCTCCCAGGGGTTATAAGATAAGCCATCATTATTACCACCACTTTAAGTAGATTACCTCCCAACAAAGCAGAAGCAGAATCCACAAAGGGAGCCCAGAACTACTTCTTTAAAATGTACTTAATGTTGCACATCACCCTATAGATAAATGTACATACATCATCTGTGTATATGCATGCACAGATGTGAGTATATTCTCCTGGCCGTCTTCACAAAACAGAAAGGAAGAAGGCACCCCAGTCAGCTGTGTAATATAGATGAGAAGGTCTTGCACTTTGGAATTTCATGACAGGTTTTAAAAAAAACAAAACAACACCATACACCTTTGGATCAACCAATGGTGTCTTCTATTATCATTACTCCCTCCCCCACACACACGTACATAAGAATATTTTAATGCCATAAAGTACATTTCAAAAATCTTAAAATGGATTTCATCTTTAAAGTGAATGCTAAAAATGTATTTGAAAAAAACTCTGAATTATTTTTATTATTCTCCTTTGGCCAAAAGCTTGGAAAACCAAACACACATTTGGGTGCTCTGGTGTGGCAGTCTGCCAATGATCAGCTTTGCAATCTTGCCCAAGTCACTTCATCTCTCCTAGCCTCAGTTTCTTCTTCTGTGAAATAGGGATAATGACAGGACTTTCCTTACAGAGATGCTGCGGGGATTAAATGACATTTCATGCAGGGAGCATGCATCAAGGTGTGGGGCCCCCTGGAGCACCACTCAGTGCTATCTTAGGTGAACCCCTAAGCTACCCCCACCCCGTGCTCATGCAAAGTGTGTCCACAAACACTAGGCGTGTCCTCTCCCAAGCATCAAGCCAAGAGACCAGACCACATGGAACACACAGGTTGTACTTTCTTCCTGCCCCAATCTTCTCCAAGTCATAATTGGTAAAAATGGTCTTCCTCAAAAATGTCTCTCAGGACTGCAGTAAAATCACTTCATATGGAGCCACCTCTTCTGTGATGAGTTGATGAAGGTGATGAACTCAGGAGAGGTGGGTACTTCCACAGGGGAGCTCTCAGCATGATGGTGGGTGGTTAGCTGCTGGACTACCGTCTTTATCACAGGGAGGGTCTCATTCTAGAGTTCTGAAGGCTGGAGAGAGATGTCCCACGTAGGTGACATGTCCTGTCTTCCTCTCTCCTGCTTTACCTCATCCACTCATGCTAGCCCACGCCCCCTCATCTCTCCTTTCAGCAATCCCTGGCCTGCTGCCATCAGAGGATGAACACGCTTGTGTCCCAGACAAAACTATGTCCACCTGGAGTCTACGACTGTAAGTTGTTCATATTGGGATCTTCAGAGACTAGTATAGTGCCAGATATCAAGTGAGATGAAAGTTAACTGAAAGAGCCATGTGGTCCTGTGTAAATGGAATGAGCTTCTAGCTAACAGGTTAGCCTGATATCACGGCAGTCCCTCTTTCTCACCTACACAATGGAAATAATTCTTTCCATCTGCTTTTTCTCATAGGGTATTGTAAAGACAGAACAGATTGGAGCAATTCAAAAGAGACATTGATAAAGCTTACACTGGATGAAAAATAATTATTTTAGATATGAAGAAAATAAGTTGCACCATCTTATTCCTATGTGAGGATTACAAGATACTGTTGAGTCACTGAGTTTATTCATTTCCTTGTTTATATATTCACTCACTCACTCTACAAATACACACCGAGCATAAAAGTTGAATGAGACAACACCTTGCCCTCAAGGAGCCAAGGGTCTCATGAAGGAAACCCATGAGTAAATAAATATCTGCAAGACAATAGAACTCACCCTGTGATATAGACATCACAGATGCCAAGGGACACCTAACACACTTTCTATGTAAGAGGACCATCAGAAAGAACAGGAATCAAACCAATGAAGTTGGAAAGAAGGGCACTCCTAGCTGGCCGACAGCAAGGTCAAAAACAAAGAGGCCAGGAGCATCATGATGAAAACTGACCACCGATGCCCTGTGGTTGCCATTGTTTCCTTTTGTTGTATTTTAGGGCATGCATGTTTTCAATAGGGCATGAATGCTTCAGTTCACCAGGGGCCTCAGCACAACTACTTTATTTTAACCTTTCCTTGCTGTTTGTTTGTTTCTAATGTTGTCAGCCTGATCCTTGGTAGCATGTAAGCTGGCAAAGCCAGGAACCAAAGGAGGTGAATCTGAGAATGCATCACAGAGGCCTTGGTGGGCCATGGTAAGGAGCCTGCGCTTTACCTAGGAATAAACTTAACCAAGGAGGTAAAAGACCTGTACTTGAAAACTATAGGACATCGGAAAAAGAAATAGAGGAAGATACAAACAAGTGGAAGTATATACTATGTTCATGGATAGGAAGAATTAACATCATTAAAATGTCTGTACTATTCACAGCAATGTATTCAATGCAATCTGTATTAAAATACCAATGACATACTTCACAGAGCTAGAACAAATACTCCAAAAATTTATATGGGACCACAAAAGACCCCAAATAGCCAAAGCAATCTTGAGAGAGAACAAAGTTGGAGGTATTACACCACCTGATATCAAACTATACTATGAGGCTATAGTAATCAAAACACAATAGTACTGGCATAAAAACATACATTTAGATCAATGAAAGAGAATAGGGAGCCAAGACATAAACTCACACTTACTAGTACATGGTCAACTAATCTATGACAAAGGAGGCAAGAATATAAATGGGGTAAAGATAGTCTCTTCAATAAATGGTGAAGTGAAAACCGGATGGATACAGGCAAATAAGCTCAAAATGGATGGGTACCAGACTTATTGAAGTGATCACTCATTAAGAACTTCATTAATCAGTATGTTGTACATATGAAACTAATCTAATATTATATGTCAACTTTGATTGAAAAATTAAGAGATAAAAATTAAAAATAATAAACATAAAAAATATTTCACTGCCCAAAATAAACAGAAAGAAAGAATGATAAAATGTACAAATCCTTGTTAGCTAGAGGGCCATGCTGACGTGTGGGCGGCCAGGTGTGGCCAGGACCTCAGCTGGCCCCCTGTTCCAGGTGGGTCACTCTGGAGCAGCGAGGAGGCTGATGTTGAGACGGCATTGCTGAAGGCAGAGGCACCACTCAGGGGGCAACTGCGACAGCCTGGGTGAGACTGACAGAGATGAAAGCGAGCCTTGGGATGGAAAAGGCGAGGAGAGTCAGGTTGGACGAACTGTGACAACTGGATGTGGGGAATACAGGAAGGGGAAAGCAGGCTTACAGTTGTTCATGTGGAAAGTAATACAATGATTAATAAATAATCCTACAAGAATAAACTCCATGGTTGGCGTACTCACAAGTGTATACCCACCTCGCCCCATCCTGCATGGCCAGGAAGCCCCCCAGGTTTCCAGCGTGAACGAGTAAAAACAATGTTGCTAATTCACTGAGAGCAACCAGAAGTGGATGCAGCAGTGGCAGGGGAACAGAAACTCTTCTCCTTCAGGCATGCGGTCACCTTGAGGAGCTTACGGGGCATACGGGAGGAATGAGTAAGGCCGTGGCAGCCATGGGACTGCTATGAAAAATAAAAACACACGGCTTATATTGTCACCGATTTTAGGAAGGGAGAGGCATGAAGGAGGAATCCTGACAAGCTTTCTGCCTCAAGCGATCATTAGACCTAAATCGTCTCAGACCCGTGAGAATTCCTCCTTCTCTGCAGGTGTGACTTACATCCTTCATGCAACACCTAAGCTAGTGGTTCTCAACCTTGGCTGCACATTAGAATCACCTGGGAATCTTTTTAAAATCCTGACTTCTGGCCCTTATCCTCCGGAAATTCTGTTTCTATGTTACTAATGTTGTGGCCCCACCCATAACAAAGAAACAGAATTTCCAGAGAATGAGGCCCAGGAATCAGGATTTTAAAAAGATTCCCAGGTGATTCTAATGTGCAGCCAAGGTTGAGAACCACTGACCTAAGCTGATGTCCTCTCTTCACGCTGCAGGAGATGGAGGCTGGCTGAAACCACCTCTGTGCACAACGCTGTAAAGCGTTTCAGTTCACCCAACTTCAGGAAAGTTGCTGCTTGGCAAGGGTGCTCTCCTAAACACCTGCCATAGTGCACTTGGGAAAAGCCACATCAAAGATCTTAGTACATGGTCTCTGCGATTATCTAAGGAGCTGACCGTGGCTTCCACCAAAGCAGAGAGTGGCAGTTAGCCTAAAATAATGCTTCCCAAAGTATAGGGCTCAGGCTGACTGCGTCAGACTGACTGGGAATATCAGGCCATTACGTAGTGCTGTGGCTAAGAACACAGAACTCAGGAGTCAGGCTTCATAAGTGTCCATCACTTGTAATGCTGGGTAACCTCAGGCAAATTACTAAACCCCTCTGTGCCTAGATACCTCACCTCTACAACAGGGATAATAAGAGTGTCAGGCTCATCAAGATGGCGTGAGGGCTACATGAACTATTTGCACAGCACCTTGAATAATGCCAGGCATATATCGCATGAGCATGATTTATTATTTCTATGCCAGAAATTCCTCATCTTCAATCAGCCACATAATAAACAACCCATTCTGCAGGTTCATGGGGCAACCATGCTGTTAAGATCATTCAGAAATCTTAATCTTCTTCCTGGCCAAAATCTTTTTTTTTAAAAAAAATATTTTATTGAATTTTTTACAGAGAGGAAGGGAAAGGATAGAGAGTTAGAAGCATTGATTAGAGAGAAACATCAATCAGCTGCCTGTTGCTCCCCCACCCCCACCCCGGGGAAGTGCCCACAACCAACGTACATGCCCTTGACCGGAATCGAACCTGGGACCCTTCAGTCCACAGGGCTAGTGGCCCTTCCCCCAAGACTCACAGCCAGACCTAAGCCCTGTGGCTCTTACAACTCCAACAACCCGATGATAGACAGCAAAGGAGCCCGATGAAAGGGCCCCCTTGCTTTAAGCTGCACAGGTGGGTCTCCTTTCCCCTGAACCCCCACCGCCCCTCCCAGTGGATGAGGTGAGCACTACCAAAATGGGTGGCCCGCACATGGCACCAGGTGCATGAGATTCTGACAAGTTGGACACGCAGGAAGCACCATGGTTTCCTAGGGCTACTGTAGCAAATGACCACATGCTGGGTGGCTTATTACAGAAACTTACTCTCTCACAGTTCCAGGGGCCAGAAGTCCAAAACCAAGGTGGGAGCAGGGCAGCTCCCTTGGAATACCCTCAGGAAGAATCTTCTCTGCCCCTTCCTAGCTTTTGCTGCTTGCTGGCAATCCTTGGCATCCTCCAGCCCCATCCCCTCACCCCCGCACCCACCCTGCTTATATAGCTACATTATTCTCATTCCCAAGGCTTTCTGCCAATTGCTCTCTCTGTGTTGGTGTTCCCTGCTATTTATAAGGTCACACTTATCCAGGACCGCCACATCTTAACTTGATGTCATGCCCAAAGACCCTATTCCAAATAAGATCACATTCACAGGTACCTGGGGTTAGGACGTCAACATGAGTTTCGGGAAAGACTGATTCAAGCCACACGAGATGGCAGATGTTTCATCTCAAGTGCAAACCAGAAGCCGCTGAAAGTGGCCTGGTGAGGCTGTGTGTGAGGAGCTGGAGGCCCTCGAGGCCCAGCAGGGAGCACGTGGGGGTCGGTGACTGCCACCTGCCACAGCAGGGTGAGCGGGAGGGCTCTCTCCGCTCTCCTGTCTGGTGACAGGGAATGGGGGAGGGCGGGGGGATAAATGCCCAAGTGGGATGTTTGACGGGAATCTTGGAATTTGGCAAAACAGCAGAGGGTGCCAGCTGACTTCTGGCAAAAGAGAGGCACTGAATGGAGGCTTTCCTAAGTGCCAGGCATGATGAATAGCTGGATGAAGTACATAAGACACACTTTGCTGACCTCCAGGCAGGCCCAGCCCTGACTGCAATGATTGAAAATGGGAAGAGGCTGAGGGGCGGGGGAAGGAGAGCAGTGGTGCTGTGGGAATGTGGGGGTGCTGGGGAGCACAGAGGCCTTTCTTGCCCTCCACGTCTGGGACTCTGGCTGAGATGCTGGGAGTCAAGAGCATCTCCACAGGTGTCTACTGCCCCAAAGGGCATGAAATCAGAACCGAGGAGGGGAGAGGGGCTTTCCCAGTGCTTTGGGAAGAATCCAAGCTGCTTACCCATGCCTAGCAACAGCTCTAAAGCCCATCAGTCACACCCTTGGTAAGGTGCGGGAATGCCAGAGGATTTCTGAACAGTTGGAACAGAAGCTGCCTCTGTCAGACCCGCTGGCTGGCCCAAGTTCAACTTCAGGTTTGCCTGCCACCCAGTATAAACAATGCCTTCAGCTTATGCAGGCCTCCAAAGAGGTGGCTCTCCTAGGGTATCTGCCCACTTGAGGATACACACAAAAACATGGTTCTCAAGGGAATAGGTCATCACAAAAGACAGCACGGAGCAGGCACACAGAAGTCCAAGCTAATACACAGGTGACGCACTGTGGAACTGTGGATGGGCAGCCTGCACCACTTTATTAACCGATGTCACCCCAATCGATTGAATAAACATAAAATACATATGAGTATAGCATAAAAAGAGTAAGCATGTTTTCCCCCATAACAGGGGTTCTCAACCTATGGGCCACGACCCCTTTGGGGGTCGAACGACCCTTTCACAGGGGTCGCGTAAGACCATCGGAAAACACATATATAATTACATATTGTTTTTGTGATTAATCACTATGCTTTAATTATGTTCAATTTGTAACAATGAAATTGGGGGTCACCACAACATGAGGACCTGTATTAAAGGGTCGTGGCATTAGGAAGGTTGAGAACCACTGCCCCATAACTTAATGACAGACCTTACAGAAACTTAGTTCAGGGGATCAATTGTTCCTTATATATCCAAGTGGCCTGAATCTTCTGATAAAACGGATTTGAGTCCATGAGCATTTGCCTAATAGAAGATTCTTCTAGTTACTCAAGATCAGAGCTCAAAATGAGAGAGAGAGAGAGAGAGAGAGAGAGAGAGAGAGAGAGAGAGAGAGAGAGAGAAAGGAAGGAAGGAAGGAAGGAAGGAAGGAAGGAAGGAAGGAAGGAAGGAGGAGAAAGAAAGAAAAAAGTTGCCCCTGGGGAAAGAAACACTCTAGCACTTTAGTGGGGCACACCCTGCAGCCAGCACACAAAACCCTTTTGTTCCAAGGCCAGACCCTGAACAATACGCCTTAGGGCGCCTTTGAGAACTGCTCACGTGCCCAGGGAAGCAGAGCTGACCATGTTACAAGCTGGGAGTCCAGGAGTTGTCTGTAAACTGGTTGAAAATGAAGTTCCGTTATGAATCCCCTTGGGGAGGCGTCGTGAGCACCTCTCCCTGTTGATGTGTGGCCTTTGACTCTTGATTTGAGACCAGGCCCATTCCTAGGGAACAGAGGGAAACGTCCTTCAGAAGTGAATCCTTCCCGATGAACAGAGCCCTGACTGCTGCCTGCTGTCAGAGGACAGCAACCCTGTGTGGGCTCTGCACATGCTCTCCAGGCTGCGGCTGGATGGGGCAGGAGGCTCTGTCTGCAGGGGTCGCCTAGGTGTGCCTGGCTCACCTGCAGGGCTCCTTTCCTGCGAGTCAGGCCCCATTCCTGCAGCAGATTCCACCCTTTCCTGCAGGCAGGATTTGAGCGACTTCTCACACCTGTTCTGCACATGCATCCTACTGCACTCCCATCCCCACCCCTGATTTCAAACCTGCTTTTCCACATGAGGTGCCGTGTCACCGCTCACCTGGCCACCACCTTTCCAGCAGTCGCTCGGGCTCTTCTTCCTGAGGATGATGAATTTCATGTCTCCTTTCTACCACTCGGCCTCAGCCTGCCCGGGGTTTGCAATGTGTACTCTGAGAAATAAATTCAGGCCTTTGAAATAAAAGGCAGCCAGCCCTGCCTACCAGCCTCTGAATGAATGATTTGTGAAATGTATGTATTCATCAATCATTGCCAGACTCATCCAATTACTCATTCATTCGGCACATAGTTATTAGGCACCAGCAATGTGCCAGGCACTGTTCTAGTCACTTGAAATATAGAAGGAAACAAGTTTTGTTTGTTTTTTCAATCCCTACCTTGAAGGGTTTTTAAAATGCTTTTTGCAAGTGCAAAAGACCTAGGCTGGAAACAAGCCTGACATGTTTGGGAACAGAAAGAAGGCAAATGTAGCCAGAAGAGAGATAAATAGTAGCCAGTGGGAGGGGAAGAGGCTGGGCATAGCTCAGATGACAGCCCAAAGCCCAGAGTAGGTTTGATGTTATTCTAAGAACAATGAGCAAGAGGATGAAACCATCTGAATAATGTTTTTAAAATATCAACATATCTGCTCTGTGGGAAACATTGCAAGGGAGCAGGAGTGGACGAGGGGACCAGGGAAGAGGCTATTGTAGAGCTACCTACACCACACAGACCACCCCAGGAGGTGCCTGACAAAAGCTGAGGCAAATGCAGAAATGAGAATGCTGGGAGCTGTATTTCCCGGTGTGGAGCTGACATTTGAGCAGGTGGCATTTGAGTCAAGCCCTGGAGACGGGGCACACAAAGAAGAGAGGAATTACAAGAGTATGTTTGGGATGATGGACAGTGAGGCGATTTTGAGATTGGGGTATAAACAGGAGTGCAGAGGAACTTGAGGTCCTGATGGTCAAGGGGTACCCATGGGGGCCTCCATCTAGGATGGGGCACTTGTCCTTTGTGTTTTTCTGGCAAGAGAGAGGCAGAGATTGTTCAGGAGCGAAGTCAGAGCACAGCTATCTCTGTGCATGTGGAAGCAATTCCCAGTACTTAGAGCAGGGGATGCCAACTTTTCCTCTAGAGCAGTGGTTCTCAACCTTCCTAATGCCGCGACCCTTTAATACAGTTCCTCATGTTGTGGTGACCCCCAACCATAAAATTATTTTCGTTGCTACTTCATAACTAATTTTGCTACTGTTATGAATCGTAATGTAAATATCTGATATGCAGGATGTATTTTCATTGATACAAATTATAATTATATATGTGTTTTCCGATGGTCTTGGGTGTGACCCACAGGTTGAGAACCGCTGCTCTAGAGTCAGACAGGGACTATTTTAGGCTTTTAAGGCTGTAAGCTTTCTCTCGCAACTATTCAACTCTGCTGCTGGGAACCAGCACATAAACAAAAGGGTGTGGCTGTGCTCCAATCCAGTGCTTCTTACAGAAGGAGGACCCTGGCTAGAGAGGCCTGTGCACTTGTCAAGGAGGTGGGGGGGCGGGG
>NW_006289393.1:1382466-1393234 GCF_000327345.1 Myotis davidii
CAAAACATACAAAGCATGGAGCTAGCTGAGGAAGAATGATCAGAGAGGCGGGAGGTGAAGTTCCTAGTGTTCTGAATGGCATAGCCTGGGGAGCATTTCCCCCACGGAAAGGGCCGGTGACACTGATGACTTGATGACTTCAGAGTTTAACCCATTGCCTGGCCTTCCCTGCCTCTCATTCCCCTAGCAGTTAGGCAGCAGCTCTTTTGTGAGTGTCCACCAACTATCTAATCTTGAACTAGAGACTGAAAGGCCACGAAGATCATGTGGTGCAGCGTCCACGGTACATCATGGGAGAGGCAAGAGCAACCGAAAGGTCTTGCTTGGGCAGTCAGCTCACTGCACTGTTTGGGATGCCTTTCTGGGATGGACGGGCTAGAAAGCAGGCCAGGCAGGTGAGAAGCGTGCAAGTGGGGAGGCAAACGTCCAAAGCAGATACTGACAGCAATGACCAGGCTCACCAAGCTGGACGGACAGCCAGCCTTTCAAATGTTATGTAATTAACACTGGATGTGGGGGAGAATTTTGATTTTTTCCTTTCATTTTGCAAGTCTGCTGTACTAGGTGTTAGTGAGAGGCAACAGAGTGCAGCAACGGAGAGCATGGACTCTAGAGATACCAACTGGGCTTGAATGTCATGCCCTCTTGGCTGTGCTGCATCACCCTCTCCAGGCCTCTGTGTCCTCCTTCCGCAGGGGAAGGTGGGTGGGTAGTAGCAGAACTGCCACACAGGACTGGCGTGGGCATTAAAGGGCCAGCACACCTGCAGGGCTCAGACTGGACTAGGTGTAGGATGCACCATGTCAGGGGTCAGGGCATGCCTCTGCATCTCCCTGACCCACTTCTGCTTGGAGATGAGGAACAGGGAAGTGGGAGGCATGGCTGGAGGTCTAAGGGGCCCCACTGCTCTCTGCCCAGCACATGAGGACCAGCCGTCTAAAGGGCCCCTCTGTTCTCTGCCCAGCACATGAGGACCAGCCCTTTGCCGTCCTCACCATATACCATGTGATGAGAACAAATGAGCCAACCTCCAGCCTCAGTTTCCTTCCTTCTCCCCACGCCTTTCTGGGAATGACATTTTCTTTCTCAAGATTGAAACCAGGCGGGTAGAGAACATTTTGCAGTTTTAATTAATACAGATTTATCTACATCCCCTGGCTGTTTGCAGGATTAGTCTCTACCGGGTACCGTAAGCTCCTTAGCAGACAGGCACTGTGTTCTCACCAAACCAGCTGGGCTCTGGATCTTCCAGCTCCATTCTCAGAGCTTCTGCCCCTCAGGGCATAGAGTGGCCTCCTTGCCCTCCTTAAATAGGCTGGTCAGTCCCTGTGAATTTGAGTTTATCCTCTGCCTGTTGCAATTAAGTGT
This sequence comes from Myotis davidii, assembly GCF_000327345.1. Taxonomy (NCBI): domain Eukaryota; kingdom Metazoa; phylum Chordata; class Mammalia; order Chiroptera; family Vespertilionidae; genus Myotis; species Myotis davidii. The sequence continues at coordinate 1,383,835 of NW_006289393.1, forward strand.
GAAAATCCTTGATCCTTGCCTGGGGCGAGGGGAGGAGGCAGGGGTATTTGTGTGGTCTGAGCACTGAGCTAGGTTCAATCCTGAATGAGTCTGACAGCCTCTGCTGCGGTCTCCCTGCTCCTGGATGGTTGGTGACATGGGGGGCGGGTGCTGAGGGGCAGAAGGAGCAGGACTGGAGGGTGCAGGTGGGTTTGATCACTGGGTGGAAGAGCTGGAACCATGGTCCCTGAATTAGTCATAGAGTGCATTTTAGGAATTTTTATAAGAAGTAACTCTGCCTGTCGATGTGTAAAAGGTTGTTATGTACAGATTATTTCAATATAAATAATTTGCATTGGGGGTTTTGCCTAGCTGTATGCTTTATTTTGTTGATTTGATTTGTTCCTATGTGGACATCTTATTTCTGAGAAGCCTGAAAAGAACAAAGTGCCACAAATGCATCTTGGCTCTTTGGGCATATTTAACATTTTACTCCTGGCTCCTTTGGCACGTATCTTACAGCGCAGCGATGATCTGGGTAAATCAAGGAGAAAAAGACAGAGGCAGGCCTCCTCTGAGGCTCCAGGAGCCAAAGAACCACCATAAAATGTTCAAAAACACCAAGAATAGACTCAGTAAAGCAGAAGCAAATTATCTCTTTGCATATGTTGTAACTGCATCAGCAGATCACTCCAGGGAAGGAAAAGAGAAAGGAAAGAGCTGATTTTCACAGAATTAACCAGTGGAAAAGGCCATAGTCCCATGTTGGCCTTTCTAATATTGAACAAACACAACATGAATCAAATTCCAATGTAGCTTCAAAAAATCTTTAAAGTATAATTTCCTAAAGAAGGAACTATGCAACATTCATAAATGTATATATATAAAAGGCTGAACAACCAGCTGACCAGCGGACCAGCAGACTGGCTGGTAGGTATGACATGCACTAACCACCAGGGGGCAGATGCTCAATGCAGGAGCAGCTGAGCAACGGCAACTTTGCAGAGTGCCCTCTTGCACTCCAGGACCCCTCAGGGGATGTCAGACTGCCAGTTTTGGCCCAATCCCTGCAGACCTAGCTGAGGGACCTCATCTACCAGAGGGACCCCGCTCACTCCGCAGATGACCTTTGAGCCCTAGTGCCACCCCATGTGCGGCTGATCGGGGAGGGACTGCGGGATGTTGGATCCAGGGCGTGTCTGGTGCTGTCTCACCCAGTCCCACACTGCAGGCCACCTTCTAATTAATTTCCTTTCAATGTTCAGGAATCCATGCACTGGGCCTCTAGTCTAATCCTATATAGTAAAAGGGTAATATGCAAATTGACCAAATGGTGGAATGACTGGTCGCTATGACATGCACTGACCACCAGGGAGCAGACGCTCAGCATAGGAGCTGCTCCCTGGTAGTCAGTGCGCTCCCACAGAGGGTGCTCCGCTCAGCCAGAGCCCAGAACCTGGGCTCACAGCTGGAGAGTGCAGCAGAGGTGGCAGGAGCCTCTCCTGCTTCCACCGCAGCGCTAAGGTTTCTGGCTGCCTGCTTAGGCCCACTCCCCATGGGAGTTGTCAGTTGGACATCCCCTGAGGGCTCCACGACTGCAAGAGGGTGAGGCTGGGCTGAGGGACCCCCCCCCCAGTGCATAAATTTTGTGCACTGGGCCTCTAGTAATATAATAATATGCTCTATGAATAAAATAACCCCATGCACAAATAAGTCTGATAAGTATCCCATATTGTGAGATCTCTGGGGAATTCACAATGAGAATAGCAAAGTGTCTTTCCTAATTACTCAAGTAAGGAAACCTATTCATCATACAGACCTTACAAACAACCCCTGAAATCATTTCCCATCAGAACACCTTTAGACTTAGTCTGTAAATTCAAGGAGTTAGCTCATGGGGCCTTCTCAGTGGTGATGGTCAGTGCATCTGAAAGCTTCTTGTGTGCACATCTCTCCCCCACCTCCCGGCCCCCAAAAGACCTCGGGTGCTCCAGTGGAAACTGGAGCTGGTGACTCTATGAAAGCATCTAAAACAATGCTTCTCACATTCCTGTAGGTATCAGAACCCCTCAGAGAGCTGGCACACAGCACAGCGCCTGGGCCTGTGGAGGTTGGACAGGGCTGGGCCTCTGACTTGCTACCATGCTGCCCCTGTGACTGTGATGCACAGCAGGCTTGAGAGGCGCTTGGTTCCAGACACAGGGAGGAGCCAGGAGAGGCTGAGGTTTTGGCCTGGCCTGCGAGCTTGTCAGAACATTGAATCCACAAGTGTTTGCTGAGTGCCTACATCTACCCAGCTTTAGGCTACAAGGTGATACTATCTTGGAGGCGTACTGGTTTGTTCTGTTCTGATATTACCCATTATGTAATAAGGAGAACAACATGGAAGCAGCCATAAGGCACCGCCTAGTTGGTCTCCAAAAGTCCCCTTTCCTAAATGGTGCTCCCCCAGTGAAATCAGATGATAAAAAGGGTAGCTGTGAGCGACTGAGAAAGAGGGTCAAAACCTGTGTTCATCATTAATCCTTTCTTTATATCCAAAACTGAAATATACAATCTGTTTAATGGTTTTTATAATTTATCAGGCCAATATCCATACTATATAGAAAACCCTCATTTCCAACTCCTTTGTCATTTTAATAATTCCAACCTGAGGAAAAAATGCCAAAAAGCTGTTTCCAGGTAAAATCATCTAATCAAATCATTGATCACTTCTGAATCATGCAGGTGAGCTTGCCATGTCTTTCCACACCTGCTGTCAGACATGGGAATCCCTCATTGGACCTGGGGCCCGGGGTGTGTGATGGGATAAAATGACGTACCTGCAGTCTTCTATTCAGCCAGCACTTAATCTAACCAGTCGCCCATGCCCCTGTGTTAGATGGGATAGACTCTAACTCAAGAATCAATTATATGTATTTGCCAAAATAAAAGGAGTTGAGACAACACTGATTAAGATGGGGAGGTGGAGTGAGTTGAAAGAAACTGATGAATAGACTCTTTGAAGAACCCCACCTATGAATGTCTACTGTGCATTATGAAATCCACTTGAAGATGCCTTAGGATATTTTAATGCTTCCAAAGTTTAAATGTGGCAGAGGAAAGAGCACCCATCCTTTTAAGAGTTCAGCCTTAGGTTTACTAAAGGAAATAATGAAATTTCTAAGCACTTGCATGGAAAGACCACATGTCTCAGACAAGTATGATGCGAATCCCGCCATCACTGCTGACATTCTCGTCTCACCCCAGCAGCCACAAGGAAATCCACACGTACTTTCTCATAGGTTGAGTCTGAGACTCATTGTAATGACTGTACCCTGGTCATGGGCTGCAGATTTTAACATCACAGTTCAATGCTGATGAATCCCACTGACCACTTACGGATATTAACTCACCTCTCGTTGGAAAAGTCCTGCTCCTATAAAAAGTTTCAGTGATCTGGGATGCTTTTTGTAACCTGTGCTCCAATGAATACCTAAGGTGAATCTGATTTAAAATTGTATTCTAAGATACAGTTATTTATGCTACTTGATGGGACTCATACAAAGTGGCCTTTATTCACATGAAACAACTCAACTGAAATAAAGCTATTACCTCTATATCCTTCTTAGTGAAATTCTCATTAATAGCCTCTTGTTTCTCCAACACATCTCTTCTAATGATCAAATAGCCTTGCTCTCTAGTGATATGTTTCAGCCATTTTCAAGTATTCTTCATCTACTATGTGGGAAAAAGCATTTATATGAATATATAGAATCAATAGGTTAACTACATATTCAGTATTTAGAGAGTATATTGGACTAGTCACCAAATTAATTAATAACTCTTCTCATAAGGTGTTTTATTAAGTAGTAAATTCTAACTGCAGAGATGTCCCAATGGCTGGTTACCAAGGAAAGAAGACTCCCATGCATATTTGGTGAAATTAAAGGGCGCAGTCTAGAACGAGTTTGATCATTAATGGGAAAAAAAGTTTATCCATTAAAATAAAATAATGGCCCTGGACAGTGTGGCTTAATTGGTTGAGCAGTGTCCCATACACCAAGAGGTCACTGGTTCGATTCCCAGTCAGGGCATATGACTGGTTTGTGGGCTTGATTTCCTGTAGAGGGCATGCGGGAGGCAGCCAATCAATGCTTCTCTCTCACATCATTGTTGTTCTCTCTCTCCCTCCCCCTTCCTCTCTAAAATAAGAATCAATAAAACCATATTTTAAAATAATAATAGTACTAGTAATAACATTGCTCCTCTGATAAAAAATGCAATGCCCTATAATCCTGAAGATCTTTAGTGTTAGGAATTTTTCATCAAGAGCCAATAGCTTACTGGCAGACACACAATCATAAGGAAGACATCCTGGAATTGCAGTCCCTTTCTTTCCAAAGGAAGGAAAGAGCCTGGGCAGTGTGAGGACCAGAACTAAGGACCCGGCTTCGTGGACAGCTCTGTGCTGCTCAGCGTGGCACTTTGGGCAGCCCTTGCTGCCTCTCCAGGTGTCTTCTCTTCCCAGTACAACGGGGGTGCCAATCCAAACCTGACTGCCTCAAAGGCTCACGGAGAGAGTCAGTAATTAGTAACAGAGGTGCATGCAAAGCATGACAGTGGAATATTGCCAGCCTCACCTCTTCTATTTTTCCTGACATGCCCTCAGAATTATCTTCCTAAAACCCACGTTCAATCGTGTAACATTCCTGTTCCAAGACTCTCAGTGGCCCATTTTCTCCAGACACTAAAGTTCAAACTCTTTACTAGTACATGGTATTCAAGATCCTTCATGGCCTGTGCTTCTCCTGCTACCTCGCTCTGTGTTCCCAGACCAACCCCCCCGCCCCCAACCCTGAGCTTAGTGCGCTGTGTGAACACTTCATTCACTTTCACACATGAGTCTTTGCACACACTGTCTAGTCAGTTCCTGACAGAACCCTGCTCCTCCTCCACAATCAGTTCAAATGGTACATTCCCTTAAAGATACTCTCCCTGGGATCATGCTTTCAGTCCATTATTAGAAAGTGGTTTGTGTGTGCAGGCATCAGAGTTACACAATTTTATTTTCCCGATAGTGGCATCTTGTGTGTCTTTCTTACATAGTGCTAATTTCAGCCTGCTTCGTTGGGTTTTTATTCTTTTAATAATCAGATACTATTAAACCTAACCTAACCACTAGGGTGGTATGTGTTTGCTAAACGGGAAACTCTTTGAGGCAAGAAATCATTGGCTGTTCATCTCTATATTGCCATGCTAGTTCCTACAAGGCACTTCACAAAATTTTACTGAATGACTTAAACTGTACTTTATTCTTCCTGAAATTCTCATGGTTTTGTTATTAAGGCATTTATATGAGCTTAAGGGCAACTCATAAGCTTGGAATGGATGAAGGGCAATTTATGCCACTTTTTCTTCCAAAAAGGAAAATCCTTACATGTGAAGACTTTGGGTCTTATTAACTATCAACTAGGAAAGCTCTTTTTTTTTTTTCAATCCTTACCTGAGAATATATTTTTTTCATTGCTTTTCAGAGAGAGAGTGGAAGGGAAGAAGAAAGGGACAGAAAGATCTATGCGAGAGACACATCAACTGATTGCTTCCACAGGTGCCCCAACGGGGGGCAAGGAATGAACCCACAACCCAGGCACATGCCCTTGGTGGGGAATCAAACCCAGGACCCTTGGGTTCCCGGGCCAACACTCTAACCACTGAGAAACCACACCAGGTCAAGAAACCACACTCATCCAATGTTTCCCACGCTCTCCCCACCCCCATTATTGATCGGGGGCCTTGAGGGGATAAAGTGGAGACATGGCCAGCCTTCCTGACTTCCCTCCCAAAGGACAACCAGGCTTCTGACTTCATGTCCAGGATGACCCCCACCGGATGGCTCGGCACCCCACCTCTCTCCCCCCACCAAACTGGTCCACCAGAGCTGCGTTTCACACCTCGAACCTCGTCAAGATAATGAATAAGGAGGTTGTAGAGACATAATAAACATCCATCACAAATCTTAAAAACATGTTTCCAGAATAATCAAGCTCAAACATTTGGAGAGGGTGTGTCAAGAGTGAGTCATGAAATAGCAATAATAAATAAGGCAATTAGTAGACAAGAGGCACCACCCAAACAGAGCAGTCCCTCAGCAATTTTAATACAAACTCCTGGGTCAGCTTCATTCTGCAGAAATGTCATACTTTTTAACCTTCGGAACCAACTTTTTAACCAACAGTTGGTAAATGACCCTAAGAGAACTCAGTTCCTGCCAGCTTCCTTGGCTCTCTTTCCTCCTCATCGTAAGCAGCATTGGTTTTCTATCTGGAACTCATGCTGAATACCGGTTCTTGCTCTTACATTATCTTTTCCCTCCCTAATGCCATGTGGGAGAAACACAATGGGGTTATTTCTGTGCTACATTGTGGCCTGCTGGGTACAAGAGGCATAGTTCTTGTACAACAGCCAATCCTGTAAGGAGCCTGCAGTCCCGCGGGCTGATGAAAAAGAGAGAGGTGGTAATAACCTGGGTGCAGATGAAGGTGGATTGGAGATGGACTTGTATGGTGGCATTGTGTGTCCTAGGAAAATACTGGGAAGGTGAGGAAGAGGGAGGTTGCAGAAGAAAATTTCTCAACTCTCGGTGAAGGGTCCAGTGTTCTAAGAGCCCCTCACAATTATTGTCCAGGCATCTCTGAGCTCCACGGTGCCACCAAATGGAACAATTAGTGCCCAAAGAAAGGACGTCCCCTCCTCCCTCTCAGCATGTCATGCTAAACCTGAGAGGCAGGAAGGCAACCCAATATCCAGAAGTCTTTTCTTCAAGTGAAAGATGAAGGCCCCCAGTCTGGCATTATTCCGGTTTAATAAGTTAGTAAGTACACACACACATACCAAAGCTTTTAAAAATAAAGCGAAAGAAAATATACCAAGATGTTTACCATGCTTGTTCTCTAGTGATAGCACACTTTGGGTTATTGTATCTTCCTTTTTTTTTTTTTTTTCCTATAGTCAACTGGTATTTTTCAAATAAGAAAAAAAATACATTAAAAAACCCTCTGCCTTTTTCTAGCAGTTCTTTCCCACTGACACAGATTTCCATGAAAATACATCTGGATTGGTCAGAGGGGCCGGGGTTAACAAGGTGCTTCAGTGGGAAGGGAAGAAACAGTCTTTGTTTTCAGGGCTTTTCGGGCCTTTTGTACGTTTTCTTTTCTCTTCTTAGAAATGTGAGCGTGACCTCCTGCCCAGAGAACTGACCTTGGATTTAAATGTGAAACACTACACAGTCTCAACGCCTGAAACGGGCACTGCATTCAGGAACGGGAGGTGAAGTGTCCCTCTGTTCCGTGCTGACACATGACGCATCCATCAGATCGCTTGCCAGAAGTGGTTGGTGAATCCTCCACTTCTGCCAACTGCAACAAGCATGCTCATCTCTTCCCTCCGTCCTGCAGGGAACAGCAGTGGAGTCTTCCAAGGTGGGACCCAGAGCGCAGGCAAGAGCTGGAGGCCATCATGTGGGGAGAATTCACCATTTCATTTTATTGCTTTCTTTTGCAATATATGTTAGGATGGCTGGTTTGTGGCCACTCAACTACCCAGAGGGTCTATGTTTTCATGGCTGTCAGACCCAAAAAGGAATTCTCCCCTCTAAATGTTTCTTGTGTTATTTTTTTGTCTGCCTATATTTTTAATAATATAGCAAGATTTCTTGCCCCCCGCCCCCCAATGAAATGACACAATGTGTGAAATTTGCCTTAAAATATTCTACCAAAGATAAAAAGGCTAGTGCAGGGGCTGTAGCGACTGAAAGACTCCCCCATAGGATCCTGCAGGCAATTAGAGGCCCCTCACTTCTCTCTAAAAAGGAGAAGCTAAAACATCCTCCCTTTTATTAACCCCCTTCAAATAATCCTCGTTCTTCACATTCCTAATCTTCTCCTTTATAGTCAGAGCAGGATGGTGGGGCTTTATAAATTGAATTTATTGGGGTGACCTGGTTAACAAAATTAAATAGTTTCCAGGCATACAATTCTACCATACAGCATCTGTATATTTTATTGTGTGTCCACCACACCAAGTCAAGTCTCTTTCCATCACCATTTATCCCCCCTTTACTCTCTCCTACCTCCAACCCCATTCCATCTGGCAATCATCATACTGTTATCTATGTCTATGAGTTTTTCTTTTTATTATTTGCTTAATTGCTTCACCCTTCTCATTCAACCCCCAGCCCCCTCCCCTCTGATAGCTGTCAGCCTGTTATCTATCTGTAAGTCTGTCTCCACTTGGTTAGTTTGTTTTGTTCATTATATTCCACATATGAGTGAGATCATGTGATTCTTGTCTTTCTCTGACTGGCTTATTTTACTCAGCATAATACTCTCCAGGTCCACCCATGCTGTTGAAAATGTTAAGAGTTCTGTCTTTCTTAGTGCCATGTAGTATTCCATTGTGTAAATTACCATAGCTATTTCATCCACTCAACTGCTGATGAGCACTTAGGCTGTTTCCACGTCTTAAACAGAGAGGGAGGGTTCCCTTTCTCCATATCATCGCCAATGCTTGTTGTTTGCTGATTTGTTGATGATAGCCATTCTGACAGATATGAGGTGCTATGTCATTGCAGTTTTAATTTGGATTTATCTGATGATTAGCGAGAAAGAGCATCTTTTCATGTGTCTATTGACATTTGTATGTCCTCTTTGGAGAACTGTCTATTCATGTCCTTTGCCCACTTCTTAACTGGATTGTTTGGGCTTCTGGGGTGTTGAGTTTTATACTGGTGGTTTTGATTTAATTTGTTCGCTTATACCACATCCTCAATAGTAGTGTCTAGTAGCATCCTATAGAACATGGGTATACTGATGAACCACACATGTCAGCTTTGGCATGTCAGCCAAAATCCTTAGATGTCAGGAGAAGCATATCACCATTTTTCTATGTCACATATGCACATTATTAACTTTCTCACACACACAAAAAGAATAAAATGTCTTTTCATGAATAACTCACTACTTTATCTCACTGCCATTAGTAGAATATAATGGCTTCCCATATGTATGAGAACTCCAACAGTACCAATGTTGAACTTGGTATTCAGATGGAAGATAAAAATTTTGAAACCAGAAAATATCAAAAAGCCCTCTAAAGAGATACCCCAAGCTTAATTATGGAAATAAGACCTTATTGTGTAACGACCAAGAGAGGTAGGCCATAAAATACCTGCATTCATTCTCACAACAAATGGCACAATTGATTTATCTCCACAGGAGAAAGAAATGCCCGACCCTACTAAAAGCATCTGGGTGAAAAGGCACATCTTTCTTTATCTCTCCATGATCTTCAGTCTCAAATACATGAAGTATTTTTTTGCTAGAATATTTAGAAGTGTGGTATTTCATTACTTAATCAATCAATCAATCCTTTTAGTCTCCCA
>NW_006289393.1:1393621-1395732 GCF_000327345.1 Myotis davidii
ACAATGAATAAAGCAAATAGTGAGAATAAACTGTTTATGAGGGCAAGGCAGAGCTCCTCAGAGCTGAGGTAAAATTAAACCTAGATATCCAGACAATTCTTTCAAGGTACTTCCTTCTTACTTCCCCAGAATCATAGAAAAATATAAAACTAGAGGCCTGGTGCATGAAATTCATGCATGGGGGTGGAGGGGGGTGTACCTCAGCCCGGCTTGCACCCTCTCGCAATCCGGGACCCCTCAGGGGATGTCCAACTGCCAGTTTAGACCCTTCCTTCTGGCAGCTGCCGGCTGCTAGCCGGGGCCTTCCCTTGTTCTGCATAACCCCGTGGTGGTCAGCACACGTCATAGCGAGCGACCGAACTCCTGGTCTCCCAGTTGAACTCCCAAGGGGACGCTTTGCATATTAGCCTTTTATATATAGAGATGCTAGAGTCAAAGCCTCCATCGATGCAAATATTGCACCAGCAACATCTCTGTCCTTTGAAAGAATGATTTCCCTGGTTGAAAGCTCACACTGTGAGAGTGGCTTATTCTATTCCTCTAACATTCCGTGGATGGAAAAGCATTTGCAATGAAAAAGATTTAAACATATGTCCACTGCTCTGCTTACTGAGAAAGATTTTCTTCATGAAGAGTGTTTATCCTCCATCCAGCCCAGGCCAGGCCTAGAATTAAGGCTGCAATCACTGTAGATAAATAGTATTTAAATCGCTCCACCCATCACCAAAGAATTTTAGCTCCTATTTAATTATTCAAAACTGGCACAGGAAGTTTTTCATATTCGCTTGAACATAGAATAATCTAGGATATGAAAGAGAGTTAGAAACTTCTGCTGACACAACCCTTTGGCTATTGAGCACCAGCCACAGCTCCTGTTCCTGCTCTGGGGGTGTCTATGCTACTTCCTGAGGTTCACTAAGAAATGTCATCCATAGCTGCCATGTTCCAAAGTGGGTGGCTCCATTCAGAGACTTCCCCCGACCCCCACATCTCTCCCCTGTTCTAAGGGTGGTCTGGCAGTCCAGTTCCTGAAGGGAAAGGCTCTTAGTGATCTGGAATAGCACATGATGGTACGTGATCCATAAAGCAGGAGTTGTTGTGTTCTTAGACATGTTAACAAAAAAAACCTAAGAAAATGCTGCTTTCCGTTTTTTCTCCTTTCTCATAGTTCTTGTATGAATCTTTGAAAAAAGCGATCAGAGAATCTTCTAAGGCCGCCCTCTCCCATGATCCATTGCTAACGATCGAAGTCCTGTCCTCAAAGTGTGTCCCATAGGAAGCGTTTCTGCCCCATGAGTTTCTCAGTCCCTCCTACAAACACTCCCTTGGTGCAGGGTGCCATGGGGCCGGGAGAGACCACCACAGACCAGCAATGCTCAGTGCCCACCCTTTCTCCCTCTGTTTTTTCAGGAAGCAATTTCAGGCACTAGAATTTTGGCAAGATAGTTGAAGGGATTAAAAGGCTCAAAACAACAGTGCACGAGTTGGCAGTAATCATAACACTAATCATAATTGCTACACCATGTCTCTCAGTGCTATAAAAGCACTCACTGTGATGGCACTACTCATTCAGTCCCCCTGTGGCCTTATGACATTTACTAGTGCCCCAGTGCACAGATTTGTGCACATTGAAAGGAAATTAATTAGAAGGTGTCCAGTGAGGCCAGACTGGGTGAGATGGGCTGGGCACGCCCTGGAGCCAACCTCCCATGCTCCTTCCCTGGCCAGCTGCACCTGAGGCAATGCCACAGTGCAAAGGTCATCTGCAGAGTGAATAGGGTGCCTCCAGCAGGTGGGGTCCCTCAGCTTGGCCTGCAGGAATCAGGCCAAAACCGGCTCTCTGAAATGCCTTGAGTGGTCCCAGATTGGGAGAGGGTGATTCTCAGGTGACACACCCCAGAATCTGGCTCCCTCCTTTTTGGTTCCAGGTCCATCACCCAAGAACCACAGCTGCCAAGTCACTGCAGCTCGGCAGCTGCTGCATTGAGCGTCTGTTCCCTGGTGGTCAGTCATACTTACCAGTCAGTTGGATAGTAGGATGGTCACTTAGCCTTTTATATATATACTAGAGGCCCGGTGCACAAAAATTTGTGCACTGGGTTTGGGGGGGG
>NW_006289393.1:1397194-1412541 GCF_000327345.1 Myotis davidii
CTATCACTGGATCTGAGAGCCGGCTTTAGCTCTGAGGCTCGACTCCAGCTCTGAGACCTCGGCTACTGAAAGCAGGTATCTGGTTTGTTTGGGTTCTATAATTAAAACACTGTTGCAACTCCAGCTCAGCCAGTTGGCTGAAAGCATGGAGTTTTTTTAGCTTCTATATTTGCAACATTGTTTCTTAGACTGCAGCTCAGAGGCGGGCCGCAGCATGCAGGGAACCTTGGCTTCCTCCATCACTGGAGCAAGCAAGCCTCCTGTTCACTCCAGCTGCCTGGCTGCTGGTCACCATCTTGGTTGGCAGTTAATTTGCATATCACCCTGATTTGCTAATGGGAAGCGTAGCGGAGGTACGGTTAATTACCATGTTCGTCTATTATTAGATAGGCCTAGTGGCCGGGTGCACGAAATTCGTGCATGGGGGGATAGAGGGTTGTCCCTCAGCCCAGCCTGCACCCTCTCACAATCTGGGACTGCGGGCTCCTAACCGCTCCCCTGCCTGCCTGCATGCCTAATTGCTCCTAACCACTCTGTATGCCGGCCTGCTCGCCCCCTACAGCCCCCCGCCAGCCTGATCACCCCCAATGGCCCTCCCTTCTTGGCTTCTAACTGCCTCTACCTCAGCCCTGCCACCATGGCTTTGTCCAGAAGAACGTTTCGAAGGTCTCCCAGTCTAATTAGTATATTACCCTTTTATTAGTATAGAGGCCTGGTGCATGGGTGGAGGCTGGCTGGTTTGCCCTGAAGGGTGTCCCGGATCAGGGTGGGGGTCCTGCTGGAGTGCCTGGCCAGCCTGGATGAGGGGCTGAGGGCCGTTTTCGGGCTGGCCAAGCCCCCGGCGATGGAAGCTCCTAGCCTCTCCTTTTTTTTTTCTTTATTCTGGGATTTATTTACCTTCTGTAATTGAAACTTTGTTGTGGCTCTAGCTCCGAGGCCGGCTGGCTAAAAGCAGGTATCTGGGATTTGTTTAGCTTCTATAATTGAAACTTTGTTGCTTTGAGTGGAGCTCAGAGCTGCCACAGCAAGTGGGAAGCTTGGCTTCCTCCATCATTGGGGGAACCAAGCCTCTGGCTCACTCCAGCTCCATGACTGCCGGCTGCCATCTTAGTTGGGTTAATTTGCATACAGTCTCTTTGATTGGCTGGTGGGCGTGGCTTGAGGTATAGCGAAGGTATGGTCAATTTGCATGTTTGTCTTTTATTAGTGTAGATAGGTTTGAGTAGAAACATTTCCTGCCTTAATTGTCCCTCTGTAGACTCAAGATTCAGAACTCTGGCATGTTATAACACAGGTGAGGATTTTTGATGCCACCTTATGCATTTCATGCTCCTAGCGACACTTCTGATTTATATGAGGTGCAGCTCTAAGAGGAGAGTTTTAGGTTTGAAAAAGACCTTCGTGAATGGATAAAAAATTGGCAAACCCTTAAAACTGAAAGCAAAATGAAACAAAGTAACTTGTGTCTTGGTTCGTGGCATAGTCTACATATTGAGAGGAACTACTCAGTGACTTTCAGGCACATCATCAGTGGAATGGATCCTAAGAGGGCGCACATACACACACACACACACACACACACACACACACACACACCCTGAACTAACACAAATCTTAAACTCAGAAGTCATCTTTGTTGGGATATCTATGGCAGTTATTCTGAGGCTATTGCATGCATGTTGTGAAAGAAAACAATTTAGTAATTATGTTGGTGTCACTGTAAATTTATTTTCAGCATTAAGAAACACAGGTGTATGATCAATATGGGTGTTAAAATTCTGTAGTTCTGATTGTAAATCAGAAGAACCTATTTAAATCCATGATGTACTTTATCTTAAAGATAATATATATATCTTAGCCCTGAATAATGAAAAAGGCCTGGAAACAATACCAGAACACTAGCAATGAGCCCCCTAGAAATGACATTGAGCTTTCCAAATACCAATTCCCACCATAAGGAGGCAGAGTTCCTCCAATAAAAATGGCCTCATGTGAGGCAAGAGACATACATGGGGTGTCACACATTCTGCCTTACCTAGAGAGCAAGGCAGTGGCAAAGACCTCAAAGTCCATGCCAAAGAATTCAGTAACCAACCCAAAGAGGCTCTTACTAGCCAACATGAAACAAATTGAGCATCGTTAAGATTAACAATTTCTATGAATTGAAACACAGGGAACAGAGGGAGGAATCTCAGAGGGAAGGCAGGGAGGGAGTGGGGGGTGGTAAGAGATTAACCAAAGAATTCATATGTATATATGCATAACCCCTGGATGCATACAATAGTGTGGTGAAGGCCTGGGGGGAGAGTAGGTGCAGAGTCATGGGGGTCAATGGGGATAAAAAGGGACATCCTTAATACTTCCAACAATAAAGATAAATTTTTAAAAAGAAACACATTAGATATGTTTAAATACACCAGTGCATAACAATACTAAAAAAGGAGGGGAAACCCAAATTGATCACCACTGGAGGATGCTAAAGAAGTAACTCATCATTTTGAAAACAATTAAGCAAAAGCAAAGAGCCAATATTTTCCTTTACATATTATACCACAGGTAGCCAGTAGGTGAGGGAAAGTTTCTTTTTATGAAATTATTCTAATAGTAAATGAAGATGAAAGGATCAAATTAGAACATTGGCCCCTAGATCTCTAATGAATTAGTTAATGGATGTAGGCAATACTCACTCACGATTATTATCCCCCGAAGGGAGATAACCTGCTAATGTGTACACACTGAAGGAAATACATAATGGCATCAAGTTAAAGTAAATATGAATAGAGGACATGTTAAACAATACCACAGGATTCAATCATCAAAATCTAGAATACAACAAACTTTATAGGACGATTCAGTTTCTTCAATAAATACATTGCAAGGAAAATAAAAGAGGACGGAACTTTGCAGTCTGAAGAGAACTGAGAACCAATTTTAATTTAATTCTTAACTTGGATTCCATTCAGAATGTAAAGAAATTATGACACTATTGTGAAAATTTTATATTAAAATTATATATACTTGGGATATGAAAATGATATTATTGTTATGTTTTTAAAAAGTATCTTTATCTTTCAGAGATAGGTGTTGAAATGATAGGATGTCTGGGATTCACCCCTAAAAAAATCTGGAATTAGTGAGGAAGTAAGAATAAATAAAAAAGGTTGGATATTAGTTGATGATTTTTAATCTGGGTGATAGATCCATAGGGAATTCTCTATACTATACTCTCTAATTTCAATTATATTTAAAAATTTTCAGAGTAAGTTTTTTTTAAGGTATATATATTTTAAATGAAGTTGAAGTAGCTTATATAATATTACAAGTCAAAATACATTTCGGATTAATTAAATAGTTAAATGTTGATAAAGGGTATTGCATAAAACATGAAGACTATATAGATAAATAAATATTTTTTATCTTGAGAGTAATAAACTTCCATCTTTGAAGCAATGAAATAAATCACAAAGGAAAATATATTGACTACATAAAAGTGAAATTTATAAAATTCTTATATCTTGAAAAACAAAAGGCTGGAAAAATATTTGTACACACTATGCCAACTTATGGTTATTATTATTCCTTTTAAAAATCAATAAGAAAAACACAAGGGTCTGAAGGAAAATAAGTATAAGAAATCTCACAAAGCAGAAAACTGAAATAGCTAATATACTTATCAAAATAATCTCCATGAGTATTTGAAGAAATACAGATTAACATAGAATTTACAATTCACATATTTTAAAATTTATAATATTTAATGCTGCCTTGAATATTTTATATAGGCACTACAATTGGCTGCTGTTGGAAATGCAAACCAATACACATTTTCTATAGAGTTATTTTGGCACTCCGCATTAAGAAACATTAAAAGAGAGTTCATGCTCTGAGGCAGTTCTCCTACTTCTAGAAAATCAGATTGTATGCAAAAACGGCTGCAGCTGCCCAGTTCCTCCCAGTACTGAGGCCCCTTCTCAGGTGACTCTGCCTCTATCCCATCAGGAGGTGGCGTTTACTTCTCTGTCCTTTGAATCTGGCTTTGGTCATGGTGCCTGCTTTGGCCAGCTGGACTTGAGAGAATGTGACATGACTAAAGACTTAAAAATTACTTATGAATGGGGCTTTCCCTCTCCTGCTGTCGGGGACCCTTCTGCTGCCATGAATAAGCCTGGGCTAGACTCCTGGAGAATGAGAGACCAGATGGGCAGGGGCCCGGTCACCCAGTTGTCCCAGTTGTCCAGACATACGAGTTATGTCGTCTCAGGCCACCCAGCCCCAGCAGGGGCGGGATCATCGAATTGGCCGTGTGGATGGGCAGCAGCAGACAGCACGTCTGTGCACAGTGAAGGCCAGAGCAGATGAGAGTCTGTTTCTGAGCATTTATGAGGCCCACCAGACAAAAGGATTCTCTGTCAACCTACAGAATCATGAAAAATAATAAATGTTGGTCATCTGAAGCCATTGATGTTGAAGTGGATTCTTAACAAAAGCTGAATTACTGGAAGTAATCATGAAAAATGGGTAATTGTATATATTCAAAAATGTTCATTTAATATCATTTATAGTAACAAACTGAAAGCAATCTAAGTATCCAAGGAAAAAATCGTTACTCATAATAACAACTGCAGACTTAAAGATGATAAAATCATAAAAAACAATGTTTTCACAATATATGGTATTTTATCATTGATAATTTTATCAATGATATGAAATTTGTTTTCTTTATTAATCCTCACCTGTATTTTTTCCATTGATTTTTAGAGAGTGTGGAAGGGAGGGAGGGAGGGGGAGAGAGAGAGACACATCAATTGGTTGCCTCCTGCACACACACCAGCTGGGGACCAGAATTGAACCTGCTCCCCAGGTTCATGCCCTTGACTGGGAATCGAACCTGTGACCCTTCTATGCATGAGCCAACGCTCTATCCACTGAGCAATACTGGCCAGGGCTCATTGATATGAAATGTTAATGATATTAAGAATATTTACAAGGGAAACTTAAATTAAAAAAGCAGATTATAGACTTGAACGTAAAGTATTATTTTCAATTATGCAAATATTTGTGTGTTGTATCACAGATAGAGATTTGACCTGAAGCCTTATTTTAAAAGCTGCTGCTTTGACATTTGCATGCAGTATTTCACCTTATCTTTGGGGAGACTCTTCCCAGCTCCTGTGTGGTCCCCTGAAATTATGCAATGTAAAGCAAGAGCGAACATGTAAAAGTATTGAAGCAATCTGCATACAGAAGGTCCCGAGTGAGAAGTTCTGCTTAATAAATGTAAAACAGATGCATTTTGAAATTACATCTCTGAAGACCGTTCCTTTAGAGAATGTTTCTCGTCTAATCTATATACATTCAAATCATTGCTCATTCTTACAAAGATGTGATGCTTTCCTGTGAGCAGGTTTTTTGCAGAAGGTGCCGCTCACAGATAGAGAGGTTTAATCTTCTCCTCACTTGGCATCAGAAAAGATCTGGAAACCAAGGTCCATGTTGGGATTAATGCGGCAATAACCTGGACTTTGGGAAATGTTTTCTAAGACTGGGACAAGGGAACCATCAGTCCTGTGGCCAGATAGACCACCCCTGTGTGGGAGGTGAGGTCTCCCATTCTCTAAAGGGAGTGAAAGTTCCTGCTTTTAATCATTCTGTAAAAGGGGTTAACACTAGACAATCAATGAAAACGGAGGACAGGGAGGGACTCTTGGACTCTGCAGGAGTGGGGGAGGGACTTCCTCTCTTTGAGGTTAGGAAAGTCATCTTTAAGAATGGGCATTTCTAGAAGCAGTTTTAAGTTGCTTTCTGTGTTACATTCTCTTCTGTATCCCCTAAACTTTAGTAAATTCTTCTGAAAAACACAGCTGTTCTCTGCTCTGCACTGGGAATTAGGGACTGAGAAGGGAAGGCCAGGGATAAGCAGTGTTCTGTCCTGAAAGGGGGGTTCCCCAGGGGAGGGACCCTGGAATTGGTCACACCCTGGGCAGTGGCAGACGCAGCATGTGTAATGCAGAGGAGGCCAGAGCAGATGAGAGTCTGTTTCTGAGTATTTATGGGGACTGAGCCTCTAAAAAACTCAGCCGCTGAGGAACACTTTCGGACAATGACACGGCTGGAACCCAAGCCAGCATCACTGGACATCAAAATCAAAGTTTAAAGAAAACTAACAAAGTGGCCTTATTTTGCTGCCTTGGGCAGAAAAGTGCTGCCTGGCTTACTAGTTTCTATGCAGGTATATGGGTTAAAAAATAAAGGAAAGAAAAGACTAGAAGGCCATGCACCACAGGGTGAGCTAACTGGGTCAATGCTTGCATGGGATTACTAGAAATTTTTCTTTATTTTTGTATACTTTCCACATTTTTGTAAAATGTCTACCATGATGATAATCAGAAGCAATGTTGCTTTTTGAAACTTAGCAAGTGACCTTCTTCTGGGATAAGGTGTAGATGTTGGGAAAGCTGGGATTCCCAGGACTCTGCATCTCCCCTGTCTATTTCACCGTTCACCTCCTCTGGGAATCCTTTATTCTATATTCACAGTGATATCATTGCTTCTTCTCATTCTGCAATCTCCTTCACATGTTCTCTTCCACACTGCTGCCTTTAGGTTCTTCCAAGAAAACTTACATTTTCGTAGAGGCTTAAGTTATGCAACCATCATCAGTAAGAACCCAGTCAATAGCTAAAAAGTGAGGAAGCCATTTTGGGTTATTTGGCCTTTCCTGGAAATTAAGAAATATTCTCATCCTCACAGCCCGTAGACAGAATAGAAATTTCTTCCTCTGAACCTTTTCTGGAGAATTTCAAAGGGTTTGATGGCTGGCTTGGAGGGGAACCTTCTTCCCTCCTGCACTCCTCCTGCCCATGGCTGCCCATGGTGGCCCACAGAAGCCACACACAGAGACGGGCCACCACCAGCAGCAGCACACACAGATGAGTCACCAGCAGCAGCAGCAGCAGCAGCAGCACACAGAGACGGGCCGCCTCCAGCAGCAGCAGCACACAGTGATGGGCCACCGCCAGCAGCAGCAGCACACAGTCATGGGCCACCACTAGCAGCAGCAGCACACAGAGATGGGTCACTTCCAGCAGCAGCAGCACACAGAGATGGGTCACTTCCAGCAGCAGCAGCACACAGAGATGGGTCACTTCCAGCAGCAGCAGCACACAGAGATGGGTCACTTCCAGCAGCAGCAGCACACAGAGATGGGTCACTTCCAGCAGCAGCAGCACACAGAGATGGGTCACTTCCAGCAGCAGCAGCACACAGAGATGGGTCACTTCCAGCAGCAGCAGCACACAGAGATGGGTCACTTCCAGCAGCAGCAGCACACAGAGATGGGTCACTTCCAGCAGCAGCAGCACACAGAGATGGGTCACTTCCAGCAGCAGCAGCACACAGAGATGGGTCACTTCCAGCAGCAGCAGCACACAGAGATGGGTCACTTCCAGCAGCAGCAGCACACAGAGATGGGTCACTTCCAGCAGCAGCAGCACACAGAGATGGGTCACTTCCAGCAGCAGCAGCACACAGAGATGGGTCACTTCCAGCAGCAGCAGCACACAGAGATGGGTCACTTCCAGCAGCAGCAGCACACAGAGATGGGTCACTTCCAGCAGCAGCAGCACACAGAGATGGGTCACTTCCAGCAGCAGCAGCACACAGAGATGGGTCACTTCCAGCAGCAGCAGCACACAGAGATGGGTCACTTCCAGCAGCAGCAGCACACAGAGATGGGTCACTTCCAGCAGCAGCAGCACACAGAGATGGGTCACTTCCAGCAGCAGCAGCACACAGAGATGGGTCACTTCCAGCAGCAGCAGCACACAGAGATGGGTCACTTCCAGCAGCAGCAGCACACAGAGATGGGTCACTTCCAGCAGCAGCAGCACACAGAGATGGGTCACTTCCAGCAGCAGCAGCACACAGAGATGGGTCACTTCCAGCAGCAGCAGCACACAGAGATGGGTCACTTCCAGCAGCAGCAGCACACAGAGATGGGTCACTTCCAGCAGCAGCAGCACACAGAGATGGGTCACTTCCAGCAGCAGCAGCACACAGAGATGGGTCACTTCCAGCAGCAGCAGCACACAGAGATGGGTCACTTCCAGCAGCAGCAGCACACAGAGATGGGTCACTTCCAGCAGCAGCAGCACACAGAGATGGGTCACTTCCAGCAGCAGCAGCACACAGAGATGGGTCACTTCCAGCAGCAGCAGCACACAGAGATGGGTCACTTCCAGCAGCAGCAGCACACAGAGATGGGTCACTTCCAGCAGCAGCAGCACACAGAGATGGGTCACTTCCAGCAGCAGCAGCACACAGAGATGGGTCACTTCCAGCAGCAGCAGCACACAGAGATGGGTCACTTCCAGCAGCAGCAGCACACAGAGATGGGTCACTTCCAGCAGCAGCAGCACACAGAGATGGGTCACTTCCAGCAGCAGCAGCACACAGAGATGGGTCACTTCCAGCAGCAGCAGCACACAGAGATGGGTCACTTCCAGCAGCAGCAGCACACAGAGATGGGTCACTTCCAGCAGCAGCAGCACACAGAGATGGGTCACTTCCAGCAGCAGCAGCACACAGAGATGGGTCACTTCCAGCAGCAGCAGCACACAGAGATGGGTCACTTCCAGCAGCAGCAGCACACAGAGATGGGTCACTTCCAGCAGCAGCAGCACACAGAGATGGGTCACTTCCAGCAGCAGCAGCACACAGAGATGGGTCACTTCCAGCAGCAGCAGCACACAGAGATGGGTCACTTCCAGCAGCAGCAGCACACAGAGATGGGTCACTTCCAGCAGCAGCAGCACACAGAGATGGGTCACTTCCAGCAGCAGCAGCACACAGAGATGGGTCACTTCCAGCAGCAGCAGCACACAGAGATGGGTCACTTCCAGCAGCAGCAGCACACAGAGATGGGTCACTTCCAGCAGCAGCAGCACACAGAGATGGGTCACTTCCAGCAGCAGCAGCACACAGAGATGGGTCACTTCCAGCAGCAGCAGCACACAGAGATGGGTCACTTCCAGCAGCAGCAGCACACAGAGATGGGTCACTTCCAGCAGCAGCAGCACACAGAGATGGGTCACTTCCAGCAGCAGCAGCACACAGAGATGGGTCACTTCCAGCAGCAGCAGCACACAGAGATGGGTCACTTCCAGCAGCAGCAGCACACAGAGATGGGTCACTTCCAGCAGCAGCAGCACACAGAGATGGGTCACTTCCAGCAGCAGCAGCACACAGAGATGGGTCACTTCCAGCAGCAGCAGCACACAGAGATGGGTCACTTCCAGCAGCAGCAGCACACAGAGATGGGTCACTTCCAGCAGCAGCAGCACACAGAGATGGGTCACTTCCAGCAGCAGCAGCACACAGAGATGGGTCACTTCCAGCAGCAGCAGCACACAGAGATGGGTCACCACCACCAGCAGCAGCAGCAACACACAGACATGGGCCACCTCCAGCAGCAGCACACAGAGACGGGCCACCACTACCAGCAGCAGCACACAGAGATGGGCCACCACCACCACCACCAGCTGCACACACAGATGGGCCACCACCAGCAGCACACAGAGATGGGTGACCACCAACCCGCATCTGTAAAGCCTGCAGCCATGGCCGGCCCAGAGCACCTGGCCTTTTCCTGCAGAACACTCTGCAGAAGGAAGTGACTGGTAAGTCCCTGAATCCTAACAGAAACTAGGGAGTTCATCCTTCACTTTCTCTGCACAAAGCCAGTGCCCAAACACTAGTGAGCTTGGGGAAGGCGGCCCACAATGTGGAGGAAAGGGTACAGGCAGGGAAGCCATGTTCGGAACACAAACTGCCCGCTTCAGAACTTGACCAGGGAGAGAGCTACCAAGGACAGGGCACCGAGACCACCGTGACCCTTCCTGTGCGAATGGCAGCTGTCATCAGCCAACCAGGCGCTGTCTATCTCCACACTCAGGCAGCCTCACAGCTTTTCTCAGCACATTACTGAAGGCAACCGGTGCCAACTGACACTTCTGCCTGGGGAGGGACAGCCCTCCGCCATGCCCGCCTACGACAAACATTCTCCTCCTCATCTGTAGTCTACCGTCAAGTTAAGATGCCTCAAGGGTCAGAGATACAAGCAGGAAGAAGCATATGATTGCAAGAAGATGGGCAGTATTTCCCTAAGAGGCTCAGGCAATGAGCAGAATGTCAGAAAGCATTGGGATAGAGAGGGACACGGCTACTTTCATGAAGTGATTAATAAAAACCAAGCAGTTTGCATCTCAGAAACCCAGTTAATCCACAGCCCAACCCTGCGAGACGGACAGGATCAACTCCATTTTACAGATGGATAAACGGTTCAGGAAGTGCATGTCACAATGCGGAAGCAGAGCTGGGTGGAATTTAAACCCAAGTCAGTCTGATGAGAAAACTCAACTACTTTCAATGCCACTAAATAGCAGGCAACCAAATGAAAGAAATACGGTGACTGATTGGGCTCATGAGTAGATCTATTTTACCGCAAATCCCATAATTTCAAGAAGACTGCTCTGTCCAAGGCTGGGGTTGAAGGGGGAGATCCATGAGCTGTTCAGCACTCAGAAGTGCCTCCCTCCTCCTGAGCACAGAACACAGTTAATCCTTCACCCAAAAACCCACCCCTGCACATGGGTAGATGGAGATGTTTTCCAGCCACTCAGTCTTACCTGGATCACTGTGCAGCTCCTCTCTGGCTACTACCTGTCAAGCATCTCTCTTACTTGCTAAATTTTTCATACATGAAGTAATGGAACGCAGAGCTATGAGCTGTATACTATCCCTTTGGTTTCCATTTAAATTTACAGCTTGCCAGTATGAAGAGTCCCGAGGCGCTAACTAAGGTGGTGATTATACTGTCCATCAATTAGTTTGCATTTTGACACAATGTTCATGGCCTTGTTCCACTCCTTTGTAACAAAGGACTGCTTAACTCAACACACACACACACACACACACACACACGCTTTCTCCCAGGGCATTTTACTGAGTTACAGAGTGTGTTACAGAGTGTGTGCCACCCAGATGTGCCTGCCACAATAGATTAGTTGTACTGGAAACATTACCAGAAACATATTTATGCTAGTAAACTCCCACAGCTGAGACCGGCTTTTCACAACAATACTATTTTTCCACCACCCCACTCCAGAATTAATTATCCCCTTGCCATGTTACATTCCTTGCCACACTTAACATTTGCAAGCTAAAAAAATCTTTGTTTGATAGTTTTCCAGGGAAAATCACTTCTATGTAATCTTCATTTCTGCATATAGAAACCCTCTGTGTACTTTTTAACATTTTTTAAAAAATTTTTATTGATTGATTGATTGATTTTAGAGAGAGAGTAGAAGGGAGGAAGGAAGAGAAAGACAGAGAGAAGAGAGAGGGGGAAACTTCAATTTTATTGTTCCATTTATTTATGTATTCATTGGTTGATTCCTGTATGTGCCCTGACCGGGATCAAACCCTCAACCTTGGTGTATTGGGCAGGACAACTCTCTAAGCAACTGAGCTACCTGGCCAGGGCCCTCTATGTACATTTTAGATGATTATGATAATAAGGAGCAAGTAGCTGGAAGTGGTACAGATGCAGGGTTGCTAGACAAAATACAGGATACCCAGTTAAATTTGAATGTCAGATAAACAATGACTTTTTTAAGTGTAAGGATGTCCCATGCAATATAGAGACATATACTAAAAAAGTAATCATTGTGTATCTGCAATTCAACTTAAACTAATGGACTATATTTTGATTTATAAAATCTGGCAACCCTATGTAGACAGAAGAATAAAGAACAAGATTCACAGGCATTACCAATACTTGGAGGCTGACATAACAGTGCAACCTATTAGGACAAATGATCTCAATAGGCACAAGCTTCCTACCTCTTTTATGCATTGCAGTTATTTTAAAGTAGATGGAAAAAAGGGATTTGGGAAATGAATGGACATCTTTCAAAGACCATGGAGGTTACTGGGCTTTTTCTGAGAGGACCTTTTCATGAGAGATTAGAAATCCCCAGTCATATGACCATCAGTCTGCCAAGAGATCCAACATGGAAATGAGACTGCCCCCATAATATGGGAGGTTAAATGAAATACTCTTACCAATGAAAAATGAAGAGCTACATACTGCTTATGTAGCTCTAACAGTTTTTCTAAGTTGATCTTTTTTACAAAATATAAAACTGGTATGATACTCTAAGGCCTATCAAATATGCCCTCATAATCACTAAAGACAAGTACCTTAACTAAATAATCAATAAATCAATTGAAGGCTACTAAATAGACAGTACTATGCTCAGAATTAAGATGATAAAGTGAAAAAGATAGTTTGCACCCAAGAAATACATGTGTTGCCTGAAAAGCACCAATAACATACTAAAATGAGCAACCAGCTGAGGTGGGAGTAGGCCAGCCTTCACCAAGGGGAAATCTGAACTTAAGCATGAAAGAAGGGTATGATTTCAATACACAGGCAGTGAACAGCAGATATTCCAGTATTTTGAACAAAGGCAGATGAGTGAAGCAACATCACAGTCCAAGAAGCACAGAATAGTTCAGTGATTGGAGAGTTTGGTAGCTGAGAAAATTGCCATGTTAAATTGAGAAAATTGAAGAAGGAGTCGCTAAGAGTCCTATTATAGAGAATTTAATGCTAAGATTTTATATTTTGGCAATAAAAGGTTATCAAAAATTTTCAAGGTCAAGAATGGATACAAGGTCTGGTTTCAAAAATATTAGCATAGAAAACAATATGAGAGCTTCCTACAAAGTACAGAGATCCAGATACTGGCTTAGGAGTAGGCTGTCTGTCCAAGAGGCATATTTATACCAAAGAAGAAGCAACAGGAAAGAGCCATAAAAGAGGACTGACAATGGCTGGTCACAGAAGAACAATAAGAAGACTCCGGAGTCACAGAGGCAGTGACAGAGAGAGGTTAGCCAAGAAATGAGAGCTTTCCAGAAGGCAACTCCCAAGAAGAGGCCTTTGGATTTAGCAGGAAAGCACCCTGGGCAGAATTTTCAGACAGCACTTTTAGATCCTGGTAGGGCAAGGGTATGGTTTGAGTGACGGGGAGCATTTCTGCGGCCAGCAATATAACCGATAAAACACATAACTCTTAAATTCATATCTCACTTGGAAGGGAAAAATGAAAGGAAGGGAAAAATCCTAGGAGAAAAACAAACAAACAAAAAAACAACCAATCAAAAGGGAAGCAGAAAACCAGTGAGGAAAGCAAATACTGAATCAGTGACTATGCTGATGGAATTTCCCCATGCCAGGGACCTAGAGCCACTCTGGGGAAAGGACAAAAAGTCTCCACCAGGCGGGGAGCTGGAACTTAGACGCCCCACAGAACCCAAGACCTTTAAAGAGGAGATGCTTCATGAAATGGTGGATTAGAAAACAACAACAACAAAACTACTCACAAAGGAAGATAATATGACATTTATTATAGAAGCTTCAGCTCTTGTTAATAAAACCCACCCACCCCCTAGTTATTAGTAGCCAGAAAAAAATCTAGGACAAATATTTCATGGGAAATACTTAATACTAAAAAATTATTTACTCATATTTTTAAGTTAAACTGTGTGCCCTGGCCAGGTGTCTTATTTGATTGGAGTGTCATCCTATACATCAAAAGGTGGCGGGTTCTATTTCTAGTCATGACACATACTTAGGTTGTGGGTTCGATCCCCAGTGGGAGCCAACTGATCAAAGCTTCTCTCTCACATAGATGTTTCTCTCTTTCTCCCCCTTCCTCTCTTTCTAGAGTTAATAAAAACATATCCTCAGGTGAGGATTAAAAAAAAAGGTTAGGTATTTATTTTCTAAATCTGACAAACTTTTCTCTCCCTCACCCATAACTAAGAATTTTTTAATTCAGAACAATTCCATGAGAGCCTGAGGCTCAAAATTATGCAAACATCAGGGATTATAAAACCACAAGCCAAAATACCAGCTCAATGTTGTCCTCATTTGGTAGCTTCCACAAATGTATAGCAGAAGCAAATGGGAAAGAATAAACACTCACACTGGGCTCTCAGGATTCCCACAGAAAAAGAGCAGTCAGTATAGGTACTCAATTCAGAATTATATCTAAGGAAACAAGAGAACAAGGAAAGGAGGTTGTAGAACTAAAATCATGAAAATAGACATCCTAGGTCCTCATATATTGTAATTTACAAGAAATAACAAAACAATCTTGAAATAGAATTAAATTGGACTTACAGACAATAAAATGTAATCACTGAAACATGATTGAGGAGAGAAACCATGATGGTGGCATAGGTAAACACCGGAAATTGCTGCCTCCCACAACAAATTCAAATATACAACTAAAAGACAAAACGGACATCATCCAGAACTACAGGAAGGCTGGCTGAGTGGAATTTCTACAACTAGAAGGAAAGAGAAAAGCACACTGAGACTCAGAGGAGGTGCGGAAATAAAGTGCAGAGGTTTGGAGGCGCACGCGGCAAGGGCTGGCAATTGAGGATGCGGCTGTCTTTTTGAATCGGGAGGGAGTCACAAGCCCCCAACTGCTCTGAACTCCAGTTCCGGGTGAGTCTCTGAGGACCCAGACTTATACGGGGAGAAACTGGACTGTCTGGCAGCGGGAAGAACTAGGAAGTCGTGAGCGGCTTTCTCTCAAAGGTGCTTGCAGCAATTACTGGGACACTGAGATGTGGGCCCCCTTAGGGCAGGGCTGAGGATCAGCCATAGCTGCTTGCTCTGCCCTGTTGTTCCCCTGAGACCCCGCCCCACCCAGGCTACAGCAGAGGTTTTTGCATATGAGTGCCCTGGGCCTTTGCAATCTGAAAATTACATAACAAACTGCAATTGGGCCAGGCAGACCCAGAACTTCCAAGAGAAGGTCCAAGGCCCCACAGCAGCTTGCATTGCTTCACAGCTGGGCCTCATTTGTGCACCTTCAAACCCCAAACAAGGAAGGGGAATCTGCAGATCTCCTTGTAGCTCCTGCTGGGTAGCCTCAGGCAGAGGCTAAATTAGCACCTCCTTAGATCCAAGAGCCAGTGTACCCAGTGGTCAGAGTGGGACCATCCAATTACAACTCCTCAGATCCATAAGGGACAAACTCAGGGGGCAGACACAGTGAGCGCCAAAGCCCCACTGAAGCAAGTCTTGCCTCATAAGGGTGTCTTCAGCACAGAAGTTCTTACACTGTGGACACAACTAATTCTCACAGCCAATTGGCCTGGAGGTCAGTTCCTCCCAGTGATACCTACAACAATCAAGGCTTAACTAAAACACGACTGTGCACAAAGCCCATTAAGGGGTGCACCAAGAGTGTCCACCTCAGGTA
>NW_006289393.1:1413192-1424074 GCF_000327345.1 Myotis davidii
GGCATTCTTTAAGAAGAGGAAGAAGGAAAAGGTAAAGATAAAAATTATGAACAACAAATACATATCTATCAACAAATGAATCTAAAAATCAAGTGAATAAAAAATCTAATGAACAGAGTAAACTGGTGAATATAATAGAATCAGGGCCATAGAAAGGAAGTGGACTGACAATTCTCAGGGGGATGGGGTATTGGGGGTGCAGGAAGAGATTGGACAAAAAGCTTACACATATGGATGAGGACAATGGTGGGGGGGTGAAGGCGGAGTGTGGGATGGGAACCGGGTGGAGGGGAGCTATGGGGGGAAAAAGAGGAAAAACTGTAATGATCTGAACAATAAAGATTTAACTTAAAAAAAGAAACATAATTGAAATATAATTATTGAAATTAAAAACTCAATGGGTACTTTAAAAAACAAACTGGATAGAATATGGAAGAGCAAATCAATAAACTAGAAGATAGATTTTTTAAAAGTTTATAGACTATAACAAATGGAGCTAATGATATGATAAATAAGAGTTTTACAAAAATGTAAAATAAAATTTAACATACATGTAATTGAAGCTCCAGAAGGAGACAATGTTTGAAAATACACACACACACACACACACACACACACACACACACAAAAATGTCCTTGATGAAAACCATGAATCCTCAGATTCAGGAAGGACAAAACTTTTAAAGTAAATTTTTTAAATTAAGAAAACCTTTTAATCCACACCTAGTCATACCATAGCAATACTAAAGGTCAAAAATACAAATACGACCTTAAAGCAGTCAGAGACAGTTACTTCGAATATATGACACCAACAAAGAAAAAAAAGTAGAATAACAAATCTCTCAGAAGCCTTAAGAAAATAACTTACAATCTCATACCTACCTAAATCCCCACTCTAGAATTAAGTTAAAGAAAATATATTTTCTGAAAAAAATTTTAGAGCTTCCATAAATAGATTTTCACTAAAAGAATAACTACAGAAAGTCTGAAAGGAATGGTGAGCAAAGAAATAGTTAAATGTATAGGAAAATCAAACCAAGCAATAAAAAAATAATGTGATAATGTCAAATTAGGGATGTACAAAAACAAGATGGACCTAAAATATTATATAACAATAAAGAGTTTACATGAGATTTTTTTCCATGAGGGAAGAGATAGTTATTGGATTAACCTAAGCATCCATTTAGAATTTTTTTTTAAATATATTTTATTGATTTCTTACAGAGAGGAAGGGAGAGAGATAGAGAGTTAGAAACATCGATGAGAGAGAAACATCGATCAGCTGCCTCCTGCACACCTCCCACTGGGGATGTGCCCGCAACCCAGGTACATGCCCTTGACCGGAATCAAACCTGGGACCTTTCAGTCCGCAGGTCGATGCTCTATCCACTGAGCCAAACCGGTTTTGGCCCATTTAGAATTTTAAGGGTAACTAGTAAAAGAACAGAAATTGTCTTTTAAAAAATAAAGCAGAAATTAATTAAAACAAAACTCACAGTAATTAAGACTAAAAAAAGCTCTTTGAAACTACCCTAAATAATTATAGATATCATTACATGCAAATGTTAAATTTCTGTTAATCACAAGACCATTAAAATTTTTATTAAAAAAAAAACAGAACAAACAAAACAGGCACAGAGTGGGAGAACTATTTTATTTTTTTTTATTTCTTTTTATGGCATATGTTTGCTCCCCCTCTTAGCGCTATGTGTTTTAACCAGGACCACCTCCCCGAGAAAGGTTGTTTCCCCAGGTGAGGATATTTCCCTGGAGTTAGGGATTAACAGGACTAAGGAAGAGAATAAATCAGTAAAACCCCCTGGTGTTACAGAAATACCATGCACTACTTATGAAGAACTTGGACCAAGATTGTTGGCAAGTAATTTGGGACTTGTTGGGCCCACATCCCCAGGGATCTGCCCACCAAGGTAAGCACCAAAGCCTATACCCCTGGAGACCCACCGACACAGGGCAGTCCCAGCGAGAACTATTTTAAACAGGTGCATACAAGGTAAAACTCCCAAATATGAGACACCTACAAGGCAAAAAGAAAAAGGCAAACAATTCACAGGGGCGTAAAAATGGCAAAAAGATAGGAAAAAGCAATTCAGAAAAGAGGAGACATAAATGACTAATAGGTACAAGGTAACCTGCTCAGTCTTAATCATAACCAAAACACCTCTCTGAGGTACCACCCATCGAATAAGCAACAATTAATAAATGTGGGCAATACCACCTGTTGCAGAGGATGTACAGCAATGGGAACACTTACGTTTTTTACTGGTTGGAGTATAAGTTGGTTCAATTACTTGACGAACAAATAGCGACCTCCAGTAAACCTGACAAGACATAATCCTCACCATTCAGCAACTCTACTCTGAGTTATATACCCTTAAAAACTCTTGCACATGTTCACAAGGGGAATGATCATGGCAAAAGTATTCAAAACAACAAAAAATTGGTATATAGTGACGTGTGAAATCAGTGACATGCTTTCTCTACACTGGCTGGTAAGAACCTAACTGGATCTGGGGTTTCACACCCCATGGTCCCCTAAACATCTGCCGCTTTGTGCCCAACGATTGCAAACAGCTCACACTTTACCCTCAGGCTGTCCACCACCAAAGCAGTCGGACTGTCCTCAAGTCCCATGAGGCTCTCTGTTTAGCTCACAGAAAGGGGGAGCAACAGGGCAGGGACATCTCAGCAGTAGAACCTCTCTGCATCCCAAGGCACTGGGGCTCAAGCACACCTCTGGAGAGGACACCAAGAGGCCCCTCTGACCACTCTCCTGCCTGCATCCTGTGTGCACCAAGGGATAATGCTGGTACCTGCCCCAAACCCTTGACACAAAAGTTGCAAACCATGTGTCCACCAACAGAAGAGTATGTGATTACATTGTGGAGTTCACACATTGGAACACCATCATCATGGGTGAATCTCACCAAAACAATAATGAATGAAAATATAGAAATACCAAGTTACAGAGGAATACAAACAGTATAATACCACTTCTATAACGTTTAAAATGTGAAACACAATATGACATACGGTTTGGGCATGCATACATACTTAGTCCTATTATAAAGGGTGATATGGAAATGATAATTACCAAATCTAAATTCGAGATAGCAGTTGCATCACTGCCTATCTGGAGGAAGTGAGATGTGATTAGGGATGGGTACACAGAAGCATCAATGTTACTGGTAATGTTTTATTTAAGCCAAGCAGTGATACGCAGGTCTTTACTGTGTTCCTCTATACACTTTCTTACCTTAAACATTTTAAAATTAATGTTTCAAATGAATGGGTCTGAAGTAAGGGAGCAGAGTTAGTTAATATCACTCTTGGCAAAGGAGGAAATTCATAAGGGTTGACAACAGTTTCTTTCAAGGGGATCTGGAGCCCCTTGAAGATCTCCCAAAGGGATTCAATAAGAAGAGAGACATTCTCCAGAATGTTCTAAAATCATGCTATAGCACTGAAGTGACTATAAATAAAAGCATATCTTCACTGGCCTAGGGAAGTGAACTATACAATAATTTTATTTTAATTAATCAAACTTCTGTACAACAAATATTCATTCCGCCTCTCTTTTAATATACTATACAAGCCCTACACAAACTTGCAAATAAGCCCCTTTCCAGATTCCCTATGCAAATATCAATTTTAGGCTGGAATCACACTGATATTCATTGAATATACTTCTGGTCTACCAAGGTAGCTCTGTCTGTAAGTACTTCCTCAATGAATGAATGAGTAAATACAAATCTCTTAAAGAACCAGTGTGTGTTTAAATGGCTCATATTCACGGTGATTTAAGCCAAAGCACAATATCCAATAAATAAGAACAAGTACAAGTCAAGCACCACGCTAGGCACTAGAGATGTGAAGACAGTTACACTGCTTCCTAAGAATTCATGCCAAACTTGTGTCACAAATTTTATCACCTCTTTTGGAAATGACTCCCCGTTCTCCTATGCCCCTTTTGAAAACATGATGTTGCTCAATTTTTCTCTTTACCCCTACTCAGCAAACAGACTACGTAAAGGTAGATAAAAGTGACAGGTAAACTGTAGAGTCAAATAGTTGCTCTTTGATATTTGGAGATCTGTGGTGATTATATGCATCTCTATTCATGTGGAATCAGATGTTTTTAGTTGTAAGAGC
Source organism: Myotis davidii (assembly GCF_000327345.1). Taxonomy (NCBI): domain Eukaryota; kingdom Metazoa; phylum Chordata; class Mammalia; order Chiroptera; family Vespertilionidae; genus Myotis; species Myotis davidii. The sequence goes on from NW_006289393.1 coordinate 1,417,363, forward strand.
AGCAAATGTTAGCAACAGATATTTCTCTGCTGTTTCAGTAAAAGGTTCCAATTAGTCTCATTCCTTCTACTGTCTAATTGAAGTTCTAATTAAAGTTCTAATTCAAACAATAAGATTATTTTATGAGAGAACATATACAGCTCTAATTCATTTTAAGAGATATATAATTTTTACCTTTCTCAGTCATCGAGTAGCTTCTTCCATGGCTGCATCTGGTTCTGCGTTTTCTGGCCACCAAGAGCGAGGTTCCTCAAACTTGGTCTATGACACTAGCCCATTGCCAGAGGCTGCCAAGAATGGGAAGACTCGGGAAATAGGGTTTCTGGATCAGGCCAGAGTCAGGCACCCACGGCCCTGCTTATGGCCATCTCCGGCTCCTGCCTGGCTGTGCATGGCACTAACAGAGGGGAGATGAAGGCGAGCACGTGAGCACAGCTTCCTGCCAGGGCAGGAGCCAGCCCTCAGGCCTTAGCCCGAGAGCCTGCTGTGGGAGGCTGTGGTTCGTCCAGTTAAACCAGCTCAACCCGAGGGAACCCTGTGCCTCAGCATGTAGGGACTAGAGTTCAAACTCCTCCAGAGTAGGCTTCCCATCCATTGGCTCTGCCGTGTAAATGGGACATCTATTGCAGCATGATGTTGCGCTCCATCTAATGACCAATACCTCTATCCTGGGTAATGCTCATCGGCCCAAGTCATAGTTCACCATGTTCCCCAGACAAACATATGCAATGCCTTGTCTTCAGAGTTAGCAACCTCTGCCTGTTGTTTCCATTGCAACTATTCACAAAGGAGTGTGATTCGGTCAGCCAGACAGGATGGAAGGAAAATGTTGTTGAGATACCCTTATGAGGGGGGCTTGGGAGTTAAAATGTTCATAACTAGAGCATAGTCTTTGTGGAGTGAGGCTACTGTGTTTGCAAGCAGGCAGAACTGCAAAAATTCAAAACTGCGATAACAGTGACATTTCACATTGCCCTGAAAGAGTGACCGGAAATACTATTTTCAGAGCAACTGTTATGCACTTGAGATCAAGTAGTGAGAAACCCAATTGCTGGGGACCTGGCTTCCTGCAGCAGTTGGTCCATTCATTTATAACAGTAAATAAATGTTATGGAAGTTCATGTAAAAAGCATGATCTAAATAGCTAAATATGAAAGGCTTGCATCAGGGTCAGCCGTGCGCTTCTGGCAGGGGAAGTACAAGTTTGTTCAGAATGTCTTTTTTTAGATTACTTTGAGGAAGAATGTCATCCTTGGGATACTGCAAACCATAGCAAGTTTCGTCTTTCTTGTTTTTTTTTTTCTTTATTTATGGAATGAGAAATGACATCAGTTTACATGTCATCTGAGAATAAAGGAATTTATGTTGTTGAAAGGCATCCAAATCTCCCTCTCTTTGGGAGGCTTTATTACCGAAACAAACTTTATCATTGTTAATTATATGGCCATTTATGGGGTTGGTAGCTAAATAGAAGATTGTTTCATCAACAAGCCTGTACGTTTAGACATATTTTATTGACCTAGTGATTTAATCAATGTGTACCCATGACAATCTTAAGGAAATGCTAACATTTAAAGCCCCACTACTCTAAACTCAGTAGGAAAATTCCATGAAGTAAAGGAAGACCATATATATGCAAAATATTATCTGAAATTATCTCAACCAAACCCACAACTCCTCCCTGGCCTGCAAAATTTCTCTTTCTCCTGTCTTTTCTACAGTGATAAATGAATTCCAGCCACTTCCTAAGCCACGATCCCAAGATTCATCTCTGGGTCCCCTCTTCCTAGCCCCTTCATCCATTTGCTATCTGAGCTGTAGCTTCCAATGCGTTAATTGTTCTCAAGTATATCCACACTGCCACTGCCTCTATTCAGTCGCCTGACATGCTTCACCTGAATTAATCCAATAATCTCCCAAACAATCTCCCTGCCTTCAATCTTCCATCTACAATCCACTCTCCAATGAGCTCCACTATCCCATTCGAACTCACTTTCCGAAGTCTCCATGTGGTACCTAAAGCCCTCATGACCTGAGTCAGCTTTTCTCCCTCCTTTTCACTCGATTCTTCCGTTCACATTTGATATGCCAGTCACAGGGACATCATTGTTCTTGAAAGCACCATGCTCTCTCTCACCTGTAAGCCTTCAATCTTTGGCTCCTTCTGCCTAGAACACACTTCTTCCAGGGTCTCCAACCCTTCCTGAAACCTTTACCTGTTGAATTCCCAGTTGTCTTTTAGGATTCAACTGTGGCATTACTTCCACATGGAAACCTTCTCGGACATGCCCTACCCCTACACCTTGGTTAAGTGCCCTCTGAATGTTCTCTGGTACTAAGTGCTTAACATATTTGTGGAATGAATCCTTTACCCTATTAAACATTTCCAACCCCACAAAACCTCTGATATGACCATGATCATTTCCCTGCCATCCCATGAACATGCCATACCCATACCCCCCTCCACACCGTTCATTCACGTTGGAATGGTTTCCTTCTTCCTCGGGGAAGATTTCTCTGAATATTTCAACCCTAGACAATATTTTTTTACCTCTGAATACTGGCACATTTTGCATGTTTCTCATTTGACATATATTTATACATAGTGCTAGTGACATCATTTATATTGTAATTTTTGAGTTATTTATTTTTTATGGTTATACTTCTAGTTACCCTGCCAATTATACTTTTAGCAACTTGAAAACAAGCACAAGATATTACTTTGTATTCCTCCTTTCTCCTCTAAATTTGCATAGTTCAGCTCTCTCTCTCTCTCTCTCTCTCTCTCTCTCTCTCTCTCTATATATATATATATATATATATATATAAAGCCCATGTCATTTAACATTATAACATTAACATCATTTAACAGTTATAGGATTAGGACAAAATCAATAGATGAAGAAAAGGCTACACAATGTAACAAATATGTTTCAAATGAGATCATAAATAAAAGGAGAAATGAATGACCATGAACATGTTTGACGGCAGTTTGGCGTGTGAACGTAAGGTCTTGGGAAGCAGCAGCTGCAATGGAAACTGCAATTATCGTGCCAACAGTACGGATGCACTCAGCTGTAGGACAAGCCAGGCGTCAATCAAAAGTGGAATAAAAACAAGATGTACACTCTCCAAACCAATCTGTATGGATATTTAGCCAAAGAGCTCACAGTCCATATGGCAACAGTAAAAGCAAAAGAAAATTAGAGGAAACATTAAAAAAAAATAAAACACTATATGTCAAACTTATCAGTAACACAATAACTGTCAGTAGGCTAGACTCTCCTAATAACCATCTCACACTCCTCATAAACAAAATCCAATTGCATGCCTCTCAGAAGATTCCTTAAACTACGTGAATCTGAAAGGCCTATTCATCCCACAACATTTTTGTAGGCTATCTACTGTGTATCAACACCATGCTGATTGACAAGAAGGTTAAATATTAAAAGATAGAGAGATATAAGGCAAATGCAGAAAGGAAGCAAGAGTCACAATAGTAACATTAAAGAAGCAGTGCTAAAGTCAAAAAGCATTATTTAAAACAAAAATATTGCCGAAACCGGTTTGGCTCAGTGGATAGAGCGTCAGCCTGCGGACTGAAGGGTCCCAGGTTCGGTTCTGGTCAAGGGCATGTACCTGGGTTACGGGCACATCCCCAGTGGGAGATGTGCAGGAGGCAGCTGATCGGTGTTTCTCTCTGATCGATGTTTCTAACTCTCTATCTCTCTCCCTTCCTCTCTGTAAAAAATCAATAAAATATATTTTTAAAAAAATTAAAAAAAATATTGTTTTAGCTTGTGATGTTAACCAAGGTTGCAACCCACCTGAATCATTATGGACAATATAAATATACTATCAATCTTATAGAGTAGTTATAAATATTAAGTAAGGAAATTAATCTAAAATATCTAGCTCATTACCTGCCACATTATGCATGCTCAAAACATTGGGGTTTCTTAGGATATATTCCTAGAAGTGGGATCACTGGGTCAAATGGCACTTCCATTTTTAATATTTTGAGTAAACTTCATACTGTTTTCCACAGTGGCTGCACCAGTCTGCATTCCCACCAGCATTGTACTAGGATTCCCTTTTCTCCACAACTTCACCAACACATTTTTGTTGATTTGTTGATGATAGCCATCCTGACAGGTGTAAGGTGATATCTCATTGTCATTTTGATCTGCATCTCTCAGATAATTAGTGACTTTGAGCATATTTTCATATGTCTCTTGGCCTTCTGTATGTCCACTTTGGAGAAGTGTCTATTTAGGTCCTTTGCCCATTGGATTGTTTGTCTTCCTTTTGTTAAGTTGTATGAGTTTCCTATATATTTTGGCAATTGACCCCTTATCAGATGTATCATTAGCAAGTATGTTCTCCCATAGAGTGGGTTCTCTTGTTATTTTGTTGATATCCTAAGAAACCCAAAACACTCATCAGAAAGAATATATGCATCCCTTTGTTCACTGAAGCTCAATTTATAATAGCTAAGATTTGGAAACAGCCTAATTGCCAATCAGCAGATGAGTGGATTAGAAAACTGTGGTACATCTACACAATGGAATACTATGCTGCCATAAAAAGAAAGAACTCTTGCCATTTGCAACAGTATGGATGGACCTGGAGAGTATTATGCTGAGTGAAATAAGCCAGTCAGAGAAAGATAAGTATAACATGAGCTCACTCATACTTGGAATCTAACTAACCAAATACACTGATGATCAAAAATAAATCCAGAGACATAGAAGCATGAACAGATTGTTGGAACTCAGAGGAAAGGCAGGGGAAGGTGAGTGGGAAGAGATCAACTGAAGAACTTATATGCATATGCATAACCCATGGACACAGATAATGGGGTGGTGAGGGCCTGGGAGGGGGTTGACAGGGAAGGGGGTTGACAGGGGAGGGCTGGAAGAGGTTAATGAGGGGAAAAGAAGGATCTATGTGATATTTTCAACAATAAGCATTTAAAAAAAGAAAAGAAAAAAAACACATTGGGGTTTCTTTTTTCAGTACTTGTATTAGTAATAGTAGTATTAATAAGATATGATAAACAAAAATACTCATTCTGCAGATAACAGCATCAAAGTTCACAAGAGAAAATATTGGATTTTTCTAAAAGAAGGCATTTACAGAATCATACTGAAAGGAGAATGAGGAAGTTCTACTACATCTCTTTTTATTCTTGAAGCAACATTTACCAAAGTTGATCATTAGCTAAATCAAAATAAAAATCACAATTGCCAAAGCAAAAGATAAGCATTATTCTCTGACATTTATAAGAAAACTGAAAATAAATTATGAAATAGTAGCAAACAAAACAAAAACTTGAGAAGTTAAAATTATTCTCCTAAATAGCTCTCAGATCAAAGAAAATATAAAAACTAAAATTATAGAATAATTTAAAATAATGACTGATAGTGGGAACACCAGATGTTGACTTACCTGTACTCAGAGGTAAGTCAACATCTTTAAATGATTGCATTATTCACAAAATTAAGAATAAATGATAATAAAAGATTTAAAAAAAAACAGAAAAAGCATAGGAAGATTAATACAGATTGAAGTAGAAAAAGAATTAAAACAGGAAATGTAAACAATTTGAAAACGAACTCACTCTCTTATTTCCACAAGAATAAAATAAAGGCAGTGTCCTAAGTGGTCCCAGATCTGTCTCTCTCCTCAATAATGTTCAGAAGGAACTGACCGAGGGATGCCCCTTCTTCCAGCCTCTGACCACCCTGCAACCTCTTTTCCAGTCCCCATCATCAGAAGCATCTCAGCCACCTTCAGCCTCTGAGACCAGCCAACACGGTCTTTTACTTTAATGCCTAATTGCCAAACAACCATGAGCTCCCTGTTTCATCAGAATTATTCCACAGAGGTCAAGGCTGCCATCAACCAGTCAACCTGCACCTGCAGGCCTCCCCCACCTACCTCTCTCTGGCTTCTATTTGGACCTCAACAATGTGGCTCTGAAGGGCGTGGGCCACTTCTTCCAAGAGTTGTCCGAGAAGAAGCTCCAGGGCACAGAGCATCTCTTAAGGATGCAAAAGCAGTGTGGTGACCGCATTCTCTTCCAGGACATGCTGAAGCCTTCCCAAGATGAGTGGGGCAAATCTCCAGCTGCCACAGAAGCCGCCAGAGCCATGGAGAGGAACCTGACCAGGTCCTTCTGGATCTGTAGGCCCTGGGCCCTACCCGCCCAGACCCTTATCTCTGTGACTTCCGGGAGAACCACTTCCTGGGTGAGGTGGTGAAACTCCTCAGAAAGATGAGCAACCACCTAACTAACCACAGACTGGCCGGCTTGGCTGGGCTGGCCGAGTATTTCTTCAAAAGGCTCACCTTCAAGCATGACTAGGAGCCTTTGGAACCCAAGGGCCTTTGAGAGGCCCCTCTGTATCCCCCATGGAATCTGGTTTTTGCCTGAGCCTCTCCCTGAAACCACTAGGCATCCTTTTAAGCGCCCTGGAGCCCTTTCCTATGCATTGGACCAAATGGAAATAATAAAGCTTTTAGCAGAAAAAAATAAATAAACCCTTGGTAAGACTATGAAAAAATCATAAACATTCACAAATAGAAATTATAAAGTGGATATTAGAATACATACAGAAATATATAAATATTATATATATGTGTGTATATATATATACATATGTGTGTGTGTGTGTGTGTGTGTATATATATATATATAATATATGAT
>NW_006289393.1:1424117-1469844 GCF_000327345.1 Myotis davidii
GAGAGAGAGAGAAGGAGAGAGACATATCTCAGATATCTCACAAATATGCATAACTTATACCTGGCCTAATAATTTTGAAGATCTCAACAATCTAGAGACAAGAATTTTTGAAAAAATTTAAAATTAACTGTATCAAAATAGGAAAACTAGACAGACAAATTAAAGCACCTGAGAAATATGTATAAAAATTCTTTTTTAAAAAGCCAGTCCATTATTATGTACAACCCATTTCAAGGAAAAAAAAAATAATCCCCATGCAATGATAACCACGTCCTCACATCATCACCATCTTCATCATTATTCCAACAACAGACACCTGTATTTGATGCTTACAATGATCCAGGAGCTGCATGGGGCTTTGCTTCTATAATCTCATTTAACCTCACAAATGCTCTGTATGATAGGTCCCTGTATTTCCATTTTATAGGTGATAAAACTGATACTTAGACAAGTTCGATAATTCACCTAAGGTTATAGGACTGGCAAGGGAACAACCTGGGATTTGAACCAAGATGTGTGTATATCCCCAAAGCCCATGGGCTCAAGGGCTGTGCTTTACAGCCTTGTCTATACAAACAGTTCCTAAAACACAGAAAAAGATGAACATCTTCCAGATTAATTGTGTGAAACTTGCATAAACTTGCTAGCAAAACTTGTTGAAGCTAGTAAATAATAAAAAAAGGAAAGGTACCAGGCAAACTCACTTATGAAATCTTAAAAGAGCAACAAATAAAGACCTGCAGTTTTGAAAGGGAGAAAGGATCCTGACTAATTGTTTGCTGTGATTTCATCCAGTACACTAGATCAAGCAATAAGTTCAGATACATCTATACAGACACTACAAAGATACCTGTGACATTCAAATTCTATTTCTGAGTTTTGTTCATTTAATATGAGTCAGAAATAGAAGAGTACTTCCATAATTTGGCAAAGAAGTTCTATCCAATAGCCAAACATAGTGAACTAGAGGCCTGGTGCATGACATTCATGCAATGGTGGTGGTGGCAGCGGTGGGGTGGGTGGGGACGGTTCAGCCCGGCCTGTGCCTTTTTGCAGTCCTGAAGACTTCAGGGAATGTCTGACTGATGGCTTAGGCCTGCTCCAGGAGTCTGACATCCTTAGTGCTGCTGCGGAATTGGGCCACTGCACTCGCCAGTCATCAGCCCCGCTTGTGGTTGAGCCGGTGCTCCCCCTGTGGGAGCACACTGATCACAAGGCGGCAGCTCCTGCATTGAGCGTCTGCCCCCTGGTGGTCAGTGCATGTCATAGCAATAGGTTGTTCTGCCGTTCAGTCAATTTGCATATTACCCTTTCAGGAAAATAAAACACGAGCCTCATTCCTCTGCATGAGGACAATACGAGAATAGATCAACAAAACATTTCTAGTTGATACAATGAGAATAGAAACAAAGGACACATGTAAATTTGGGGGAAAGTTTAAGTTTTTAAGACCTTTATCTCTTTACTTTGGAAGGCAAAGGAATATTAGTTCACCAAGTTTGGTAAGTTCATATTTATTTGGTAAGGCCATGAATAGTATAGGAGCTTTAAACACATTTGAGTAGAGGTAGAGCATAAAACCATACATTTTTGGTTCTGAAGTTTCCTTTAACCTCAAAAATTTTTACAACCGTCCACATGCTAATTTTTTGTGTTACCATTTGCTGATTCAGACAATAGACTATGGTAAAAACCCAGTAAGAGTTTAGTGACATTTTAAAAGGTCATTATAATACACTAATTCATTATACTAGATATATATGTATTTATATACATACACATATGCATTACATACTTCTTTATACTTTTGAAAAATTGTCGTACATGTAGGCTATTTGAGATTCATATGAATTCACAAGCCCTTCCCATAACTCTGCAGTTCCCTCCCCCTCCTAGAGTTCGTGGCCCCGAGGCAGGAACAACTGCTGGAGACACCTTCAGAATTCAGGAGAACAAGACATCCTAGAGGGAGAACATAGCCTGGAGGGACACCCTCTTGATCTGACAAGTCTGCAAGATTACTCAGGAGGGCTCTGACTCACTATTTCACAAAGGCCATGAAAGGCACCTGATAAGCACATAGAGCTTGGTTCCTAGTTTTACATGTTCAAGTAGCTGTGATTCACCCATGTAATTCTAATTAAATAAGACAGACTAGAGAAATCCAACTTCTCACATTTTCTAAAAATATATTTTTATTGATTTCAGAGAGAAAGGGAGAGAAACAGAAATTATGAGAGAGAATCATTGATCTGCTTCCTCCCACATACCCGCTACTGGGGATTGAGCCCTGACCAGGAATCAGTCGTGACCTTCTAATTCATAGGTTGATGCTCAACCACTGAGCCACACTGGTCAGGCCAAGTTCTCACATTTTCATAAAGAGCCATATTGTGTATTAAATATAACAAATGATAACCACAAGTCAAGAGAAGAGGATGCTGAGTGTTCAGTTTGATAGTTATTCACTCTTTAAGAAAGGACACAGTTCAGAAACAAATATTCACTGCCTCCCAATGTAGTCACATACATACATTCAGAAAGATTTATAAATAAAATAGTTAACAATGACAATTAAATGGAAAGCAGCAACTTATTGATGGAGAATTCATCCATTAAAAGCTTTCCATTCGTAATGGATTTCGCCCAGAAGTGGGCTCTTCATTCCTCCCTGGAGGCTGCATTCTTGGTAGCTACTTTCAGAGCATTGCCAGCACCATTACACACTTGCTTTATATAGCCTTAGAGCTGCTCTGCCGCTCTCCTCTGGCCAAAGGACTTCATAAAAGCTGCTGGGGAATAAGAGGCACAGACAGGTCGTCTCCCAGGCTTGGAACCCACTGCCTGGGCAGGTTCCATCCAAGTGTCTGCTGTTTCCAGGACAGGATACTGATCTCAGCTAATCATTATTCTACCCTTGAGTTTATCATTTGACTATATGATGACTTGAATGCAATTCTTTTTGTGTCATTTGTCACCACTCACACTGTGATTTCTTTATCCAGGAAGACCTAAGGCCAACTCTGACCCTGGCCCTTGCTAGCTAGAAGAAAATTGTACCTTGCCCCTCTGAACCTCAGTCTTCTGATATGTAACAAGGAGAGAACTTTGGAATTATCACAGTGATGAGTGTGAAGTACCTGTTTCACATCAGGCTTTGGAGATAAAGTTTCTTCTCTTCTCTCGCTCTTCTATACCCTCAGTTCCCAATTTGAGGGATTAGTCCATGGCCTATCTTCAGGCTGCAACTTGTCTAATGGTTAGAAGATTTTTAAATGAAGTTAATATTAGAGACTGCCTTGGAAAAGCACTTCATCAATTTTTTTCAAGATCCAAAACATAATGTAATCTTTCCTTCTCTACTCTCTCCTTTTACTCTGTCAACAAGTGGAACATGTGCCTTTGATTCAAAGCATATTAAAGAATGTATCCTCGTCCTGGACAGATTGTTCAGTGGTTAGAGCATAGGCCTGTGCACCAAAAGGTCGTGGGTTTGATTATGGTCAAGGGCATGTACCTGGGTTGTAGATTGACCCCTGGCCCCAGCTGGGGCATGTGCAGGAGGCAACCAAGTCTCTCTCACATTGGTGTTGTTTCTCCCTCTCCCCAACCCTGCCTTTCCACTCTCTCTGAAAATCAATGGAAAAAAAATCTTCAGGTGAGGATTAAAGAAAAAAAGAACAATGTATTGCCAAGCTGCTCTATAACTGTTCTCAGAAGTGTGCCTCATTTCAAATAAATGCTAAGGTCCTTAAAAATAGAAGGAATGCTTTCTACTCGCTCTCCTACAAGGAAGTCCAGTTTATGTCTTCATACATAGTGGGTACTCAATGAATACTTGCTAACCCACCATCACTTTTATGAAATCAGACAATTTTTAAAAAATTAACATAACCTCTCATTTATTAAATACACTTTGAAGATAACATTGCTACAAATCACCTTTAATTCATCAATAATTCAGATGGCTAAATAGTAGACAGAAACTTCTATAAATAATATTTCTCTTAAAGCTACAGGACATTTTAAAGACTTGGTTCAAATGAACTCAGCAACATCTAGGGCCAGATCCCATAGATCAGTTAGCTGTTGTCCAAATGTCCGGGGCAGGTGCTGTGTTTGGTCTAGAAAATAACAGACTTCTACACAAGTCAGTCTTTGTGTTGCTTTCCACTACAGAGAAGATCAGAAATCACAAGATTAGACTTGAGAACTGAAAGAAAATTAAGGAGAACAGGTGACACAGCCCTCCACCTTTAAGAAGGTACAGTGTGATTATTACTATCATTTTACTGAGGCTTTTGATCGTTTTTCCAAGATGAATGTTTGAGGGGGAGACACTGTTCTGGTGGTGACCAGACCTGAAGTGCTGAGTTGCCATGAGGAATAGTTTCATTAGTCAAATCATTGAAGGAACCAACTGCCATGTTTTCCATCTTCTTGACCACCACAGAGTTTCCTAAGTGGCTCCTTTTTATACCCTGAAGAGTGCCATAACCTTCCATGGGGGTCGTGGAGCAGACTCTGGTGTCACCTGCAGAAGCATGAGGTGTGGCTATTCAACTGAGTTAACATTCCAATTCAATCAAAGCCTCCTTCAGCCCACAACTTTACCTGCAGGCAGCCATGCCACCATTCACTCATCATTCAGCTCTTTCTTTGGACTGAATTCTCACATTTCTAAATAAGGAAATCATTTACTCCCACAGGTAGTGAGATCATGACAACCTTATGGAGAAATAGTCTCCCAAATGGAGCTCCATCCTCAGTATCTCACCTGTGATTTCACTCTACCGTGAAAGGGCTTGGCTATCCAACTGAATAGCCTTCAGTTCTCTAGTTTGCAGGTTTCCACACAAATAAGTAATTTTAATGTCCTACTGCAGTCAATCAATGCAAAGACAAGGTATACCTTTTTTCTAGAGGTAAAATTATATAAAATCAATGTAACTCACCATGCCCATATTGAGGGAGGGAGGGAGGGGAGAAAGAGGGAGAGAGAGAGAGAGAGAGAGAGAGAGAGAGAGAGAGAGAGAGAAAGAGAGAGAGATGTAACATCGATCAGATGCATTCTGCAGGCCCTTTACTAGGGATCAAGCCCGAAACCTGGGCATGTGCCCTGACCTGGAATTGAACCATCAACTTTGGGTACAATGGAGGAATCCAACCCACTGGTCCACACCAGTCAGGGCTAGTTTCTCTTTTCTATTATGGTCTTAAGTTGGAATGAAACCACTAGGCTGGGACCAGGGTGCAATGTGGATATCAAGAGAGAACAGAGCCCCATAAAGTTAGTAGAGTTTGCACTTGATACCCAAATGCTGCTCATCCTCCATCAACTTTACCTTAGACATACACTGAGACCCAGCATAGGTCTGAGATGGACCTGGAAGCTGGTCCGAGTGGGTGTCTCACTGTTCCAGAGTCTCAGGGCATGGCCTTCCCTGCCTGGTCCTCTTTTCCCCAAACCTAGGAAGGAGTCTGATCCTAAAGGTCTGAAAAAGGGCTTTCAGTGACAGCCTTAGAGTAAGGGGAATACAGTGTGCTAACGGAAAACTAGTAGCAGCTGCTGCAACTCAGCAGCGATGAATGTTGGCAGGAGGAATGTAGAGATCCCATTTGGGAGATAAAAGGATTCTGATGCCCAGTTGAGCAGATGGAGATCTGAAGGATGCATGGAGCCAGAAGAGCTTGGAGAGGTTCTGCCTGCTCATCACGGCCAGCGGGCTGGGACCATACAGACAGAGCTTGGTAACCAAAGGTATTAATCTAGGCTCTGAGATTGCAGCATTGCCAAGGGGCGGCTCAGCTGCTGAACGGTGTCCTCTCTGGCAGGTGTGTTGTTAGTCTCAGAAATTTTCAAAAGTTTTAATGTATCTCCCTTTCCCTATTCAAATGCAACATCTACCTTAAAAATAGGACAAAGGAGCATATTAAAAGGTAGTCAATGAGATGCAGATGGTTCTAAAGTCAAACAGAACTGAGTGCAAATGCTGACTTGACCACCTGTTAGTTATTTGAACTTGGACCAGTGGTTGGCAAACCGCGGCTTGGCAAACCACAGCTCCCGAGCCACATGCGGCTCTTTGGCCCCTTAGGTGTGGCTCTTCCACAAAATACCGTCTCCTGCGCATGGGCCACTAAGTTTCAATCACACTGTACGTGCGCACCCGCACGTGGTATTTTGTGGAAGAGCCACAATCAAGGGGCCAAAGAGCCGCATGTGGATCGCGAGCCGCAGTTTGCTGACCACGGACTTAGGCAATTAATTCAACTTCACTGAGCCTTACCTGCCCGTTACAATATGTGGTTGAGGAGGAAATGAGGTAAGACTCTCAAAGCACCCAGCACATGTAAACACTAATACAGTAGCTATGGTTATGGCTTGTTGTTAGAATAGTGTGTGGTACAGAGTAGGCACTCGGGAATTAGTAATGGAACCCTATCATTGGATTGACATAGATCTGAAAAATGGGACAGGGGAGTTACTTAGTTCACGGGGTCTAGAAAGTAGCCTCCAGGAGAGAGGAGGTAAGTCTAACACAGTCATGGGGAATAAGAAAAATAAACTCCCCCCTCACAGCTCCCTGAGCACTCTACTCTGCTTCAGCGTCTGTCTCTTCCCAGGCAGACATGGCATTGAAAGGCTCTTATCTTAATGGATTAAAGAATGATCAACAATCGAAGTCAAATTTAAAATAAAAGGTATCTAGTGTGGTATCCTCTCCATCAGTCTTGACTCTAAATACAAAAAAAAAATGATTTAAAGGTTCACCATTGGAGATGTCTTTTATTTATCCTTGGATTCACATCCTAATAAACAAGACTTTTCCCCACCCAATTCCAATCACTGCCACCACCATCACAAGACACCTTTGTCTCCCTATGACATCAACACAGCACAGCTCATTGTAGGTCCTGACCAGCTCCCCCCTGCCCGCCTTCCCCATGCCCCTCAGTCACTAGGAACAAGTTGGCAGTGGAGCTGTTGTCAAGGGCACATGTAATGGGGAAGTCCTGGCTACACATGTTAGCCGGCCACTAATGAACATGTTGATAGTTCAAACCACTGAAATCCACTTAATATATTTTTTACACAACCAGGGGCTATGATTGCTGCCTGAGAGAAAAATAACCTTTAAGCATGCAAACTTTGAGAACATGTTACCAATTAATGACTGCATTTATTCATCTTTCCTCACCTTGACCTCCTTTCCGCTTGGCTCTTACAAAAACTGCATGTTATTTCCGAAGACAAATGGTGAATATCTATTTCCTCGGAAATTTCAAGAGACATTGCAGCCAAGGACAAGAAAAGCTATAGCAGGAAATGGAACAACAAGTTAATGCTTTCCGTGGTGTCTAGCAGCCTTCACCCTGAATGTATGTGACTAAAATAAGAACCTGATATTTACAAATCAGCCACAGATACTTTTCTTGTGAGTGGATCCCATGACCTGAGGGCTTTGTAAACTATGGCAAGCTGGTGAAAGGAGCTGGGAGAGGCAGGGGAGAAGGTCCTCAAATGTCTGAGTCAGAGCTCAGCTATTTGGGGGATTCCACTTCTCTCCCTGGGGCTTAGCAAAGCAGAAGGGACAACCAGTTCTGGCCCCTGATGATAAACAAGAGAAAAAACCCAAAACTCCACAGAATTTTGATGGATGAAACAAGCCCCAAAAAGAACTGCCTTGAGGCACTGGAAAGTTCAAAATGCAGGCGATATTAATAGCGATGTACGGGCGAGGCTAAAGCTAGAACTTGGCCCAGAGTGCTCCCCTAAAAAAGGGAGCTCATCTCCATTCACCCTCGGCCCCTCATTGGAGTCAGGCTGATGCTGAAGGGGGTAAACACACTCCCTGTGCGTCAATGGTAGGGGCAGGGTCCTTAGGATCATTTTAGGCTGGAAGGAAAATCAGACTTAAAATTACAAATTGGCTGGAGAGAATCCGCACATGGGTTATGAAGAATTGATTGGGCTCCCTGGGGGGAAATTGATTAGGGTTTCCTAGGCGTCATCAGCAAGTGGTATGTAAAATGCAGTTCCTAACCATGGGAGGATGAGACTCTCATCAGGAAAGCAGGCCATGTGAAATATCAAAAGGACTAAAATTAAGACGGAGACCATTTGGCTCAGTGGCTCATTGATACAAAGAAAACAACCGGATCGCGGAGGGAAGAGGGGTTTCTGTACTGTCCTGGGAGTGGGTATGTCCAGGATCCACTCCCCATTATCATGGAGGCTTCCTCACTGAGTGTGACGTGGATGGGATGGACCCCAGTTCCCTTTCCACACAGCATGGGCACACAGCTCAGGCTGGGCTCACCAGCTGATGCTCCCACCTTTTTCTGCATCTAGGCCTACCGATGCAAAGACTCAGGAACAATCAGGCTCGCTCACAATGTCTAAGGCAGGGTTCTGCAATGGCTATGCTGTCCAGTTCTTGTGTTCTTGCCCAGGACAGTCGATCTCCAGTTTCCTGTTTCTGAGCCACTGAACTGGCCTTGGGTCCACAATGTTGCTAGGGCTCCAGTCTCCTGCTGACTATCTGAGCTCCTTAAGCTGGTTTCGGTTTCTTTGACCAAAAATATTGACCTCTATTAGGAAATTCTACTGTTTCTACTGTATTATTATTAACTTTTTAAAAATAAGAACTCTATGACCCAGCAATTATACTTCTGGATATTTATCTAACAAAAGCCAAAACATTAATTTGAAAAGATATATGTACCCCAAGTTCACTTCAGCATCATTGACAGTAGGCAAGATGTGGAAGCAATCTAAATGTGTATTAACAGACAAATGAAAAAGAAGATGTGATACATATATGCAATGGAATATTACTCAGCCATAAAAAAGAATGGAATCTTACCATTTGTGATGATATAGATGAACCTAGAAGGTATTATGCTAAATGAAATAAATCAGACAGAGAACGGCAACTAGCATAAGATTTCACTCATCTGTGGAATCTTAAGAATAAAAGCAATGAACAAACAAAACATAAACAAACACCAATACAGAGAACAAATTGATGGTTGCCAGATGGGAGATATTTGGGGAGATGGACAAGAAGGGAGAAGGGATCAGGAAGTACAAATTGCCAATTATAAAAATAATCTTGGGATGTAGTCAATAATCTACATATATAAAAGACTTAGCTGTCTGACCGCTAGACCAGTAGCTATGATGCATACTGACCACAAGGGGAGGCAGATGCTCAACAAAGGACCTGCCAAGCTGCAGTGACTTGGCAATGGCAGTTCTCAGGTGACATACCCAGAACCAGAGAGGAGGGATCCCAATTCTGGGGTGTGTCACCCGAGAACCGTCCTCTCATAATCCAGGTCTCCTCCGGGGATGTCAGACTGCATTTTGGCCTTATCCCCACATGCCAGGCAGAGAGGCACCGCCTGCCGGAGGGACCCTGCTCACTCCGCAGATGACCTTTGAGCCGAGGCACCACCTCAGTTTTGAGCCACGGTGCTGCCCGAGGTGCAGCCGGCCAGGGAGGGACCACAGGAGGTTGGCTCCAGGGTGTGTCTGGCCCGTCTAGCCCAGTCCCACCCACCAGCCACCTTCTAAATAATTTCCTTTCAATGTTCATGAATCTGTGCAGTGGGGCCCTAGTATTGTAATAAGTATATATGATGTCATAGGGGTACTAGACTTATCACAGTGATCATTTCATAAGGTATATAAATGTCTAATCCTTATGTTTTACACCTGAAACTAATGCAATACTGTATGTCAACTGTAATTTCAAAATGAATTTAAAAAAATAAAAATAGGAACTGTACTTATTCATCTTTCCTAGCCCTGAAACTCTCAACACAGTAGCTCCTTGGGAAGGGTATATTTAACAACAAAAAAAAAAAAAATTGAAGTCTTCAGCTGATGAGGGCTCTTTTTTGTGTATGATTGTTTTACCAACACCTGGCTTGTAGCTGATGCCCATGTTGGTATTATTGAAAGAACCTTGCCTTTGGAATTCATTTGCATTCTACTTCTCACTTGGAATTCTCCAGAGCTTAGGGCAAGTCACTTAATCTTCCAGAGCCTTCGTTTCCTCACTTGCAAAGAGGGGCAATAATTCCTACCTCATTAGACTATTGTGAAAATTAATCCAAACATTAAATTGGAAAATAGTTTTTGCAACAAATGGTGCTGGAACAACTGGTATCCACCTGTGAAGGAATGAAGCTGACCCCTACTTACCTCACACCTTATACAGGAATTACCTCAAATGAGGAAGACTGAGCCCAAAAACCAAGGTGCTGAGTGCAAAACCCAAGCTATTGTTGGGGCATCGTGTGCAGACAGAAAGGGCTGTGTACAAAAGGGCCGAGTTCAACAGAAGAATAACTACACATTAAAGAAATGAATCCCTCCACGCCACAGCCTGTAAGTGCAAAAGGCCTCCCCAGTGGGGAAGAAGGTGCCCCTCGAGCAGGAGCTCGCTGTCTCCACTCCTTGATCATAGGATAAGGTCTCCTCTGCTTTACCAAACTCAGTCTCCTATTGGCGTGAAGGGCACTGAGCAGAAGGACCTTGGTTTGGGTCCCTGACCCAGAGGATCAGTAACATTTCATCAAAACTGAAAACTCTTGAAGGCCAAAGGACACCCTCAAATAATTTAAAATACAAGCCATAGAATGGTAGAATACATTTGTGAATTATATAACTGGTAAGGCTTGCATACCAGAATACATTGGGCTGTTTCGGGAGAATGAAAGTGACTGCGAATAGAGGGTTTCTTTTCAGTGTGATGAAATGCCATCCAATTATACAGTGGTGATGACCGCCAATGTGTGAATATAGTGAGAACCACTGGATTATATACCTCAACTGGTATATGAATGGTATCTCAATAAAGTTACTAAAAAAAATGCAAGTGCTTATATAATAGTGTACATGTATAAAAGGTATACATCTAACCATTGCATACAAATATGCATGTGGTAATTGCTCAAAATTTTTTAGCTTTTATTTATCAGGGTTGACTGACTATGCAGAAAGTCCTGGAATCAGAATGAGTAATGGAAGGGGCTTCAGGCTGGATTAGTACAAGGATTCCGCCCAACCCAAAACTATTGGACTGATGCATTCTTTTGTGAGAATCTGTGTGTTTCTCACGGGAGCTGTAAGCTGTGTGCGTGTGTGTCTCACCTGTCCTCAGTGTATCCGATGCCCCAGTGGCTCTGTCCTCCGTGCCTCTATCCCTGCAGCCAAAATGCACTTAAAATGCTGCTGAGGAAATGCTCCCCTTCCCACCCCTCTTAGAAGTTGAATTCTGATTTTCTGGTGGCCTCACCTCTCAGTGCGGTTTTCTTATTGCTTACGTCTGTGGAATGAATTCACCATAAATAATTCAAATTCTTCATATACACTCAAGAGCTTGTTTGTTTGGGGGGTTTGGGGGGCTCATCTGTTTGTCTGTGTTTCATAAAAGCACAGCACAAGAATTAGACGAGTGTAGGGTGGCACAATGGTGTCTCTAGATGAGCCGATTACATGTCCATTTTTATCCTCTTCCAGATACTTTATGGTGTTTTTCAACTGTTCCATAAAGAATCACTAAGGAATATTAAAAACATGCTATAAATGGAAAAACATTACATACTTAAATGTTGTAAATTAGCCCCAAAGTGGTTTATAAGGAGAATTATCTCCGAAGTCAAGATGCCCCCAGAGGAGTATCAGAATATTCACTGGACTAAATCTAAGTGGTGTGTGTGTGTTGGGGGGGGGGGGGGGGGAGCTACGTTTTGCCTTTATTATGATGCTTCCCGAGGAATTAGGAGAACATATCTCTTTGCCAACAGGTCAGCGCAGCAGTCAAATGTTCAATCCTGTGTGCAGATTTGATGTGCGATTTGCGCTGAGGCTGTATATCTTTGGTGTTTGCCCTAGCGCCTTCTGGTTGCATTCTTCCCAGACGAGGAAAACCTGAGTGATTTGTACGCCAGGCCACTACCCTCACATTACAGTCTTTCAAAAACGTCTAGGCAGTCATTAAAGTCAGACATGAAACTTAATTAAAGCACATCTTTCCCAAGCCTTGAGGGCCCGTCCTTGCGCTCACACAGCCTTGTCTACGTAGAGTGGTCTAGGGGTCCACTTGGGGATGTCCTCTCAGGCACAGCCTTCCCTCCCCATCTCTCAGACGGAGCGTGAGAAAGAACCAGGTGGGTGACTGGCTCAGGTGGGTATGAAGATGAAAACAAGATGTCTTCCTGAATGGGTACTAATTATAGTGGCATCATTAAATCATGGAGAAAACAGAAATAGAATTTGATCTGTCGGGAGCCTAACAAGCCCATAGACAGAATATGTCCCAGAAATCACAAACCGGCAACTTGAGGGGTTTTGATGGCCTTTGGATATATTTTAATTGGCCTACAAAATATTAAGTTTAAATTAGTGCTAGCACTTAAAATGGAGAGATTTTACCTAAAAATAAGACTTACAGCTTCTTTTAAATAATTAAAAAAATAAAGACACAGAACTAGCTCCTTTTCGGCAACAATCAGAGCTACGTCCTTCAGACAGCAGAACACTCTCAGTTCACCGCGTGCCCATGAACCCTGCCTGTGCCACGATGAGATCCGTGGCAGCTCCATTTCTTTCCCCGCAGCCACTTGTGTCTTTCTCGCTGCTGGCAGGCTGCCTCTATGTGAGTAACCTGCATGGCCTTTCCAGGCACTGGGGTTTGAGACCATACCCTTCTTCCTCCCACCCCAGTCCTTTCCCCTGGCTGTGCCTTACCACAATCAGTTATCTAGACTTCGCCTTTCCTTTATGCTCACTGGTGCCTCGTTAGAAAACCCACCCAGCTTCAGTCCGAGGCATGTTTCTAGTAAGCTTCTGGGAGAAGGGAATAGTGCGGTGCAGGAAACAACTGGATCTGGAGTCAGTACACCCAGCAGTAACTAGAACTCACCTGGGTTGTCAGAAAAATGTCAGTTCAGATCCCAGCTCCTCGACTTCTTTAGTTTGAGATTTTTTTTAATATATGTATTTTTTTTTTATTGATTTCAGA
The DNA here is from genome assembly GCF_000327345.1 of Myotis davidii. NCBI lineage: Eukaryota > Metazoa > Chordata > Mammalia > Chiroptera > Vespertilionidae > Myotis > Myotis davidii. The sequence goes on from NW_006289393.1 coordinate 1,437,158, forward strand.
AAAGAAGGGAGAGGGGAAGAGAAATAGAAACATCAATGATGAGAGAGAATCATGGATTGACTGCCTCCTGCACGCTTCACACTGGGGATTGAGCCCGCAACCCCGGGCATGTGCCCTGACCAGGAACTGAATGGTGACCTCCTGGTTCATAGGTCAACGCTCAACCACTGAGCTATGTTGGCCCAGTTTAGTTTGAGATCTTGAGCAAAGTTTGAGATCTTAACCTCTCCAAACCTCGTCCTTTACTTATAAAATGTAAATATTTACCCTGCACACCGCACAGAATTGTTGTAAATTCAAAGATCATATTCTAGGAAGGTGATTTAAACAGTTTATAGACTAAATCAACTTAAGGTAATTTTTTCTTGGGGATAAGGGACTAACTTATTAAATTACTTTGGACGGATTGGCAAAAAATACACCTTACCAAATTTTAAAAATTCTCTCTCTGAAAAAGCAGATAGTATAATAACGTGGATCCTAATTTGTTTTCACCATTTACCCATGTGTAGATTGTTTTCTAAATATGCAGAAGTGATTTAGTAAGTGTGTATATGGCCTAACTCTCCAGAATACCCAACTAATTAAAAATGTACTTGCCACAGTGTCTACAGTGACCACAATTATAGACGTTTCCTCATACAAGAATTCTTAATTGACTCATGACATAAATCTGGTATGTACAACATAAGCTTTTACAAAAATTTGTGTTAGTAGGTAACTGGAATTCTGATTGGTGGCACTTTATAAAAGAGAGTATGGAGAAATTAGACACTGTACACATGCATTTAAAATTATTTAAAAATTGTATTTCTGAATATAAAAGTAATGTATCTTATTACAAATAATTTAGTTATAAGTATCATTCTTTTTGTTTTAGTAATCCTCACTCAAGGATATTTTTCCCATTGATTTTTAGAGAGAGTGGAAGGGAAGGAGGAAAAAAGGAGGGGGAGAGAGGAGGAGGAGAGAGAAAGAGAGAGAGGGAAACATGGATGTGAGAGAAACACACGGAGTGGCTCCCTCCCTGCAAGAGTCCTGACTGGGGACGAGGATCAAACTTGCAACCTAGGTATGTGCCCTTGACTGGGAATTGAACCCTGGACCCTCAGTGCACAGGCTGACGCTCTATCCACTGAGCAATACTGGCCAGGGCATAAGTGCCATTCTTGTAGGTATTTATTGTGGATAAATTCTATTAACACTAAATGGATTCCAAATTCATTTTTTGTCTACATTTTCCACTTACTGTATCAAAGGCATCATTTCTAACAACCAAGTTTGTTTTTAATGACTGCATGCTTTTCCATTGTGTGGCTTCACTCCAAGTTACTTAACAATCACCTGCCAATGACTTGGGATTACTTTCAGTTTTCACTAGTATAAATGTTACTGTGATAGCCTATACACATTCTTTGTAAACTTGTGACTGATTCTTTTTTTTTTTTAATCCCCACCTGAGGATATGGTTTTATTGATTTTAGAGAGAGAGGAAGGGAGAGGAACAGAGAAATATGGATGTGAAAGAGAAACATGGATTGGTTACCTCCCATGTGTGCCCTGACCGGGAATCAAACCCACAACCTAGGTATGTGCCCCGACCGGTAATTGAACCCATAACTTTTGGATGTATGGGATGACACTCCTACAACTGGGCCACCCTGACCAGGGCATGATTCTTTCTTAAAGACTTTCTTAGAAGTGCATTGCTGAGTAAAAATCATGCTCTGCCTCACCCAAATTGCTTCCTCCCCTATATTTGCCCCAATTACATTCCACCAAGAATAAATGAAAATGTCTGCTTTCCACCTCTTCATCCATGGGAATAGTTTAGTCTTTTCTATATCCTTAAAATAATATCTCATTATTTTCATTTGTATCCTTTTAATTCCTAATTCAAATGTTTTTTGACCATTTATATATTTCTTTTTGGTAAACTGCATTTCACTTCCTTTAGCCATTTTCTATTGGGATAGTAATCTTTTTCTTATTGATTTATAAGAGCCCTTTCTAGTCCATACATTATTTGTCAATTCTTCTATTGATATATAGCTGCTTTCCAAATGTTAGCATTACAAAATAACATAGCAACACATATTCTTATAAGCAGATATTTGTATATATCACATATTATTTCTATTGAATAGATTAAATTAGAATAGATTAAAATGCTCTAACACATATTGCTAAAATGCTTTCCATGAAAGCCGTGCCAATTTACTAGTATACTCCCACCAGCAAACTGCGAGACAGCCTACCTCAAAGCAACCCATTTCATATCCAACCAGAGTTCTGCTACAGGAGAGAGATAAAGACATCAAAGAGCAAGACACATAAATCGCAGAGGGAGGCAGGCAATCTGCTGCAGGATCTCTAGAAGCCAGGAAAGGAGAGGAGGGTCTGAACATTTGCTAGGACTGCAAGGGGGAGGCAAGCAATCTCTCACTCCTTTAAAATTTGGCCCAAACCTAGCTCCTTCCTAGTTCACTGAAAATATGTGACTGCTGATCACCGAAGATTAAAAACCTGCTGAACACATTCAACTTCTTACCTTCCCATATTCCACCGACTAAGTGTGATCATCTATTGTGCAAATACCTATGATGAGTCCCCTAGAAATGCCAAATCCCAGTGAATCCAAAGAAACAAGAACAAGGCCCAAGGTTGGAGCACTTCCTGGTGATGAGGTGAGAGCAGCTACTCCTGGAACTAGGCCTAGATGACAGGAAATAGCAACAGCCCAGTGTTTGCTAATCACAGTACAGAAGGTTATTTCAGACTGAAGCTTAAGCCAGTGAAAACATGCAAATTTCCCTCATTTAGTAAACAAAGAAAGCTTGCCACACCAAACTCAAATCAACACTGTTTCTTTTTGTTGTTGTTAATCCTTACCCAAGGATTTTTTCCCATTGATTTTCAGAGAGCATGGCAGGGAGGGAGGAAGGGAGAGGTGGAGGATGAGAGAGAGAGAGAGAGAGATCGATCAATTGGTTGTCTCCCACAGTCACTCCAACTGGGGCTGGAAATCAAACCTTCGACTCAGGAACATGCCCTTCACCAGGAATCAAACCTGTGCCCCTTTGGGGCATGGGCCCAATGCTCTAATCACTTAGCAACACCAGTCAGGACAAATCAACACTATTTCAATAACCAAAACAAGGCATGTCCTCAGTTAAAAGTGTTTCTTCCATTGAATTCAAATCAGAGTAGCGAGAATGCAGACACGAGGGTTTAATGCAGAGAGCTGATAAGGAATGTCTAATTAATGGTTCGGAGGTATGAAATTCTCCAGCAACACTAAATAACATCATCATCCAAGTAAGGCAATTAATAATTAACAGCCTGTTTTTCTTCTTTCAAACACAGGTTATCACACAAAAGGAATCATAACAAGCAAAGCTATGCTGGTCATATATTTTATCAGTTATATAGATTTTTCTATGTAAGTTATAATTTACATATAAAAGTTCAATTACACGTTTTTCCATTATGATTCATCTGACGGTTGTTTTTCCTAACTATTACTGGTTATGGATCTTATCATCGCCATCTTCTAACCTATAGCATCAAATTTGTCATATGATTGAGATTATAGTAGACAGCATGAAAGTTTCTAGCAAATGGTAGGAACACTTCTGAATGTAATTATTAATGGTACTGCTCATTGCATCTCTTTCTGTTTGGTTGTTACTCGTTATTTGCCTTGTGAAATTTTCCTCCCTCTGGGATTCTGATATATCTGATGACTTCTAAATCATTTTACTAAATCAAACCCCTTTCTATGTTCCAAGCATGTGCTTCTAAATGGTAACTGGCCACTCACACCAGATGTCCACACAGAGCTCAACCCCACATACCCAAAACCCAGATCTCAAGATTCGTCCACTCCCATCAAAACCTGCCTCTGCTTTTGTCTCATAGGTAATGATGTCAGCAGCCTGACTCGCTGAGGTTCCAAAGGCCAGGTAGCCATTTTCTCTTTTCTCCCCTCCCTCTCTCCCTCCCTCCCTTCCTCCCTTCTGTCTCTGTAGATATTCCTCTTCTGGACATTTCACATAAATGGAATGATACAATATGTAGCCTTTTTTAACTGTCTTCTTTCACTTAACATACTTCAAGGTTCATCTATATTACAGTTCATCTATATTACAGCAGTACTTAATTCCTTTATATTACTTGCAATGGTATGGATATTGAAAGGGCGAGGACTACGCCCTCCATCTTACCCTGGGTCCTCCATTTTTGGGCAGAGCCATGTGCTCAGCAAGGCTTCTTCCCGAAAGCCCAAGCCTCTGCTAGCCACACCCAGGATTTATCTGGACTCACCAATGATAATCAAGGGAAGTGCATGCCATCAATATGGCCACATCCTAATATGGCCACATGTAATGAGACACCGACTTGCGCCTGGCCAATCGGCGGGGCCCACAGTCCCCTCTCCTGGCCTTACTCCACCCCGCTATAAAACTCCTCTTCACATTGGGCTAGGTCTCTCTCTGCCACCTGCTGCTGTGTCAATGAGGGTAGGGGAGCCAGAACCGGGTTTGAAATAAAGGACTCTTTGCTTTTGCATCGGACACGGCTGGCTCCCTTGTGTGGTCTGTTGGGGATCTTGAAATCTGGGCATAACAGATATACCATATCATTTATCAGCTGAAAGACATTGGGTTTTTTTCTACTTCTTGATAATTATGCATAATGCTAAGAACATTCATATACAAATTATTGTGTGGACACGTTTACTATTCTCTTGGTTATATACCTCAGAGAAGAATTTCTAGCCCATGTGGAAACTCTATGTTTAGCATTTTGAGAAATTTCCAAATCTTTCCTAAAATGGCTGTATCATTTTACGTTTCAACCAGCAATATGTCATGGCTATAATTTCTTCACATTCTTGTTGATATTAGTTTTTGCTTTCATTTTCATTATAGCCATCCTAGTAGGTACAAAAATGGTATTTCTATATATCTCATTAGAAGAAATGACTTTGAATCCTTTACCTATTTTTAAATAAGTTATTTGTTTTCTTATGGTTGAGTAAGAGTTCTTCAGATTTTCTGGTTGAATACTATTCCATTATATGGAATACAAGTTCCTTATTAGATAGATGATTTGCAAATATTTTTCTATCATTATGTGGGCTGTCTTGTTCACTCTCTTGAATGGTATCCTATGAATAAGAAAAGCTTTTAATTTTGAGGAAGTCCCATTTACCTATTTTTTCTCTTTCACTTTTGGTGTCATATCTGAGAAACCTTTACTTAATCCAAAATCATGAAGTTTACTCCTGTGTTTTCTTCTAAGAGTTTATCGTTTTAGCTTTCACATTTAGGTCTATGATTCATTTTGAGTTATTTTTTGCATTAGGTGTGAGTTAGTTTTCCACCTTTATTCTTTTACATGTGGATATATACCTGTCCCAGCACCATTTGTTGAAGAGACTATTCTTTCTCCCCATTAACTTGTCTTGACACCCTTGTCAAAAATCAATTGACCAGCCCTGGCTGGTGTTCTCAATGGTTAGAGCATTGGCCCATGCACAGAAGGGTCTCAGGTTTTATGATTCCCCATCAAGGGCATGTATCTGGGTTGCAAGTTCAACCCCTAGCCCATCAGTATGTGAGGGAGGCAGCCAATTGATGTCTCTCTTTCACATCAATGTTCCTCTCTCTTTCTTCCCCTCTCCCTTTCTCTCTCTGCAAAAATCAATGGAAAAATGTCCTCAGGTGAGGGTTAACAAAAAATAAATCAATTGACCAAAAATTTAAAGGTTTATTTCTGAACTCTCAATTCAATTCCATTGATCCTTATGTTTAGTCTTGTGCTAATGATGAATGTTTTTAGTACTTGTGCTTTGTAGTAAATTTGGAAATCAAGAATTATAAGTTATAACTTTGCTCCCTCCTTTTCAAGATTTTTTTTGGCTGTTCTGGGTCATTTCTAGATAAATCAGTGTCAGTTTGTCAGTTTCTGAAAAAAGGCAGCTTGGATTTTGATAACAATTGTGTTGGACCTCTAAATCAGTTTGCAGAGTATTGCCATCTTAGCAATATTATTTTATTCCATAGGATTTTCTATATGCAAAATCATCAGCAAATAAAGATAGTTTTGCTTCTTCATTCCAATCTGGGTGTCTTTTATTTCTTTTTCTTGCCTAATTGCTCTGGCTAGAACTACAGGACTATATTGAATGGAAGTAAGGAGAGTAGACATATTATATTTTACTTGATCTTAACGGAAAATCTCTTTCACTGTTAGTTATAATATTAGGTGTAACTTTTTACAGATGCCCTTTATCAGGTTGAGGCAGTTCTCTTCTATTCCTAGTTTGTTGAGAGTTTGTCTTTATCATGAAGAGGTGGTAAATATTATCGAACACTTTTTATGCCTCTATTCAGATGATCACATGATTTTTGTTCTTTATCCTATTAACATGTTATTGTATTACATTATTGTTTCTTCATAGGCATAGCCAGTCTTGCATTACTAGGATAAACCTCATTTAGTCTTAGTCATGGTGTAGAATTCTTTTTTTGTGTTGTTGAGTTTGGTTTGCTAGTATTTTGTTAAGCATTATAGTGTCTACATTTATATGACACAGTAGTTGTAGTTTTTGTTTCTTCTTCTGGTTTTGGTATCACAATAATACTGGCCTCCTAGACTGAGTTGGGAAGTGCTCCCTTCTCTTTTATTTTTTGGAAGTGTTTATGAAGGATTAGTATTAATTCTTCTTTTAATGCTTGATAGAATTCACCAGGTAGCTATTTAGCCCAGGCTATTCTTTGTAGTAAGTTTGCTGTTTACTAATTCAATTATTTTGCTTGTTAAAAGTCCATTAAAATTTTCCATTTGTTTTTTGAGTCAGTTTAAGTATTTTGTAATTAAGAATTTGTTTAATCTAGATTATCTAATAGAACAATCTACTTGAATTAATATCTACTTTATTTCAATAGTATGCAAAAACTGCTACTCTATAGTTACTTTGTCCTCTAATTATCATACACATTACATTTTTATACAAGTTTATATATATAGTTTTATACTTATAGCTTTGTCTTGCAGGTGTATAAGAAAGGAAGGGGAAGTTATAAAAAGAATACATGTATACTGTCTTTTATAGTTTAACCAGTGCTCTTTATTTCTTTGTGTGGATTCATGTAATTGTCTAGTCCCTTTCATTTCATCTTTAAGGACTCCCTTTAGCAATTAAGGAAGGAAAGGTCTGTTCATGATAAATTCACTCAGTTATTGTTTACCTGGCAATATCCTAATTTTGCCTTCATTTTTTAAAAATAGTTTTCCTGGATACAGAATTCTTGTTTGACAGTCTTCCCCCCACCCCAATAATTTGAATATGTCATCTCACTACTTTCTGGCCTCCATAATTTCTGATGAGAAATTGGCTGTTAATATTAGTGAGACTTCCTGTACATTGCAAGACATGTCTCTCTTGCTTCTTTCAAGATTCTATCTTTGATTATTGACAATTTGATTATAACATGTCTCAGAGTGGATCTCTTTGAGTTTATAGGATTTGAAATTCATTCAGCTTTTTAGATTATGTAAATTCAAGATTTTCGTTGAATATTGAAAGTTTTTATCCATAATGTTTTTAAAATATTCTTTCTGCTCCTGTCTCTTCTCTCTGTCTCAGACTCTCATTATGGGTAAATTCATACACTTAAAGGCGTCCCACAGATCTCTAAGGTTTGGCTAATTTTTCTTCATTCTTTTTTTAATTTTTATTTTCAGATTACATAATCTCATTTGATATTTCTCAAATTTTTTCTGATTCTTTCTTCTACTTACTCAAACCTGCTGTTGAACTCTACTAGTAAATTTTTCATTATAGTTATAGTACTTCTCAGGTCCAAATATTTTACTTGGTTTCTTTTTATAAATTTCTATGGGGGTTTTTGGTTTAATGAGATATTATTTTAGCCCTTTCCTTGATTCCTTTACGCATGATTTGCTTTAGTTCTTTGAATTTATTTATGGTCACTGATGTAAAGTCTTTGTCAAGTAAGTCTAATGTCTGGGCTTCTTCAAGAATAATTTCTATTGACTGATTTTTTGTTTCCTTGTGTATGGCACATACATTTCCTTTTCTTTGCATGTCTTATATTCTTTTTAAAAAACTGGACATTTAAATAATATAATTTAGCAACTCTGGAAATTAGATCTCCTCCAACCATGGTTTGTTATCATTTCTGTTTGTTGTCATTATTGTTGTAACTATTCATTTAGTGGCTTTCCTGATCCTATTCTGTGGAGTCCATATTCCTTTGTCATGTGCGGTTAGCTAAGTGGTCAGCTAATGGCTGGGCAGACACATTTTTAAATGCCTTTAACAATATTTATTCCAGCCTTTGCTGAAAGGATTTCTGTGTATAATGGGGCTCATGGCCAATTTGCCAGCTGCTTACAATCTTCCTTGCCTTCATACCTTGCTTATGTAAGGCTTCAAGGTCAGCCACAGGTGAGAGATTAGTTTTCTCAAGTCTTTCCTGAGAATGTGCACACCTCTGCACAAGTACATGCCTTTTTCCATGCACAGTTCCACAAATATGTGAGCTTTTCAAAGCTTTAATGGACAACTCATTCCCCAGTTTTAATTTAAAATTTTCTGATTAGCATCCCGTTTCCCCCAACTTTTATTGCTGCCTCAGGTAGTTGCAATGTTAAACAAACGATTGCTGTAATTGTTTTTGACAAGTCCCAGGAGAAAAGTTTTTTGCACTGAATAAGTTCAGAAGTCAAATAAGGACAAAACCTGCATATAGGTGTTCCCAGGAAGCGACCAGGTAGGTCAAATGGTGATGATTATCTGGGAATGGGCTCTCTATAGAGCTCCAAACAGGTTTTCCCCCTCTAGTGGCTGCTAGGCTACTGGTTTTCACAGCTACCCTGATGGCAAAACTGCTGGTTTTTAAGGCTTCCTCAGAGCCACCAGGGAAAGGGGGAAAGAAACAGGGAAAGTTAAATGACAAAAAACTCACTGATTTTACTGATATTCAGGAGTTTTTTTTCCTGAATAAATGTTCCTCAGATTATTCTAAGACTTTGTTTAATTGCCCAATTTTTTTTTAAATGTTGATTTTGACTATTTCTTTGTCAATGTTCTCCTTGGTTTTATGAAAGCATAGATTTCCAGAGGTTTTTATTTCATTGTTCCGGAAGTTCTTCTCTTCCCCTTAGCATTTTATAGGCACTAGGATCAGGTCTTTAAGTATACCTAATCATGTACATTACTATCTAATCATATACATTACTGTCAAGTAATATTTGTCGGGAACCTCACTCCTTGCTGGAACTTCTTTCTAAGGAGGTTTCTTTGAGTTCTTACAAATGCCTAATGTAAAAACAATGTTCAACTTACTTTATTTTATCAAATGACAAGGCACAATTATTACCAAACATCACTGTGTTTAATAAAGATAATGTGAAGTAGAATAGCAACCAAACAGAACATAAAAACTCAAAATCTTTAATCAGACATATAGCACGAGGTTGGCAGGTCTTCCTATTATAAGAGAAATATTCCATCTTCTAGGGTTTTATCTTAAAAGAGTTTTTTGATATCCTTAATCACTGTAGATATAGTTCTTTCCTATCCCTTCTAAATCCTCATCTAGGGACCCACAAAATCCTTGATGATATTCAGCAATGATGACCAAGAACCCGTAATGATATTTCAGACCTGATGACTAGATCTCACCTTGCTGATGCACAAAGTAGATAATGAGGTAGATTAATAAGCCGCTAGGATGAAAACACGAGAGGCTCATCTTAAGTGAAGAAACAACAGCCAGAAAGATAAATTATATACATGGTTATAACTAGAAGTTAATGGTACAAACAGATTTCAGATAATCATAAGATTAAATCTGGATCCAACACTTAACAGCCCTGCGACATGGAAAAGTCACTTTTCTACTCGAAGCCTCTGTTTCCTCTCTGTAAATATAAATAATGCATACTTCATTGGGATGTTTTGCAGATTAAATGAGCGAATGCATATACAGCACTTCATGGATAGCATGGCTCACAATAAGTCCTCCATAAATCATGTTAGTTGGTAACCAGAAATCTCTTATCTCTGAGCTAACTGCAGCTACATTTTCCAAATGTTTCAGTTTGGGAAAACAAGGTACATTTCAAAAATGAGACTGTCACCTCTAGGCGGTCTTCCCGGGATCCTGCCCCTAGCTTCATGCATTTCACGGAACAGAGATGCTCACTTTGGTGAAGGAGATGGCGGCAGAGGCAGGGTGGCTACGGAGCTAGCAGTGGCGGGATCAGTTTCCTGATTCCAAGCTTCATACAGTGACAGAGATAAGTGGTAATTTGTTGTGCTGCTCTGATAATTAACTCAGAAGTTCTGCCTGTTCCCCTAACCCTTCAAGATCATATATGCCACCTAAAGCCAGCACAAAATCCCTGCTTACACCATCTGAAATGCATTATGTTATCTGTTAATGAATCCAGATCAATACATGGAAACAAGTGAAAATAGGCAGAGAGACAAATAAACAAGATGAGTACTCATAGTAATAAGTGCCATAAATAAAAAGCGATGTGCGGTGAGGGAAGTTTTCAGGTGGTGTGGTCTAAAGTCTCTCAAAGTGAATGGAAGGAGACGTAAAGGAAACGAGGAAGGAGCCCAGGAAAGATTTCAGGTAAGAGATTCCCAGGATGAGCAGGCCTAGGTGTGGAAGAGTTTATTGTCCTCAGTCCTCAGCAGGGGCAGCAGCACAGCTGGAGATTTGGGACAAATGGCACCAATGAGACTCGACAATGAAGCAGGGCTAGCGCTGCTCGAAGTGTGGCCCAGGACTAGCTGGAGTCTGCTGTTTGTTAAGGATCCATGATGAGATAAGTACAAAATGTAAGAGCAAATGCTTAGAAATTTTGTATCAATTTAATATCATCACAACAGTCAAACAACACTTTCATATTTAATAAAACTACCAGCCCATAACAAACTGGGCATTTTTAAAAACCAAAAAACAAAACTGGTCCTTCACCACTGATAGTGGAGAAGCATTGTTCTCCTTGTCAAACTCCTCCTATAAAGGGCCAGATAGCAAATGCTTCCAGCTTTGTGGGGCTGCAGGGCTTCTATTACAATTACTCAACCCTATAGCGGTAGCACAAAAGCAGATATAGACAATATGCAAACAAAGTGCTGTGACTGTGTGCAAATAAAACTTTATTTACAAAAACACAGTGGGCAGATGTTAGCCTGTGAACCAAACTTGCCTGGCTGTGTGGCTCAGTGGTTGAGCATTGACCTATGAACCAGGGCATCACAGTTTGATTCCCCGTCAGGGCACATGCTCGGATTTGGGGCTTGATCCCCAGTACGGGGTGTGCAGGAGGCAGCCAATCAATGACTCTTTCTCTCATCATTGATGTTTCTATCTCTTTCTCTCCCTTCCTCACTGAAATCAATTAAAAAAAAAACTTTTTAAGTAACGAAACTATCTACTTAATTGGAGCTAGCTTTCGCTCCTTCTCCTTTCTCATCATTGCCTGCATGTCTCTGTAAAGTCTCTACATCACTGCCTCTAAATTAGAAAGAACCTGGAGCTCCTCCAGCTCCAACTCAGTGCTCTACACACAGCAATCCCGCCAGATGAAGTCTCTGTTCACAGGACTGTGTTGAAGGCAGGGCCATTTTTCGCCTACTACCTGCATCCCCAAGGAGTGCTGATGACACCGTTTACAGTCATCAGCCTGACGAGCAATCCAAGAGGTCACAGCCTTACCTTCTCCGGGGCCTTGCCAATCACACACAGGCTCACATTGTCCTCTGAGTCATTCAGTCGCCACCAGCGCCCAGTTTTCTGTGGCACCCCACCCCATTTTTCTTCTGTACAAAGTTATATCTCTCTGCAAGGGGACGGCTGTGACCATCGCCCATCTCTGGCTCCTTTGGTATGTCTGAAATGGTTGTTCTGGACAAGCGGCCCACCACATGTGGAGCCTTGTTTTTCCCTGGGCTCAGATACTGCCACGGGCAGGAAAGCTTTCTGCCTTCACACATGTCTCCATTCACACAGCACCCACTTCATAAACACAGCCCCACACCCCTACAGTAGAAAGCCTTATTCTCTTCCCTCCACGGAGCATAGACCTCTGTGTGTGAGGAGATGGACTCCCACCAGCAGGTCCCTCGCACCGAGGGTACGGAGCTGAAGCAGGTCTTTCTGAAATCTTCTTTATTTAAGATTTCTTTCATTGACTCGTGACAAACTTAATGGGTAAAACTTTGCTATGGCAAGTTTCCTTAAAATATCCCTTCTGGGCCTACTGCTGTTTATCTTGGCAGCCGGCAGCTTGAAGAGTTTTGGAAAGTCGCAGCTTGGCATAGCCTCAGAGCTACTGGCACATTAAAGATTAATAAAGTGCATCTAACTGAGCTCAGGACACTGCAACGTGATCCTTCACCGTGAAATGTGCAAGATTCTTTGTTTGCAGTGAACAAACCTGAAGCCAGAAGGGGCTACCATGAGAAGCTAACACGGGGAGCAATCAGGAACTTTGTGTGTCTTCGTTAACAAATCGGTGGGTAGGAATCGATGCCTCTGCTCAGCCAGCCTTACTCAGCGTTCGCAGGAACTCTCAGAGAGGCGTCTGAGCAGGACCCACAGCGCTGGGCATTTATGGAGCTTGCAGAACCTCAGAGACAGTGCCACTGCAGCTGCCTCCGTAAAGCAGAGAAAAGAGTGATTAAGAACGAATTCCCGGTTAGCAGCTTCTCCAATGCAAGTCAGGGTGAAGCAAGGCGCTTCCAAACCCTTTGGATGTGCTTTAGCAAAACAGAATAGTTGTGTTCGACTGAATATTGAACAGGAGAAAGAAACACTTTTTGCAGGCATAGGTGTGAGACTGGCAGCAGAGGACGTTTAAAACTAAAATAAAAAAGACGCATGCACATCATAATGGCCCGTTGGAAGGATGAATCTATTTGCTATCAATCTGGGGACCCCTGGACAGAGGCAGCACACATCTAAGAATGGATCATCCCGAATTCTGGAAAAGCCCAGGCAGACTCCACGTGCTGGGTGGTGCTTGTGTCTATTTACACGGGGCGATCCCCTCACGTCCTCCAGAAAAATCGCAGGCCACCCCCGCGCTCTGCACGCCGGAGCTCTGGAGCAGGGAGCGTGGCACGCTGGACACGCTTGCCTCCACACCAACATACACATTCAAGGAAAAGGAAAGAGAAAAGAAAATTCTGTCCTTACCGAAAAGGCATAGCAGACACTTTCATTCGCTCAGGGTCCTACTCTATTGAGGAGAGTTCCTGGGTTTTCGGATCTTCCTTCAAGAGTTTTAATCACTGGCTTCCCCAGGCCGGGTTTCACAAACACGGCTGTGTTCTGTCAATATTTGTATGCAGCGCCACAGTGGGCAACCAGCCAGCACACGGAGTTTCAAGAGGCGAGGGGAGAAAACTGACACCCTAACAAACATGCTTCCCTCTTTTGTGTCTCTTACGGTGGCGCTCAGAGTGTCATCTCTGATTGTGACGGCGGCTAAAGATAGCTTTTTGTGACTTTCTTCCCTGCCCTCCGAGGCCTGGCGGGGCTGCCCAGCCGGGTTCCCTGGAGTTTGTTTTTTTGTCTCCCTGCCCTGAAGTTCTCTGCACAATCGCCCGGCTCGCCTCTCCACCAGCTGCACTTTAAATGTATTTTAATTGGCTGGAATGTCGAAAGAATCCATTTGGCAGTCGTTTACATGTGAAGCACGCCCAGGGCAGCTGAAAGAGGCCCCAGAAGCAGCCGATTACTTCATCAAAAGCTGCAGTTTGAATACCATTGACTCCTACATAACTACAGTGAACTCAATTCTATAGGCAAGCAGGAGTAATTAATAATTTGCTGAGAAAATTCTTCCTTCACCTCAGAGCCAGAAACACAAAGGAAAAAAGTCCCTGCAGATACAACAGTTCTCAGGAAAGGCTTGATTTATAGCCCCCAGGGCTACTCTTCACAAACCCTGACTTTGCACAGCAGTCAGGAGGGCTATCATACATAATTTGGTTTGCCCAAAAAGTTAATTTAAGTAATTTTCCTGTTGAATAATTCCCTGAGCTACACCGTCCTATTACCTCTTCATACATTAGCCATATGCTACAATAAATATTGTCAATACTCGTGGCACCTCCTCATTCCCTTTATTTTTCTTGGCTGATTACAATCATTAGTTTGTGGTCTTCTCTATATCGAGTCACAAATAAATTCACCCAGAGTCAAAGTGGATAATCATCACCACACAAAATTTGCAAACCAAATTGCAATTTAAGACTCTCTGACGCAAACGTCAGTTTAAAAGATTCACAGATTCTAGCTCTGGGGGGAGGGGTGTATACACATATATCTACATAGATGTCTCAGACATAAAATAACGATGATATAGGATATATAAAATAAAGAAGTGGGCTAGCTTTCCAGTGTTTCTTTACCAATATTTTGCTGAGAAGACTTCAATCGCGTCTGTAAACTGCTTTACAGATTTAGCATCCCTAAAAAAGTATATTTTGAAGAAGCATCTCAAGTAATCCTGATTTTCACTCCTTTTTAAGAAGCTCTGGTTCAGAGTCAGAAAGAATATCTAGGAGGGTCTTGACATGGAACACATGAACTTGACAGCATTGCCAAATTTATTCTGATGCCTTTTCACCTAAATGAAACAGCCCATAGTTCATAACAAGACGGTACAAGAGTGAGAATGGTGTATGCAAGCCGCTTGGGAGATTTGTTGACCAGCTCAGAGACTAACCCCAGGCCCCTGAGTGAACAGGCGCTGTCTGCAGGAAAGTGGAGGAGTGGAGGAGGACATTGGGAGAACGGATGAGGGCCTGTTCCACAGACACAGAGCCCCCCGCTCAGAAGGGACCTGCACTTGCATGAATGTTATGCTGACACCATCTTAACATTTGTCACTTCTGAACCAGGGGCCCTACATGTTCCCTTTGCTTTGGGCCTGGCACATTATGCAGCTGGTTCTGAGAGAGACAGTATCAATCTATCTGCGTCCAGAGTTGGAATTGAAAACTGCTGGGAAGACCATCCTGGGTAGCACCCTCCTTTTGTCTTGCCCAGCATTCTGCCTTACATTTTGGAGCCAATTAGAAGATTGGGGAGGGGGGTTTAGGAATACGATTCTCCCCAGCAAACACAGAGGGTGAGAATCATCTGGGAGGTTCTCCCTGGTCTGCCCTGAACCAGTGGTTCGTTGTTTATTGTGAGACCACACTTCATTGAACTGGTTCAGAAACATTATTTTGTTTTTCATATAGCCAGTCCCACTGTGTCATTCTGTGGGCACAAAGCTCATGTATAACCATAATCTACTGAAAAATTGCCCTGGAGCTTTGATTGATGGTTTGACAAAGTTAAGTTCAGTGCCAAAGCTTCAAAGGCACTGCTGACCCCGCCCCTGAGTTCCAATAGCTCATGTGTTACTAGAGTGCTGCCTTATGCTCCCAAAGCTGTTCTCCAAAACCAGCCCTTACACCGGGTTTCGGCATGCTCCAGTCTTACCAGAAATCATACAAAAGAGGATATTTCTTCTAGAAAAGAAGTTAATTTCCTATGGCAAATACTTAATGTTGCTGATATCTTCTAGCTGTTAGCTGAACTGCTACCATACTCTGGCGCTGGTACTTAACAAATAAAACAGGTTAGCATTCTGGAAAAAATGGAATAGAATTTAGAGATCAACTAGCCCAAAGTATTACTTTTTAAAAAGGAAAACTGAGGCAAGAAATAATTAATGGCTTCCTAACAAGTCAATAAAACAATGTGTCCAGGTCACACCCTACTTTTTTGCTACACTTGTTCCTACGTTGGGCCACCCAAGTGGTTCCCCATTCTGACTCCGAGATATTTTCCTGACTCAAGTCTGCTCTTTTCCTCCAGCTTTATTTCAAGTGCCCAAGCCCTAACTCCTTGCCTTACTCCTATGAGCCACTTACATGCACAGCCCTGAATACGCTTCATCTACTAGTATAAGGAAATCCGGTCTTACACAGGACCCAAGGTATAGTCATCAAGACCATATAGGGATTCTTCGATCTCATGACATAAATTCTGCTCTGCCACTTGTAAAGCTTCAGCATGTATCCTACATATGTAATCGTGCTACATTTGTAATCATACTACATAGAAGGGGCCAGTTTAAGAAGCTCACAGTGTCCAAGGAATAGCAACGTGATCCTGTTTGAAGTTCCTGACACAGCTTGTCAGCTTATGCTGTCCTTTGTCCACACACGTAGGTATTGGCTTCAACAGGACAGGGATTCCTTAGACTACAGCTGATTAACATGAGGCCATGTGGGGGCATAGGATGAGTCATGGTCCAAAGCAAGAAACCATGTTCTGGGGATGCATTAGAATGATCTGGTAGGTTCTGGAGGTCATAGAAGAGTCAAGGGTCAGATCCAGGAAGGCACAGTGAAACTCTCTGTAGGAATGGAAGGTCTTGGTGTCCAAGAGACAAAAACCAAATGCCTAATGTGCCACTTTTCAGGAACTGACCCTGTCTGGGCCTCAACTTCCTCATGAGCCCATGGGTAGCATGGACACAGCTACATTAACTGTACCCACCAGGCAAGATTGACATTAGAACGAGCACACGTGTCACACTCTATCCAGGAAACACTGAAGCCACCAAAGTCTGGAAAGTACTGAGGTCTCACATGGCAAAACTAGGTCAGCAAGGCAGTAGGTCAGATCTAAGAAGACAGATGGAGCAATGAGGTCTGGGTGTCTAACACACCAGAAACTCACACAGGCAGATGGCCAAATCACTGAGAAAAGTCAGAGATGTTTAAAGATGCTGACATGGGCTTCCACATGTGAAACAGGAAACTTGTCTGAAACATGGCCAGCCTGTGGCAGGGATGCTGTTGACTGGGAAGCAAAAACCCAGGAGTAAAAGCCAAAACAAACTTTTATTTTGTTCCATTCAATCAGACTATCACTGGTGGAGCTCAGGCTGGGTGCAGGGCTCTCCCCGGGACCCCAGGCTGGGTGAGAAACAGTCCCAGCATGAGATGGTGTCAGGACTGCCACAATAGAGTGCTCACACTAAGTTGCTTAAGCAATAGACATTTATTTTCTCATAGTTCTGGAGGCTAGAAGTGCAAGATGAAAATGTGGGCAGGGTTGGTTCCTCCTGAGGCCTCTCTTTGGTTTGCAGATGGCGATCTTCTGTCCTCACATGGTCTTCCCTCTGCTTGTATTTATGTCCTAATCTCCTCTTCACAGGTCATATTGGACTAGGGCAGTGATGGCGAATCTATGACATATGTGTCAGAGGTGACACGTGAACTCATTTTTTTGGTTGATTTTTCTTTTTTAAATGGCATTTACAAATATACAAATAAATATCAAAAATATAAGTCTTTGTTTTACTATGGCTGCAAAGATCAAAAAATTTCTATATGTGACACGGCACCAGAGTTAAGTTAGGGTTTTTCAAAATGCTGACATGCCAAGCTCAAAAGGTTCGCCATCACTGGACTAGGGCTCACCCTAATGACCTTGCTATAACTTAATTACCTCTTTAAAGACTCTATACCCAAATAGAGTCACATTCTGAGGTATGAGGAGTTGGGACTTCAGTACAGGTATATGAATTGTGGGATGGTGGGCACAAGTCAGCCCATAGAAGCAGTTTTCAGACCATCTCAGAACTAGCCATTGCTTTGTTCCTCCTACTGCAGGACCTACTCTATACTGTGCCTCTGAGGCCATTTTTCATTTACTCCAAAACCACCTGACTATCACCCATTAACAGATGGAGAAATCCAGGCTTAGAGAGAGGAAGAAATTTGTTGTAAGAGCCAATATGATTCTAGAGTTCAAGCTCTGAACTCAACACCCCAGCTGTCTTTTCAGAAGACAGGCTTGCTGATAAATATGTATTTTAATCTTCATCCAAGGATATGTTTTTATTGGTTTGAGAGAGAGATAAAGCAAGAGAGAGAGAGAAGCATCAATTGGTTGCCTAACATCTGCGCCTGGAACAGAGATTCAACCTGTAACCTAGGTATGCGCCCTGATCAAAAATGGAACCTGCAACCTTTTGCTGCATGGGAAGATGCTCCACTCGGCCAGGGCTGACTATATATTTGATTAACAGGACTCCCACAATACCTGATGCCCAGGATCTATATCTCATTCTCCATGAGCTCATGGAGCTTAGCCACTATACATCCAATTTAGCAAGCATTTATTGGGCATCTACTGTGTAAGCCAACGTTCTGGCAATTTTGCCCAAGAATAGTGTCGGGGTGAAGTAAACTGATCTGTAAGTTTTGGAGAAAGATGAGACCTAAGGATCTCAGACTAAAGACTTGATCTCTGCTGGGGAGTGTCCTGGGCTAGAAAGGAGGGGACTGAAGGCTGATGGGGAAGCCTTAGGTCCATGCTCAGGCTTCAGGAGCCATATCTGAGGCCCTGAAAGTGACAATTACCCCAGAGGCTGTAACTTACTAGTAGAGTCACACAATAAGCCCCAGGTGTATTGAAGATCACCTGTGAGGAAGGAAGGGAAGAGAGGGAGGAAAGGAAAGAAGGAAGGGAAGGGGCAAGGAAGCAGAAAGGAGAAAAAGTGGCAAACATTTGACTAGCACCTGCTTTGTGGCAGGTATTATGCTGGACATGACTTAATGCCTCTATTCATCTTCACAAAATGCCATGAGGCCAATGGTATTTATCTTCATCTTACAGATTCATAAGCTGAGGCCCAGATGTGAATTGGCAGAGCCACAATTTAAACCCAGCGTTATTTATGTTTTCCTTAAACCACCCTGCCTGTCAACTCTAAGCTAAGCTCCAAGAAGCAAGGAGGAAGCTCGTGCTCATAGTCTATTGGACTGTGCTGGACGACGCGGTACCACTGATGGGGGCCTCCTCATCCCCAGAGTCTGGCAGAGGTCAAAGCCCCTGAGTGTGGAATCATAGGGCTGACTCAGAGTAGGCTGGCTGCTGGTGAGGCTGTGCAGTCCGGTGTGAACTGCAGAAGGAAGGTCAGCGAGGCTGTCTCTGAGGGATAGGCCAGCACAGGCCTAGTTCTCTGATAACAAAATAAATGGGCTTTATTGATGTGGTTCACTTACTTTATGCAAATGATTCCACCCCATGCATTTATTCCTTTGTTGCACAGGGGTTTGCCTTGATAAAATACATCAGCTCCAACCACCAGGGAAAATAAATCTTGCTAGCCATTCAGAAACCAGACCTCAGGTTCAGAGCTGGATGAGACAACCTTTCAGTGACACCAGGGGGCTGCTGAGTCAGATGTTTATCTAGTGACCAGATAATAATGTATGGCTGGGAGAGAGAGACAGAGAAACCGAGAGGGCAGAGCAATACTCCGAATTGTGTTGGCATTCCCTGACTGCACTTTAAAACACTAGTAATGAAAGAGCTATCAGAAGATTAGGGGTGAATCAACAACCCACCATTAGTTGGGTAAGCCACACAGGGTGGGCCATCCATGAGGGGGCATGCTACGAACTAATACAGGGCAGGCAAAAGTAGGTTTACAGTTGTGAGTACACGAAACAGAGCTTATTTATTCTTGTATTACTTATTAATTATGGCATTATTTCCATATGAACAACTGTAAACCTACTTTTGCCCAACCCTGTGTATAATTCCAACTTCCATTTTCTCTTGACATTGAAGAATCCATCAAATTAGTGAATGACAAATGGAATAATTGCTATGAGTTCAGAAATGTACTTTTGGTGAGTGGTCCTTCCTAATTTTTGTCATATGGAGTCCTAATGAGATCTTGCATCTTCTAGGGCTTTATTTACTGGCTGCTTGAGGAGGCACTTCAATCGTCTATTTGAGAAGCAATCCATGTGAGCACTTCCTGTGCCGCAGGCCTGTGCCAAGTGCTCAGGTGTATACAGTTCCATGAAGGCAGACGTCATTGTTACTTTTTCCAGATGGAGGGACTGAAAAAGCTGCTTGTCCTCATGCACAGTGATATAAGTGAGGGAGTTGTATTTCAAGCCAGAAAGTTTAATTGCCAACAACCGCCTATCCTGCCTCTCGTAGCCACACTCTGCTGGGCCTTAGGACTTGAGCAGTGTGCACAGAGCCCCGGCTTTCCTGGCTTCCCTCTATTGCTCTGCCTGTACTACCACTTCCTTTCAATAGTCAGGGGTGTCTTCTTACCCCACACATAGGTCTCTACAGACAACCAGTTTACAGAGACATCTTAACAGCATTGTTGTTTTGCTAACACATGGCATGGAAACTGACCTTTTTTCTTTTTCTTTTTTTTGTCCAGGCTCAATATCCTTAGACACAGACTAATGTTTGTTATCTTGGAATGAGAGATTTTTTTCCTGGGCATTTCTTGACTACAGACCTTGCCTTGGCTATTCACTGTCGTGCCAATCCTCCCCAGAGACCAGGATTTAGGTAAGGGAGGACAGGCCTAGGGTAGCCATGCAGGGAAGGAGGAGAGGAGAAGTAAGAGATTCTGGACCTAAGCTTTTCTCAAGGCTGTTTTCAGGTTGACCAGATGCCCAACCCATCTCTGCATCATATACTTCTTTCCTACAAAAAAGAAGCCCTTCTATTCAGACAGAGGCAACAGGTTCCAATGGAAAGATGACATCCTCACAGTCAGACATACCCAAGGTCAGCATCTGATCTGCCATTTAGGAGCTGTGTGACCTTGGGTAGCTGACTTAACCTCTCTAAGCCTCAGACTTCATCTCAAAGGAGGGATCATAATATGACTTTGTAAGGGGTACACAGATCATTAAATGTAAAAATGCCTGCTTTTTTAGTGGTCCTTAATTCATGTTAATTCCTCTTTCTCTCCACTGTCATCCCAAATTAAAGCTACCAATGTGAAAATAAAGGGGCACTCCTACTCACAAACCTGTTCACAAGTACTCTGGATTTAAAGACATTATAACCAGGCATTGAGGCTCCTACTAATATTATCTTTAGCTGCATAAGCAAAATCAGTTGTAAGAAAAGCTCTGTGTGATGGTAAATAAAATCACTGAATTGCTCTGCTGGCTTCCAAACAGAATGTCACTGAATTCCAATTACACCTGGAAGGAACCAGAAAACATGGCTCACAAGCCAAGACTTACCCAGTGTGATAATGCTTTAAGCTGCCTTAATGATAAGGACACATAATTATTTTATAATTTCAAGAATCATTTAAATAAAAATTGTACCTATTTTTTAAAAGCAGCAAAAACAATACTTTTATAAATATGGTTGTATTTGGAAAAGTTAATTTTTCAAAGCCACTATATTTAAAGGACATTTTTCTTATCCTCCCCATTAGCCATTTTTCAATGTCTTCCCTCCAGTCTACTTTTGTCCCTTTTCATTAAATTATACGAAAGGCATTTTTGAAAAGCAGACTGGGGAAATGTTATGGCCAAAAACGAATTTTTTTAATGTAAGCCCAGTAAAGCTAGAACTAATTTTTGAGTCTACAAATATAAGCTTAGGAAATGGCAGTTTCACAAAGACATCAAGAAGAGATCAATAATGTAATTATTTATTAGTTACTTATGGGTTTTAACTCAAAAAATGTCTTGAACTGTATGTGAGAAAAAGGCAAATGTATAATAGCAATCAAGTACTGAGATCTGGTAAGATGTGTGCAAAATGATGATATATGGGAACAGAAAGCTTTCAAAGAGGAAATCAATAAATGACCAAAAGGGATACCAGCTACTTCCAAGCCTATGATCAAACTAGTGAGATAATAATTAGAGGATATTCTACTAGGGTTGAGCTCCTTTATTCTTCTTCTTTAGAAGATCACTGACCCAAATACATACAGGTGAGAAACTTTTTACTTTTATTGCTAGAACACGTTGATAATAAACAATAGGGAGACTGGGGGTGGGAGGCAAGCTCTTGTCCCAAACATGGTAGAGTTCCTGGTTCAGTCAACCTATGTAAAAACTATATCCACTTAGGAAAAAGCAAGACTGAATGTTGAAGGACCTGTGCTCCGCGGCACCAGATGAAGAGTGGGGCTTATTATAGACCTACAACCACAGTCTCAAGTCCACACCTCACGGCAAGATTACGAAATCGGTCCTCAGGGTGCCCTTTGTTTTCTTGGCTTTGTTCTTTGTCCCAATCTGTCCATCTACTCATTTGTCCTTCAGATCTCTTCTACATATTCTCATGTAACATTTAGGGCATGTTTTTCTACACACACATACAGACACACACACACACACACACACACACACACACACTACCCCCTCACATCACCTGTGCCAGGGATATAATTCTCTCTTCTTGGCTATACTTCCAAGGTTTAAGATAACCCCTGTCTCCTCAGAGGTCTCCATTCCTAGTCACCCCAGCCCACAGTGAAATAGAGACCACTGCCTCTTTGTCTATGGTCCATGGAAAACAGTAGTAAAATATACCCTGTGCTGGGATTTTCTCACGAATACACTTCATCTGTCCATTCATAATCGGCTGTGAGCTCTTTGAGCTAAGGAATGTTACCATGTACCTCTTTGAATCCCTGACATCTGTACCTGTGCAGAGAAGGTGATCAACAGAACTCTGCTGACCAGAGGTTAGTGACCTTTCTGGTACTAGCAGTTAGCTTTCATACTCTTCCAACAACAACAAAAAAGGAAAACCTGCTTAAGTTTGCATGGGTCAGTATGATGAAACTAGGCCAAGGATGCAACTATGAAAGATGCAGTGATGCCAGGATAAGACCCCTGAGAGGGCTGGTTCCTTCATGGCACACTGCTGGTGGCTGAAGTCAGTATGAGGGCCCACTGCTTGCTAACTGTGGGATGTGGAGCAAGTGTCTTAACCTTTCCATGCCTTGGCTTCCCATCTGTAAAGTGGAGATTGCCACAGTTACAGTAGCCAACAATTATACAGTGCCCCTTAAGCCTTTTGCAAATAACAATTCATTTAATTCTTATAACAACACTGTGAAGTAGGTTCTACTATGATCCTACTTCATATTTTATATTTTATAGATTCATATTTTATAGATTAGGTAACTAAGGCACAGAGAGGATATATTTCTTGCCCACAGTCACAGAAAGTGCTAGAGCCAGAATTTAATGTATAACTGCAGAGTCCATGTTCTTAACCACTGTGCTGAACTGCCTTTCTTTTATCATGAAAAGTATAGATGTAGAAAAGCATGTGATATCAATAAGAATTTGATAATGACAAATAATATATGTAAGTTATTGGGACCATACAGGGAAGATACAATTGGGCTTTTTTTAATGTGGCTACTTTATATATCCAAATATCTCCATGTAGAATATGCAGCCTTCTTGTCAATACTACAATTAGGGCTGTTGGGAAAATAAAATGAGATGGTCATATTAAGTAGTCAGCATTAGTGTCTGACAACTAGTATGAGCTCATGAGTCTGGGAGCCAGATTATATTACTTTTTCTCCTAAATGTCTTGTACTTTTTAAGTTCCAAATCCCTGCTCAGTCTGTGCTCCCCACCGCAAATGCTTCCTCTCCAAAATCCACTGGTGTCTGTCAGTCTTTCTAAGCTCCTGCAACTTTTATTACATCCACAGAACCCTTCTTCCTCCTGTCAAGTGAGCCAATGCATTCATTCACTTATTCATTTTGCGAACGTTGTTTGCAAAACATTCATCTGTCCTCCTGGGTAGCAGGCACTTTGAGAGACACTGGAGATGATAAAACCCAGAGATCCTCATCTGTCTTCAATAGTACAAGAAAACCAAATGTGTAATGCTATGTGATAAGTACTCTGAGTACAAGTTGAACAATATCCTTCCCTCCTGTCCCTTGAATTTCATATCCCCTTCTTTGCATTCTTTTTGGGACTCAGTGCATTCTGTCTGCTGTTACAATTATGTATGCTCCTCCCTTACTCCCTGATTAGTACTAGGGTGTCCCAAAATATGTGTACACACACTTTGAATAATTGTAAAGGCAGTGTTTATTAAAATACATTTCGTTTTCAAAATCAAGCTACCAGCTGTTAAAGTGTGTATACATTTTATTGGGACGCCCTGCATATAAGCTGGCTGAGGCCAAGGAGCATGTCTTCTGCTCCACAGCTCACCAGGATAATCTCAAGCCTAGACTATCCCTGAACACCTATGACATACTTTTTTTTCTTTTTTGCATTGAGCCCTGAATCCTGCCATGCTGTGGGTTATAACAGTACTCCATTCATAAGAGGAGTTAGTCAATAGGAAAAAACAAAACTATGTTTCTATCG
The DNA here is from genome assembly GCF_000327345.1 of Myotis davidii. Taxonomy (NCBI): domain Eukaryota; kingdom Metazoa; phylum Chordata; class Mammalia; order Chiroptera; family Vespertilionidae; genus Myotis; species Myotis davidii. The sequence continues at coordinate 1,461,438 of NW_006289393.1, forward strand.
TCTTCCAGGTTCTTAAACAGCCAACACCTAACCAATCCCCAGCCACGCTCAGACACAGAGTAGGAAGCGGGGAGATGCAGAGCTGCAGCTGCTCGAAAGCCATTGCTGTGGCAACTTACAATCCAGAAATGACATATGGTTTTTCATTACTGGGCCTCACAGCCCCGAGCAATTGTATCTGCCAAAGGAAGAATATTCACTTCAGAATTTGGGATGTAAATATTCAGTCCCTCGTGCTTTGCATGTCATTGCTAATGGTATATAAAGAATGATCCAAGAGGAGTATAAATAATCATTTGGCTCTACAATGAAAATAGCATTTCTGACTATAACCAGCCAAAAATGAAATAGTGCAAACTTCCAACTCAAATCAAGAGGTAATCATCTGTATCCACCTCAGAAAGGAATTCTTACTGTCGGAGTACAGAATGCAGTTTTTTTTAGAGAAAAGCACTCGTTCATTTCTGCAAGCCTATTTCAGCCAACAAGACAGGCAGATCCCCACATTACAAGTGGATTGTGTTTTTAAAAGTCTTTTGTAAGTTAAATCTTCAGAACTCGATTTCTAACATGACCATATAATGGTGATCTCGCTTCCAGGAATACAGCTTCCATAAGGGACCTAAACATCATTGAAAGTGTTTTAATGGGAAAGTGGGATTCCAGTTCCAATTTTAAAATACTTGGACAATCTGCGCGGATTGATTTGGCTGCTCCGCGTTGGTAGGCATGTGTTCCCTTCTGTGGCAGTTTGCAAAAATGGCCACAAAGGCACCCCCTCCCATTTCTACATGCATGCCTCTTTGCAAGGTGATCTAGCAGTTCCTCCTATGAGGGAGTGGTGGAGTCACCACTTCCCCCTTGAATCAAGTGGTGAATTTTCACCCTTTGAATCTGGGCTTAGCTATGGTGACTTGCTTTGACCAATGTGACAATAGCAAATCTTCTAGGAGCAGAGACTTGAAAAGTGGTTGTGCATTGGAACTTGCCCTCTCCTGCTGCTCTTGGGAACCTTGTGTGGCCAAGTGTCACAGAAATGAGATCAAGTCTACAACCAGACCTGTGAGGGAGTCCATCCTAGACCTTGAGCCAAATCACCAGTTGACTGCCAAGATCAGCTGAGCATTGCAATACCAGAAGAAATGGGAATCCAGCCCACTGAAACATGAGAAATAAGAAGTGTTTGCTGTTTTAAGATACTGGATTTTGGTGACATCGTATGTAGCAAAAGCTAATTGGTACACCTTCATCCCATGCTATCTGCTCCATTTAAATCTCTCCCCAAGTTCTACATTTGGGAAGAAAACCACCTTCCCAGAACTTGGTTAAGTTAACCTCTGAACTCACAGTGCAGGAAATATCTCCCTCTTTTGTGCGCTTGGGATGACAGTTTGCCGTAGAAAGGAGGCAGCTTGGGCTTGGCAATTGTCAAAAGAGACCACCCTCCACTCTGTCTTGAGCAATACCATGGTAGCACTGATGAGGAGCGAAAGGCTCCAGGGTGGAGGCTGGGAGCAGAAGGCAACATAACAGGGGAATCTCTGACAGTGCAGGAAATAAAGACTGGAATGGCAGAGTCTGCCTTTCCAAGCCAAACCATTCAAATCCATTCTAGTATCCACCAAACTCCGTGTAGACCTATGAGGTAGGCTGCAGGTCCTGTAAAAGGGGGTGCAGAGTGAGTTTCATGAAGTAGAAGAGGGTTGGTGTGGGTGTTGAATGAGCCTGCTGTCATACCTGCCACTTAATTAAATCCTAATAGCTAATCCTCACTCCTGATAATTGTGCTTTGACATTTGCTTTCCTAACTGCTCACATTTTCTAGTGCCAAATGGAGGAATTTGCCCTGGGATTGTCCTATACCCAGCACAAATGCCACCCCTTCCAATCTGCACTGACTGCTATTTGACCAGTCAGTTCCTGCTAGCCCAGGCTCAGAAGACCTCTTGTCACATGGCTCCTAGAATCCACTAATCAGGCTGGCTGGTGTAGCTCAGTAGTTGAGCATTGACTTGTGAACCTGGAGGTCATGGTTCAATTCCCAGGAGGTCATGGTTCAATTACCAGTCAGGGCACATGCCCAGGTAGCAGGCTCAATTCCCAGTAGGGGCCATGCTGGAGGCAGCCAATCAATGATTCTTTCTCATCATTGATGTTTCTATCTCTCTCTCCCTCTCCCTTTCTCTATGAAATCAATAAAAATGTATTTTTAAAAAGAATCTACTTATCAGAACTGACACCTAAGCTGACCCCTCTTGCCATCCCTGTCCTGTCTTCATCCTGGGCCATGTTGACCTCTGTTTTATACACAGGCATCCTGGACACTCTAACAATCTTAATTTTATGCACTTTCCCATCTTATGTACATCACCATGTAGGTAATTTTAACTTCCTTTCGTGGCTCTTTCTTTGCCCAAACTTTTGTTTTCTTCATTCTGTCTCATATACTTTTCATTTAAGTCATCTTATCTTATTCCATATACCTTGAAGATGACCGTACATCTGTATTGGAATAAAGTGCTAGGCAAATATAGAAAGTGTTTATATAATTATCTTTCTTTTTGCCTGAAAGTAAGGGTTTCATTTATCTATTGTTAAGTTTATCCTGTGATTTTCCCAATCTTTCTTGTATAATACCCTTCTGGATTCTGATTTTTTCAGCCAACATACAACTTAGTCCTCCCAATTTGATGTGATCTGAAAGTATTATATATATATATCTTCATGTCTTCATCCAGGTCCATGATAAATACTGTCAAAGGAGAAAGAAAATTTGGCACACTACTACAGATCATCCAGACAACTTCAAATCATTCATCAGCTATGATCCAGCCCACATTCCTATGACTATATCACAAAAATCTATCAAATGCCTGAAGAAATGAAAAAGGCATACATTCCATGCAGGGGGGAATGAAAGGAGAAATAGAACAGAGAAACATTTGATCTATTTCTGATACTGAGAATATTTTCTTGCATTAAAAATTAATATGTTGATGTAAAAAAATTCAATTTCTTTGAACAACCCCACCTTTTTTTTATTTCTTAGGTAATTACACAGGCACTTAGCACAGGTCCTGGCACTCCTTTAATTTGTCTTTATTTTGCTTGGTAGTTCAGTATGTTCATTAAATTCCACATATGAGTGCCGAGACCGGTTTGGCTCAGTGGATGGAGCTAGCACAGGTCCTGGCACTCCTTTTATAATTTAATTTTATTCCATCATCATTTATCCCATCTATGCCCTCTTCTACCATTACCCCCTCACTCCCCGCTCTGCAATCACCACACTGTTGTCCATGTCCATGTTATCTCTTTTTTCTTTTTTGCTGTTTCTCTCTCATCGATGTTTCTAACTCTCTATCTCTCTCCTTTCCTCTCTGTAAAAAATCAATAAAATATATTAAAAAAAAAAGAAAAAAAAATTCCACATATGAGTGAAATTATATGGTATTTGTCTTTCTCTGACTGGCTTATTTCACTTAGCATAATGCTCTCCACGTCCATTTATGCTGTCGCAAACGGTAAACTTTCCTTCCTTTTTTCCAGTGTGTAAATATACCACTGCTTTTTATTCACTCATCTACTGATGGACACTTGGGCTGCTTCCAAATCTTGGACACAGCTCCACATTTGAAAGTGTTTTGAAGATTGTATTTATCTTAATTAAGAAAATTAGTCTGCCATCTGTGTTCCTGTAGAACTTGATTCATAAGTTCTATTTAGTACTGCTGGTCATTAGTGCATTAGTGCAGTTCACCAAATATTTCTCCTTCTATTCCTTCCGGATGCATGGTATGGTTTCACTCCTCTGTCTCTCTGAGGTTTGGTGTGACCATATGACTTACTTTGTCCAAAGAAATGTGAGTATGAGTGTGATGCCATTTGGGGGTGAAGCCTGTAAAAGCTTATTCACCTTTGCCATGGTGCCTGAGAAGCCCATGTTGGGAGGAAGCTCCCGTCGTCCCTGGGTCACTACCATGAGCAGAGCTCCTCTGCTGAACTACACTGAACTTGTGTGTGAAGGAGAAGGCAGTGGGTGCTGTTTGTTACTGCAACAGGCCTATCCTATCCAAACTGGTATATAGTCTGCCTGTGTGTAAGTATGAGCGTGTGTGTCTGTATGTGTGAAAGGGAATGAAGTTGACATGGATATTGCAGATATAGCAGTGAACACAATAGACAAAAATACCTGACCTTATGGAGCCTATACTGTCCTCTGACTGTTCTTTTTATGTGATTTAGAAATGTCATTACCAGGTGTGTGTAAACTGAATTTCACTGAAGAAAGTCAAATGTTGAATAGCTTCCTCTGTCCCTCAGTTACACAGGCTTGAATAAAAGTCACTGTCTAATCCTCTTCGTTGAGTAGCTCTGTTCTGAAACATGCCCTTAGGGAAAGTGGCCCTTCCATTCTTCCCTCAGCAACATCCAGGGCTGGTCCCAAACCTTCTAACCAGCCCCCAGGAGATGCTGGCACTGCTGGGGTGTGGACCACACTGTGAGTAGGAAGGGTGGGCTTCCCAGGGCTGCAGCTAGAAAGTGCTAACAGCCTCTCCCTCAGAACAGCTGGGGGAGAGCAGGGTGGAAAGAAAGGTCAAGTCCAATAGTCAGTACTGTGGGTCCTCAGTTCAGATTTCCACTTTTTGGGTTGTTTTCATCAGTGCTCTGCAAGCATTTGGTTTCTTCTCCTTTAAGGGATACTCATCCCTGGGGCTCATCTGAGTCAATGTTTTTAAAAAGCTCACATGTGATGCCATGTGTCACCCATAGTGGAGGACCACTCCGAGTGCCTTCTCCAAGAGTAAAGAAAAGTCCTTTCTCCAGAAGGCAAGATGCTGAGCCACCACCCCCACTCCCTGCCCACCCAGTCAGCAGCCCTTTGTTATGTAAAAGAGAGTGGCCTGGCTTTGGGATTGGGATGGAGGGAGGCTATTCCTCAGGAGTGACCTTACCCTTAATAGCAGCTACTCCTATTGTTCAGGGTGGCAGTTCAATGATATTCTTAGGGTTGGTTCATTCTCCCACTAATGGAGGGGCTGCCAATAAACAGCCCCATCTGCACAGCGTACCTATAGTAGATGAAATCTACATACTTTCTGTAAACTCATGCACTTCAGTGGACAGAATGTGGTATTTGCTTATATTGAACTCTCAGATTCTGACTGTGATTAACAGCGTTTTCGTCCCTTCCTCCTCATTGTCGCATAACCTCCCATTTGTTCCCAAAAGGCCTGGGCTCTGAGTTTACTTTTCTGACTTTTAAGCCCTGGGCTTTCAGAGTTTCAATCTTCCCTTTATTTATATCTCCAAGTCTTTAACTGGGTCCCGAGAAGCCATGATCCATCTGACAAAAAGTACTGGCCACTGCTGGGAATGAGAAAAAGAAGACAATAAAAAAGTTGATTGGAAAATAATAAGATGTGAGAATTTAGCCACAGAAATGCCTAACTAGTCCCGACCTCTACAGCAGCGTCATACAAACTGCAGCCCGCCACATGTCAGTGGCTGAGGAAATCAATGTAGTCATTTGCAAGCAGCACTTCAAAGGACATAGAATAGAAAACACCAGCATTGGGCAGGCACAGGGAAAGACTGTTCTGTGAAATTGCGTTTCATATATCTGCCTGTGAATGTGTGTGTGTCTTCATTTCTGAGAGTGGGCTGTGATATAAAACATATTGAAAATCATTTAGCCAGGGTCTCAGGTGATGTCAGACATTCTAAAAAGTGCTGGAATGGCATTTCAGGACATCTTTCACCTTCCTATTTTCTATCTCCTTCTCCTCTGCCTTTACCCTCCCAAGCACTTCCTCCTCTCCCAATAAAGCTGGTATTCGTAAAAATAATACAGTAAAACACATGAAGGCTGCATTTACCTGAGCCTTTAGACTCCCATCAATCCAGTACAAGAGTTGGCTCAAAAAACTTTTGTTTGTCTAGCTAGAGGGTGTACTAAAGCTAACAAAACACAAGTAAAACTAACTCAGGACTGCCGATGCCCTGTATGGGAAATTCCACTTACCATTGTAGAAACAAATGTTTTGAGGGCAAAACAGTATTATATGCAGCTTGGGTAATTTCTTTTCAAAACACAGGGGTTTTTGGTCATCACCCAAAATCTTAACACTAATTAATCTAGCAGAGCAATACTGGGAATTCAACGTCTACTTTCAATAACTATTTCCTGGATTTTTTTCCCCTTTCTTTCTTTTCTTTCTTTTTTTTTTTTTTTTTGCTTTTACCCCTGGAGGGCTTGTCAAATGAAAGCAAAAAAAGTTTGAAGGAACAAAGCCAAAGTCAAAAGTAAAATGCTAAAGCTTGGGGGTGAATAAGGAAGAGAAAAATGCATACAAGGGCAACCCCCAAAGAGGTAGGAGATCAGAAGTTGTTGGAGAAAGAGACCCCACGGAGGAAGAACAAAACATGTTCAGGCCAGCTTCAAAGAATTCTTCATGGCTGGGCACAGTAGGAAAAGGTTAAAATAACACGTGCTTCTCTCAGTAAAACTCAATACACACAAAAAACACCAAAAACAAAAAACCCACTAACAGGACCAACATTTTGTATTTCCCTGCACCTGTTCTGTCCAGGAGGACCTTGTAGACGCTGGGAATAGAATTCCTTACTAACAATAATTTTGCTCTGATGGGTAAATTAATGATGAATACAAACTATGATGATCATGCAAGTAATTATACTGTATAAAGGTAATACGAAACAGTGATATTTACTTAGATCATAGCTATATAAATACCAGGTAACAAAATAGAATTAGAATTGAACATTCCCTACATAATTGATCCAAGATAGAGCCCCATCCAAGCCCAGGTCAAAGGCATATCTGGCAAAGCTTGCTAAATGCAGTGAGCTCCCACAATACATAGAACTCATTTCCTAAAGTGGATTCCTAACTAATTTTTAAAAATCCCTACATTAACTCACTACCAGTTTTTCTGGTACAAAGATCAGAACCAAAATTCAAACATATAGCTCTAACCACTGAGAACACTGGCCAGGGCTTTCCTGATTTTCTGTCTGCTTACTCTATTAAATACTCAGTAGTGAAATCTCCAACCATATTTATGCATTTGTTGATTTCTCTTCTCAGTTATATCAGTTTTTCTTCATATATTTTGAAGCTGTGTGGCTCAGTGCATGCACATTTACAATTACTGTCTTCTTGCACCATCAACGCTTTTATCTTTTTGCAATATCCCTCATTATCCCTGATACTATCCCTTGTCTAAAGACGACCTTGTTCAGTTAACATAGCTCCTCTAAAGTTTTTTATGGTTGGTATTTGCATGGCATATCTTTTTCTATTATTTTATTTTTAACTATCGATGTCTTTATACGTAAAGAGGGTTTCTGGTAAGGAGCATAGTTGGTTGGGTCTTGATTTTCTAATCAATTTGACAATCTCTGTTTTATATTGGTTTGTTTAATCTGATCACATGTAATATTATTACTAATATGGTTGAATTAAAATCTACCATCTTGCTAGGTGTTATTTGTCCTACCTGTTCCTTTTGTTGAAGACACTTATTCCTGACATTTCTACACATACTCTAGAAGCTATTGTCTCAGACTTTTGTTTTTCAAGAATATTTGTATAGCAAAATAAACTTGGAGGACAGAAATAGTTATCTACCTCCAAGACAGAGGTTTCCTGACCAGGAGATCTGATTTCTTTTTTTATGAGTTTAATTTTTTGTTTTTAAACTTCACATATAAGTGATATCATGTAGTGTATGCCTTCCTCTACCTCATTTCACTTTTCATAATGTCCTCAGTGTCCATCCATATTCTTACAAATGGAAGGATTTCCTTCTTTTATGGCTGAATAGTTACACACACACACACACACACACTGAGTGGCCATATTATTATGACCACCTGATGCTTGTAGGCAAATTAGCTATAATTTCACGCTGAAGTTGCTAGAGGGCCAGATGATTATAAATAGGGAAGCAGGTTGTTTACCATGATAGAAGTGATTTTTTTCTGAAGATATGGGTAAACAAGGTGATTTAACAGTCTTTGAATGTGGGAGATATATATATATATATATATGGTGGCCAGGTTATTATGACCACCACATCAGTACTTCGTTGGGCCACCTTTAGCCTTCAATACTGTGGCGATTCTTCTTGGCATTGACTCCACAAGATGTTGAAAGGTGGTGCGAGGAATCCGACACCATGCCTGATGAATAGCACTGTCCAGTTCTGTAAGATTTGATGGTTGTGGAACCAGCTGCCTGATGGTTCTTTTAACTTCGTCCCACAAATGCTCAATTGGTTTGAGATCTGGTGATTGTGGGGGCCACCTAAGCAAGGTAAACTCTCCCTCATGTTCTTGAAACCACTCCTGTACAATACGAGCACCGTGGCCTGGTGCATTG
>NW_006289393.1:1470232-1472299 GCF_000327345.1 Myotis davidii
AAAGGCGGTTAAATCGCGTTGTTTATCCATATCTTCAGAAAAAAAAAATCACTTCTACTGTCGTGGTAAACAACCTGCTTCCCTATTTATAATTGTCTGGCCCTCTAGCAACTTCAGTGCGAAATTGTAGCTAATTTGCCTACAAGCATCAGGTGGTCATAATAATCTGACCACTCAATATATATATATATTTATTAGAGGCCCATTGCAGGAAGAGATTTGTGCAATAGGCCTTCCCTTCCCCTGGCTGCCGGTAACGGTTTTCCTCCAGTAACCGGGACCCAGGCCTTCACTCCGGCTGCATTGGAGAAGCCAAGTCTCCTCAGCCTTCAGCCTTCAATCTTCGCTCCACTTCACTCTGCCACTCCATGCCTGCATATGCAAATTAAATGCCATCTTTGCTGGGTTAATTTGCATACTCAGCCAATTGGCTGGTGGGTGTAGTGGAGTGATACCAATTTGCATGTTTCTCTTTTATTAGTGTACACACACACACACACACACACACACACACACACACACTAGAGGCCCAGCACACGATTAAACCGTGCATGTGTAGGGTCACCTAGGCCAAACCTGCCATCAGGGCCATGAACTCTGTCCCGCAATGCCTCTCATGCTCCAGGGATGCTGTGGGTGCCCTGCGATGCTCTGGGGGTGCTACCCATGCCCCACGATGCTCTGATGATGCTACAAATGCCCAGGGAGGGGTGGGGAAGGGCCTGAGAGGTGCTCCATGCACCTCCTGGTGACTGGCCATTGGTTGTTATGGCGTTACGGCCACTGGCCTTTTATAATATATACCAGTGACCTGGTGCACGAAATTCGTGCATGGGGGAGGGTATGTTCCTCAGTGTGGCCTGCACCCTCTCCAATTTGGGACCCCTCAAAGGATGTCCTACTGCCAGTTTACAGGGATCGGGCCTAAACCGGCAGTCGGACATCCCTCTCGCAATCCAGGACTGCTGGCTCCTAACCACTCACCTGTCTGCCTATTTGCCTCTAACCACTCTGCCTGCCAGTCTGCTTGCTCTCAACTGCGCCCCCCCCCCCGCGCCTGATCACCCCAAACTGCCCCCCTGCTGGCCGGCTCACCCCTACCTCCCCTCCCCACTGGCCTGTTCATCCCCAACTGTCCCCCTGCTGGCCTGCTCCCTCCAAACTGCCCCCCTGCTGTCCTGATCACCTCCAACTGACCCCCACTGATGGCCTGCTTGTCCCCAACTGCCCCCCTGCTGGTCTGCTTACCCCCAATGGCCCTGACCCCCCCCAGCCTGATCACCCACAACTGCCCTCCCCTCTTGGCCTCTAACTGCCTCTACCTCAGCCCCGCCACCATGGCTTTGTCCAGAAGAACATCTGGAAGGTCACCCAGTCTAATTATCATATTACCCTTTTATTAGTATAGCTGAATTATTTTATAGAATGGGCATTTTATTACAGATGGTTTCCCATGGCATTTTTTCTAAAGAAGTAAAAATTAATTTAAAAAATGTTTCAGGGAGACTTTGAGAAATTTACAGTGTCTGCTTTTCTTCCAAGAAAGTTGTCACTTTTATGCCAGAGTGAGAATTATTTGTATGTCAGCATTGGGCCACGGTGACTGGGGGGCACTTAGCTTGACTTGAGAGTAATTATCTTGCTCACTAGCTTGGAGGGAGGGTGTGTGGCAGAGGAGATAAATACTCGGTTCTGGATTATTCATAGATTGCTGACTTTCTGGATTGATTGTGCAAGCCCCTCCTTTTATTGATGTCCACCTTCTATTGACAGACATCTACCCTGGTAGAGAAATGAGATGAAACTCTCTTTCTATTCACTGTAAAAAGCTTTTGAATTCCTAAGGTATGATAAGGCCTCCCAGGCATCCACAGTCAAGGTACACATTTTCATGGAGGATGTTCCCACTCTTGAATAAATCAAAACAATTTTTTTCTTTTAATTTAAACTTTTTCTATAACTGTTTTCTTGTTACTTAAAAGCTAGTTTTTTTGAAACTACTTCCAAAGCTTTTCAAGCTGTATATGTCCTTGGAATCTACACTAATAAAAGAGGAATCCTGCCTGG
>NW_006289393.1:1473351-1474541 GCF_000327345.1 Myotis davidii
GTGGGGAAAAGTCATTTCATCCCCGATCTTAGCATGTCAGGTGCTGGGGTGCCCGGGGTGCTGCCATGCCTGCGCTCCCAGCCCTCCCTTAGCGATCACAGATCAGGGGGCTTCAGGCATGGCTGCACCCTGGGGCTGCACCAGGTGCCCAGGGTGCTGCCAAGCCTGCTGCCCCGCCCCTCCCTTTGCAATTGCAGATCCATCCGGTGGCTGCGCCTATGACCCCACCCCTCACTTCCAGATCTCAGGTCAGGGGACCACAGGCACCTCAGCACCCAGTGCCATGGGTGCTCCCATGCCTGCGGCCCCGCCCCTCCCTTCCCATCTCAGATCAGAGGGCCACAGGCACAGCTGCACCCGGTCCCCCAGGTGCAGCCATGCCTGCAGCCCAGCCCCTCCCTTCGCAATTGCAGGTCAGATGGCCGCAGGCAGGCTGTACCCTGGGTCTGCACCCGTTGCCCAGGATGCTGCCGTGCCTGCTGCCCCACCCCTCCTTTCGCGATTGCAGATCCAGGGCCGCAGACACAGCTGCACCCGGTCCCCCAGGTGCAGCTGTGCCTGTGGCCCCGCCCCTCCCTTCGAGATTGCATATCCGGGGGTGCAGGCCAGGTTGCACCCTGGGCCTGCACCCGGTGCCCAGGGTGCTGCCATGCCTGTGGCCCCACCTCTCCCTTTACCATCGTAGATCAGGGGGCCGCAGGCCACCTGGCATCCCTGGTCCCGGGGGTCCTGCACCCCGGCTCTCTCTTCCTCCAATCACCATGGAGATCACCGGCATCCCCGGCTGGGAGGTGTCACCTAGCCTGCTGCCGGGCTTTCCGCTGGCGATCACCGGCTGGAGGGCGGGCTGCCTTTGCCTGCCCCCCAGCTCTTGCCTGCCACCATTCTTCCGTCTTTCCCCTTTTACCTCCCATCTATGTGCCTATGTATGCAAATTAGCCACCATCTTTGTTGGCGGTTAACCGCCATCTTTGTTGGCAGTTAATTTGCATATAGCCCTGATTAGCCAATGGGAAGGGTAGCGAAGTTACGGTTAATTACCATGTTTGTCTATTATTAGATAGGATATATATGTGTATATAATATAATATATATATTAGAGGCCTGATGCATGAAATTCATGCAAGAGTAGGCCTTCCTTCCCCCAGCTGCCAGCACTGGCTTCCTCTGGCACCCAGGACCCAGGCTTT
>NW_006289393.1:1474713-1475032 GCF_000327345.1 Myotis davidii
ACATTTTCATTAGCCATTCATCTTTGATTGGCTAATAACAGTTAGGTTATTTCTTTGTCTGGGCTATTATAAATAATGCTATAACAAACATGGGGGTGCAGATACCTCTTCAACATGGTGATTTTGTTTCCTTCAATTATATATCCAGAAGTGAGATTGCTAAATCATATGGTAGTTCTATTTTTAATTTTTGGAGGAACATCTATACTGTTTTCCATAGTGACTATATCAAATACAATTCTACCAACAGTGTACAAGGGTTCCATTTTTGCAACATCCTTGCCAATATTTATTTGTTATCTTTTTAGAAATATGTTTA
>NW_006289393.1:1475062-1485959 GCF_000327345.1 Myotis davidii
TTCATTAGCCATTCATCTTTGATTGGCTAATAACAGTTAGGTTATTTCTTTGTCTGGGCTATTATAAATAATGCTATAACAAACATGGGGGTGCAGATACCTCTTCAACATGGTGATTTTGTTTCCTTCAATTATATATCCAGAAGTGAGATTGCTAAATCATATGGTAGTTCTATTTTAAAATTTTTTATGACTAAATGATAATAACAGTTAAACCAGTTGCAAGTGAAACTCTTTCCATTCACTTGATTTTGGGAGATGGGGTGATCACTGATGTTTGTCTTAGGCTCTCTTTGGCTCTTTCCCGTGAAACCTGTGAGCTCTAAGACCTTGTTCTGCTCTTCTTCCCCTCTCTGCTCTTTCCTCCTCCAATTAGCAAACTAACCCACCAGGGTAGAATCCTGCACCTTGAAGAGATAAAGAAGAGGCTTTTGTGGTTCAGTCTTAGATTAAAGTCACAATCCTCAATCCTGCTTTACTAACAAAAATTGGGGGTATTTGACATCCTATTTGACACAGGGGCAATGAGGCCTCGCTGATCCCAGTGGTAGGAGGTACCAGAGCTGGCCACCTTCTAGCTAATTTCCTTTCAATGTGCAAGAATCCATGCACCGGTGCTTGTATATTTTCCTTATTGGTTTACAGTTATCATTCCTCAATACCCCAACAGTAGTGGAGGGAGAAGAATTTGATGATATGAGCTTAAATAAACGGGGAGGTAGAAGGGGGAGTCATGGAAGACCTACCTTGAAAGCAAAGGAGAAGACGAGTATTGCGTCTGAGACGGGAGGCTGGGAAGTTTGCAAGGTGTTAGTGCAGGGGGAGGAAATGCTACACTTATTGCTGGTCCTGGGGAAGAAACTGATGGTGGAGCCTTCCCAGGAATATTTTCCTCCCCACCAGAACATTCTGGCTTCCTGTTTGGCCAGGAGCTTGGGCACAAGTTATAAGAATTTTTTAAATCCTTTCTGTAGTACTCTACCACTTTCCAGAGTTGGGCCAGAATGTGTGGTTTTGTGAACAAATGACTTTTTGAAAGAAACAAAAGTCCTCTTGATCCAATTCTATTGATCAGAATTGTGTTTGTCCTGGCAAAACATTCCCTCATGTAATGCAAATATCTGCAAGTTTTCTAAAATAGGTCAGCCAAGAAGGTAATTGGTTTGGCCCTCTGGCATAGGCCAAGCAAGGCATCAGAACAAACCAATATCTCCCTCATTTGTATGCAGGTCAGAAAAGGAAAAGGTACCCAAGAGATGTCTACATTATTCCCTGAACAGAAAATACTGGAACGGGATATTTGTATTTTGGTCTGCAATGCCAGTAGGCACATTGTTATTGTCATTATTATGTAATAGATAGCATGAACTCAGAGGCAAGCTTTCACTCAAAAGCAATAATGCATACTCTTCACCTTTGTGATACAGGTGCTGTTTGTGTCGCATAAAAAGCTTTTTGTTGTAATATGATGTTTGTAACAGATGTCAGCTCAAGGCAGAATTGTAAACACTCTGTGGTATGGCAGGTACTTATTCTGGACTTTTCAAATGTGTGATGCAAGGATGGGTAGTAGAAAGATATGAATCACTCAAAGAAGAAAGAGTTAGGGTAAAAATAGTATGTTTCCATATTCAAAAACTTTCAAAAAATTTTTCTCCAAGTACACCGGGACTGAACCAATTTAATTCCCACATGTTTAACCTTTAAAATATAAGAACAATGTTTTAATTTATATAAACACAATCAGAAAGAAAAGGCCAATGACATCGATCCAATGTCTCTGTGAAAATTTTCAGTTCTTAAGATATTTATGAAAGATCAACTCAAACTCCAATATATAAAAAGTTCATGGTTCAGCTGATAAAACAAGAAAAACAACACCCATTTTCCAGCAGTTATAAAAATTGTCATTAACTATTAAACTACTGATCTTAATCAGATATTCAGTTACATAATTTTTGAAAGGCTATTGCAGTTCTCATTGCACTAACTGCATTTATTACCTCTAACAAAAGTTACCATGAGGAATAGGGCAATTCCTTAACCTAGAATAAGAAGATAGATTATCAATAAAGTATATAAAGTATATAAGTGGAGTGTACATGTCATCTTAAAGCTGTGGCTGTGTAGTCTTGGGACATAAGGAATGATTTGAGATGATTGTCTGGTTAATTCACTCTCTCACACACATACACATGTGTGCACACACACACACGCACACACACACACACACACACACACACACACACACACACACCACTACCAAATCTTTAAACCTCAGGAAGTAAGAAGTAGGACAAAAATGTTGATTCGTGAAGACTGATGATATAGGTAGATCAAGCTCCGCGGATAATTATTCAGAACAGTTTTTAACTGGCTAGAGATTATTTTCCTTTCCCTTTTTCCAAATGGGAAAAATTTTCCAGATAAAAGTAGAAAAATTAAACAAGTATTAGTGGCACCTTTTGCCTCCTTTGGATCTTGTGGCAAGAAGCCAGGAGGACCCCTCTCCCAGTGCAAAGTAGAAATCTCAGCCAGTGCCTCTGCAGAGCAGCAGCCATTCTGGTAACTCTGGGGCCCTGCAGTCCTGGGGCAGGAGGGAGCAGGAATTTCTTCAGCAGATGCCAATGCTATAAAAGCAAGAGCATGCACAGGCTGCATCAGAGAAAGAGAAAGCAAGACAGAGAGGTCTTCTATAGGGCTGTATGAGTTTCTTATTGCTGCTATAACAAATTACCACAAACTCAGTGGCATAACACTACACAAATATATTACCCAGCAGTTCTGTAGGCTGATGTCCGGCATGCTTCTCACTAGACTAAAGTCAAGGTGTCAGTAGGGTCGAGTTCCTTTCTTAATGCCCTAGAGAGAAGCCCATTTCCTTGCCTTTCCCAGCTGCTAGATGTTGCCCTCATTGCTTAGTTTGGGGCTCCCTTACATCTATAAAGCCTGCAAAGCTGTATCTCCCTTCCATACTCACATCTCCTGTCTCTCTTCGTTTGCCTCCTTCCAGTTGTAAGGACCCTGTGAGTATATTTTCGTCCTTTTTCACTTTGAAGGACCCTGTGATTACCACACCTGATACCCATGCACTCGGAATATGCAGGGTAGTGACCCCATCTCAAAGGGTAAATCTAATCACATCAGCAAAGCACTTTTGCTCTATAAAATAACATGATCACAGGCTTTGGGAATTAAGAAGTAGACACCTTTGGGGGCCATTTTCTGCCTGCTACAGGGGCTAGCTGGAATGTGTTTACTCATGGCATTAACAAAAGTGGTTGTCTTTCAGGGAGTCGCGCCACCCAGTCTTGAATGAGTGACCAGTCCTTTCAAATTATGATAGAAAACCACTACCCCTTAAAACATATAGAAAACACCTGCACTTAAATACAAGCTACCCTCCTAAATACTTCCTTAGGAAGTTTTTGCCTAAAACGTACATGAACAGCTTTAGAGCTGTCTCTAATTTAAAAAAAATGTCAGAGCTTCCAAGAGAGAAAGGCTCACGAGACAATAGCATTTGCTTGAAGGGCTATCGATATCATTTGTAAAGGAAATGTAAGAAGAGAAATAAAATTGTCAAACTCAGTGTTTCTATGAAGTAGTAGTTCTTTGTACTGCTACTACACATACACACACACACACACACACACACGTGCATGCATGCACAGACACAGGATTCTGTAATCCTTCCGGAAGTGCTCAATATTGTCCTCCAAAGGATTCTCATCGCATATTAATGTTTTCAAGGTCTGAGAAGTTCTACACTAAATAAATATGTGCATAATCAATCTTTGGCTTCTTGAAAAATGTAAAAGGAGCTTCCAAATTTAATTTGACCACTGTTTTGGCCCTGTGTTGCCCTCACTGATCCCAGACCCTGACGGGTGGAACAGCGTTTTCCATTTGGTTCCAGAATTCCTTTCTGCGGAGCTTTCGGGCAGTCTGCAATAAACTTGCAGACTTCAACAAGAAGTCATCGCTGATACTGTTCAGATCTGATAGACTACTTCTTCATTAAAATTTTGAGAGAGATCCAAAAAAAATTTAAGTTAAAAATATTAATATGTAAATTATACTCATGCACTGCTGTGTTAATATTTACATCCATCAGATAGATAATTATAACAAAAAATTTAAAGCATTAATTTATATCTCTCTATATAAAAGCCTAAGCAACCATCCAGCCGTCTGACCAGTAGCTATGACGTACAATGACCACCAGGGGGCATATGCTCAATGCAGGAGCTGCCAAGCGACAGCAACTTTGCAGAGTGCCCTCATGCACTATGGTACCCCTTGGGGGATGTTGGACTGCCGGCTTAGGCTCTACCCCGCAGGCCAGGCTAATGGACCCCAGCTGCCAGAGGGACCCTGCTCACTCAGCAGACACGCTTTGAGCTCCAGCACCACCGCAGGTATGGCTGGCCAGGGAGGGACTGCAAGAGGTTGGCTCCAGGGTGTGTATGGCCCATTTCACCCAGTCCTGCCTTGCCAGCCACCTTCTAGTTAATTTCCTTTCAATGTGCAAGAATCCATGCACCGGGCCTCTAGTATTTTAATAAATATGGTTACTTACAATCACCAATAGTTAATATTGCAAGAAAAAGTATACATTTGGGTAAACCTGGAAGTAAATTCTTTTTTTATCAACTAGTTTTCTTCATGATTTTTAAGATTGTGGCTGCTTCTGCTTCACAATGTCACTGCAGTACTCATCCTAGAAGGAGAAGCATCAGCTATTCCATTTTCTTATGACCTGATTAGGCTTGTTTTTATTATCTTGGACCTAGAATGTGTTCGTATGTTTGCTTGTTTTAAAATGTTTTACGGAACTCCTTTCAAGCCATTTGTCCATTTTATGAAGTTCAATTTAGTTAAAAAGAGATAACATAATATGTCATTGTAGTTAACTGAGCACATGCAACGTGGAATGCTGAAACCAAGTGGGGCACTACTCACAAACCCCCTCAACTATGGAACATGCTTCTTCCTTCAGCACTTTGCCTGGCTCAGAGTCAGGACCAACTGACACATAGCCCAAACCTATATACCCATATACCATATATTAGTAAAAAATTAATTCCTCTCTCCCACTTTTACAAAAATCAACCAATAGAAGTTCTAACACTTTCCTCCTGAATTTTATTTAATTGCCTTGCTCACCCTCCAGGAGTGTCCCCGATATTCCAAGGCCACCCTTCATCCCAAAACTGTAGCTGTGAATTCAGAGACTAGGGATGAATTCCAGGTCTGCTGGCCTAACCCACTTCAAAGTTTCAGGGGCAAAGTGCTCAGCAGTGCCCAGAAGTGCTCTCGGGAAGATAAATTCTGAATTTTTGTTGGGGAAATCAGTCTCAGGAAGACAGGGTAGGCCTGCCCTGAGAGACAGTGATCTCCTTCCCTGAGGGGACTGCACCCGGCTAGCAGATCATGGGCTTAAAGGTAAACTCCATGTTTGCGGAGAGAAAAAAGGCTGGGAAATACTATAGGGAAGCTTTTCTCCCCAGGCCGCAGGTCCCATGTGTAGACCATCCATCAGAGTAACATTCTTGACCTACCTTGGAGAGGCAGAGTAAATTGCTAGATGGATAGATTAAAGCACAGAAGCCGGGTGCATAGACTCAGCCTTTCACTTGTCCTTGGGTACCTTCCTGGCCTTCAAATGAGATATTCAAGGGGGAGGAGCCAGTTTCTACCCAAACTGGGGATACATAGGAGGGTCTTTCCTTAGGCACAGAAAAGGGGAGCTTTAATGTTGGGTTTCCTGGGAGGAAGATAACTCTTAAAGGGAACATAGCTAGACAATCCTGCAATAAATAACCCCAAATCTCAGCACCTCAACACAAAGTGTATTTCTTTCTCACACAAATCTACTACAAATTTCAACAATTCTGCCATGCAGCTCTCTGCCTTGTGGTGATGAATAATCTAGACCCATCAAATTTGTGGCTCTATCATCTCAACACAAGGCTCCATAATCACTGCGGTAGAGAAACATACTGCAACTTTCATCCTTCGAACTAAAAGGATAATTACATTTCTGTCCACAGTGCTTCCACAGTGATAGGAACAGGCCAGAGAATATGAATCATTAAATGCTAAAGGTTTTTCTTCTTCTTGTCCTTCTCCTTCTCCTCCTCCTCCTCCTCCTCCTCCTCCTCCTCCTTCATCATCATCATCATCATCATCACTATTACGCTCTATCTACATGCACTGTGAACACTCCAGCCACTAATACCACTTCTTTCAGGTGATAAAAATAATACTTCCTCATTGATGCCACTATTTTAAAATAGTATATCCAATGGTTCATTGATATCGGTTGCCTATGTGATATGATTTCTTCATTGCTACACTGCCCTCCCAAATATATATTCTGCACTGGCCTGCCCACTACCAAAAACCCTTTGGAATTAAGGTATTGTAGGTCCTGGTAAAATGCCAGTATGCTGCCTTGGAAAAGTTTCACATTGAGATGTTAGTGATTTTAATACAAATTTTAAGTGGTACTAACAGATATCAGGGTCTGTGTGGTGTTTTCAGACAACACATCTGACATCAAATGTGTGTTTTTACTGAAACCAACCACGTGTCGAATTCTCCAATGCCAACTGTGTCTAGCAATTCAATTCCATTCCATTCCGTTCAGTTCAATTCAATTAAGTTCAATTCTGACATCCAGAGTTAGCAATCCCCACAGGTTAAGCATTCATTCCCACAAGACTGCCCCCAGTTCAGACACCAGATGCAAATGGGGTACCCAGGCTACCCACACTTCTGCCTGAAAACAAATTTGAAAGTTCCCATGGCCTCTTCCTAAGGTTTGATGGTTAGAACAACTCACAGAGCCAGTAAAGTGCTAAATTTACTGTTACAGTTTATTATAAAGAATGCAAATGAGCAGCCAGGTGAAAAGTCCAGAAGGGCTCCATATGCAGGAGCCTCTGTCCCCTGGAGTCAGGATACACCCCCCCACACACACACCCCACCAGCACAGAGATGTGCTCACATACTTGGAGGTTCCTTGAATGCTATAGTTTAAGAGTTTTTATGAAAATTACTTTTTTTGTTTTGTTTTTTTTAGATTGTTTTTATTTTTTTTTAAATTTCTTTATTGATTAAAGTATTAGATATGTGTCCTTATCCCCCCTCTACCCACCCCCCCCATTCATGCCCTCACCACCTTGGTGTCTGCGTCCATTGGTTAGGCTTACATGCACGCATTCAAGTCTTTTGGTTGATCTCTCCCCTTTACCCCCACCCTCCCCTACCTTCCCTCTGAGGCTTGATGGTCTGATCAATGCTTCTCTGTCTCTGGATCAGTTTTTGTTCATCAGTTTATGTTGTTCATTATATTCCACAAATGAGTGAGATCATGGGATATTTATATTTCTCTGACTGGCTTATTTCACTTAGCATAATGCTCTCCAGTTCCATCCATTGAAAGTTCCTTTATATAGAGATAATTGATTAAATCACTGACAATTGATAATTGAGAACTCCAGTCCCTCTCCTCTTCCTGGAGGTGAAGGGATGGGCTGGAAGTTCCAACCTTCTAATCATACCTTCTTATTTTCTGTCAAACAACCCCCATCCTGAAACTATCTAGTCCCCTACTCTCACTCCCTGATCCCCCAATTTCTCCACCTCCCACTAGGAATCATCATATTAGCATACAAAAGACACTCCTCACTCAGGAAAGTCTAAGTGTTTTAGGAGTTCTATGATAAGGAATCAAAAGGAAAGATCAAATGTTTATTTTTTATTAGAACACAGGGTTATGCTAAGGGAGAAAACTCCAGAGTATGAGGTGTTGCCCACAGTACAAGGCAAGAGGGTAGAGAAAGGGTACTATTGTGTGGCTGATGGGGCGCTTGAGGACCACAGGATTCTGCCAGCAAGTACCAGAAAGCCATTGGGGGTGACTGAAAGATAAATGTAAAAGGTCATCCTATAAAGTCTGCCTAGATAGAAAAGTTCTGGTTTAAATCCCTTCTTGAACAACAATTAGAACTGAACACAGCAGAACTGAGAATTTCACACATATAAAACATCACCGGTTCTTCAGGGAATTTTATCCTAACCCTTTGTGTATTGCCTCAGAAGCAAGAACCTTTATTTTCTATTATCACTTTTAAGAATAAATAATGAATATAACACAAGCATTTATTAAAAAACTATACCAGAGGGCAGTGACTATAATGAAAGCCAGAGGTGTGATGAGTGTGTATGTTATATACATGGCAATGAGAGAGAGGGAGGGAGGGAGGGAGGGAGAGGGAGAGGGAGAGGGAGAGGGAGAGAAGAGAATGGGTTACCTGGGCTTACAGAATTGTAAAGAACTTTGGTAATTTGTAATTGATGTCATTTTTCTGGGAACCAGAACACTCTGCAACTACTTAGGTGAGTAATATAGACAATTATGTTGAATTGAGTAACTAATTAGTGTTTTCATTTTAAATGATATACAGTCATGAAGGCACTGTAGGAGTCAGGAAAAAACTGTTTTGCCTACCCAAGACTCTAAGTACTACGTGATAGTATCTACATGATGGGTGGTGAACACACAAGGCAATATACAGAGGCAGCATTATACAATTTCACACTTTAAACCTGTGTAATTCTATTAGCCAATGCACCCCCAATAAATTTAATAAAGTGTTAAAAAATTAGAAAAATAAAAAAGATAACATAAAGGAACTCAAAAGTACGTGGAACAGGGGTCCTCAAACTATGGCCCGCAGGCCACATGCAAATACAAATATTGTATCTGTTCCCGTTTTGTTTTTTTACTTCAAAATAAGTTATGTGCAGTGTGCATAGGAATTTGTCCATAGGTGTTTTTTTTTAAACTATAGTCCGGCCCTCCCACGGTCTGAGGGACAGTGAACTGGCCCCCTGTTTAAAATATTTGAGGACCCCTGATTAAGAGGAAAGAAAACATCTCTCAGTTCTGGGTAAACATTTTCCTTTGGGACCACGTGAGTGGGGATGTCCTTGTGATTTCTCCCTTTCCTGGGCTGTGTCAGGCTTCAAAAGCATGTGCAGGGAGTCACCTGACTTGATGCATTCCAAGAAGTGTCCTTTCCCAAAATTTCTCTCTCAACCATCACTTAAAGTGCACTTAACACTCTACTATCATCCCCAGGCTTACACTGAAAATGCAAATACCTCTGGGATAAGTGGGATACGGGACTCAGACTGACCACTACCAAAAAGGTGATTGGATGCCTTTTAAGAGAAAGGTGAGGGCCTCTTGGAACCTCTGGTCATGGCTTGAAAAATGAATCTGCTAAAAAAATATATATATAAATCTTGATTCCTTGGCTCTGTTTCTTCCCACTCCTGGCTGAATCTTCAAATGTTCCTCATCACTGGACTTACCTCCATGCCTTGCTCATCTCTGCCTCTCCCTTCATCCCTTGATCCTGACCTTGAGCCTGGTAAACTTGTTTCATTCCCTCACCATCTGCTCCCAGTTTTCTATTTTGAATGCAATTCCATCATTGGCTCAATTTTGCTTTCTTTCTTACACTGAGAGAAAAAAGGCAACGCTGGTCTCCTGTGACCACAGGAGGGGTTTTAGAATCTACACAAAGTAAATGAGTCTGGATCAAGAGATACTAGGGACCTAGAAGATGCAAGATCTCCATCCATTGCACCATGCAGACCTGCTGATGCGCTGCCGTTATATTGAGTTCTCATTCTACAATGTGGAGCTTTGTCCTAACATAGAAATAAAACAATATCAAAGGAGCTACTTTTTTGGAAAATTGAGTTGCCGAGGACTGAGACACTACATTGCCCAATTCCAAGGGTGTCATGCCCATCACAGTTAATGTAGTGGTGCCCCCTAGAGCTGTACAGTGCACAAACAAGACAAAAAGATTCATTTTAGATGTAAATGTTATTGTTTTCAATCAAAAGACAAATAAAACTCCTCCTCATATTCCACATAAAACTAAAAGGGCCCAGCATCAGCTTTAAAAGAATGGCCCTAATAAGCTATTCAACTCTGGGCTTGGCCTGACTCCGTCACCTTGTGAGATCTGGCACACACTGAAGATTCATTACTCCTTTCTGATTAAAAGTCTCTTAGAGCGTTTGATGATCAGTTAATTCTAGCCTCACCATTCAGTTCATCCCCAGGAGATTAAATAGCTTGTTTAATGCCACAAATTTTATTAACTACTAGAGGCCCGGTGCATGAAAATTCATGCAAGAGTAGGCCTTCCTTACCCCGGCTGCTGGCACCGGCCTCCCTCTGGCACCCGGGGCCCAGGCTGGTTTCCTCCGGGCCACCTGCAGGCACTGGGGACCCGGGCTGGCTTCCCTCCAGCCCAGGCTTTATCAGGAAGGACATCCTGAATGACATCCAGAAGATATCCAGTCTAATTAGCATATTACCCTTTTATTATTATAGATGTCATAACAAGAAAACAGGTCATCAGTGCTCTGAAGTCATTCCCACTAGATCCTGAGGTCTTTCTTATACTGAGAGAAAAGACAACACTGTTTTCCTGTTGCCACATGAAGTTTATTTTAATTTTTTTTTTATTGATTTCAGAGAGGAAGGGAGAGGGAGATAGAAAGATCAATGATGAGAAAGAATCATTGATCCACTGCCTCCTGCAATGCTCCATACTAGGGATCAAGCCTGAAACTCGGGCATGTGCCCCAACCAGGAATCTCCACATGAGGGGTTTTAGAATCTACACAAAGTAAATGAGTCTTTGAGAGGAGCTGGATACTTATTTATTTTTGTTCCTCCAGGAAAAAAGTACAGTTATTAGAGTAAAGTTGATTAGTAAATAAGAATAATATAAGAGAATGTGTTAACACACTTGCAAAAAACTAAGTCAGAAGCACATGCAGGGTAAGATGACTATCT
>NW_006289393.1:1487381-1499903 GCF_000327345.1 Myotis davidii
CTGTTATGAATCGTAATGTAAATATCTGATATGCAGGATGGTCTTAGGCAACCCCTGTGAAAGGGTCATTTGACCCCCAAAGGGGTCGCGACCCACAGGTTGAGAACTGCTGTCGGGGTGAGAGAGGACTTCAGAGAGATGGGGCATTGGAGAGTGGGAAGGGTTTTGACAGATGGAGAAAAGAAGGAACAGATATTGTTGACACTCCTGGCAAAGGAAGCCCTGGTAAGCAGGGGAAAGGGAAAGTTGAGTAGTCCCACCTGCTGGGTTAACTCTCAGGGCACAGGAGTGGAACAGGAACTTTAAAAGTTAAGCGAGGCCCCCTGGAGGACCCTGGGAACTTCATCCCATTCTGCAGATCCTGGAAAGTTGTTCCAAATGTGGAGAGTAAGAGTGACATGAGGAGTGACTTGAGGTTCTAAGGGTGGAAACCCTGACCAAACAGACCTCAGCTTGAACCCCAGCTCCACTGCTGAGCTACTAGGTGTACCAGTTAATAAGGCAGTTTTTTTTTTCAAAGAAAACACGATAATTTCAAGAGAAACATCAAAAGTGATTTATTCAAAGTAATGTCCATCGCTAGCTACACGTTTCCCCCATCTTTCAGGTAATTTGTGGATACCATCCCAATAGAAATTTTCTTGTATTGAGGCAAACCATTCAGAGACCCAATTTTCCACATCTTCATATGTATTGAAGTGCTGCTCAGAAAGTGTGTGTCCCATCCATCAGAACAAGTGGTAATCTGAAGAAGCAAGGTCTAGTGAATACTGCGGGTGGGTTAATAATTCCCAGGCAACATCTTTTATGTGTCTTGAACTGGTTTTGTAGTGTGTGTGGGTGTGTTATCATGAAGCAAAATTACTTTGCTGTGTCTTCTAACCCATTCACGGAAAAGTCATCAGTAAAATGTTGCTTCAACAACACGAAAGAAAGTCTTTTTTGCATTGAATTGTGACTAGTGATGAAAGTGGATTTATTTGGAGAATGACAAATGCAAAAAATCATAGGTTGAGTCAGGTCAACCATCAACATTGACTGCAAGGCCAAATTGCTTAGGAAAGTAGACAATGCTCTATGTTTGATGGGATCAGGAGGATGAGTTTCTAAAACCAGGTGAAACCATTAATACTGATCGCTCCCAACAACAAATAATCAATTTGAACCATGCTTTGATCGTGAAACGACCAGGATGTTCCAGAGGACACAGCAAAGTAATTTTGCTTCATGATGATGCACCATCACACACTTCAAAACTAGTTAAAGACACGTTAAAAGATCTTGCCTGAGAAGTATTAATCTACTTCCCCCATATTCACCAGAACTTGCTCCTTCAGATTACCACTTGCTCTGATCGATGGCACACACACTTTCTGAGCAGCACTTCAAAACATACGAAGAAGTGGAAAATTGGGTCACTGAATGGTTTGCCTCAAAACAAGAAAAGTTCAATTGGGTCAGTATCCACAAATTACCTAAAATATGGGGAAATGTGTAGCTAGTGATGGACATTACTTTGAAAAAAGCACTTTTGATGTTTCTCTTGAAATTATAGTGTTTTCTTTGATTACAAAATCCGCATTATTAACTGGCACTCCTAGTATTTAACTTCCCCAAGTCTTGATTTCTTCATCTGCAGAATGCAAATAATATTGGCACCTAATAATAAGGTTTTTATGAGCTGTAATTGAGAGGAGACATGTGAAAGACAGTGTGAGGGCTCCTAGAGCACATATGGAATAGATGATGAGGATGACAATAACTACTATGATGGTGAAAGAGAAAGATGAGGAAGACTAACGAGCAAAGCTTGCAGACAACAGAGATATTTGCATTCACCTTTATGTCCCAGAGCCTAGTACAAAGCCTACTGTGTTTTAGGCTCTCAAACTGTTCTTGAATTAGACTAAAGAACACATTAATCTAGGGCAGTGGTCAGCAAACTCATTAGTCAAGAGAGCAAATATCAACAGTACAACGATTGAAATTGCTTTTGAGAGCCAAATTTTTTAAACTTAAACTATATAGGTAGGTACATTGTTATTAACTTAATTAGGGTACTCCTAAGGCTTAGGAAGAGCCACACTCTTCTGCGCATGGGCCACGAAGTTTCAAGCGCACTGTACCTGTGCGCCCGCACGTGGTATTTTGTGGAAGAGCCACACTCAAGGGGCCAAAGAGCCGCATGTGGCTCATGAGCCACTGTTTGCTGACCACTGATCTAGGGAATCATACGTATATTGTTTCATAATTCACCAGCTTGGAGGGGGAAAATGGAAAACAAATGTGAGGAGCAGCAAGCAGCTTGAAGAAGAAAAATGTAGATCAGATTATTTGGGGTCCTTATTAGAAAAACTGTACAATGAGAATAATAATTAATTATGCCAACCAAATGTATTACCATTATATCACAATTAGGAGAAAAATGTCAAGGTCAGTGAAAACCACAAAGCTGAAATAGAAAACCTGGCACCCTTGAGAGATAATTGGATGTTCTTACTGGGTTCCCTCTCATTAGATTTGATGTAATTATTTTTAAAACATCAAGACATAATGCCAAGTGTGTATTTCAATAAAATCCTGATGCAATAATCAAAAGGGCATTTAAAATTCACTGCACAATTACCGTCCCATTAAATCTAAGTTAACTGCTCATTTGAGTCACTAAATCTCATCTGCTATCTTGCAACACACAAGCAGCTTGTCTCCATCACGTCTGAACATAACCAGATTTCACTCGGGGCTCTGGGAAAATGTCTGTAACACGGGCTGTACCACAGGCTGGGTGATGCATACATGCAAGAACAATGTGCCTCCAGATTCACTGGGTGCCCGGTGCTCACACCATCACATCAGAGGGAAAAAGGCAGGACCACTCGATTCACACAAGCAACAGGCTGCCTGATACGCCTGTTCGCTCTTTCTTCTTCACCAAGACAAGGGAGATTCGAAAGCATGACACGTCTTTGCACTCAAAAACCTGACTTCAAAGCTCCCATTTTGCTGTGGACAACTTCTGAGGGATCAGCCAGGATGATCCCTAGTTTGTATTCCTCCGCCCACCATAATGAAAAAAACTTCAAAAGGGTCCCAAATGGAGGTGGCCTCTCAGTATTCAAAACGTTGTGCATAAGAGGTCTTAAGAGGAAATAGCTTTGAAAAGACAGCCATCAAGTTCTCCTGGGGCAGCCAGAGAAAGAAAGATCCCTTGGGGAGGCAGCTGGCCCATCCAGCTGTGGCGGGAAGCTGCATGATGGATGGCTTCCACTGGGGACAATGGATGACAGTGAGGGACAGGTCTTTGTTCCTGGGTTCCTACACCCTCTCCTTTGACCTGCCCCAGTGACCTGTGTGCTTGCACACATGGCCTAGGGGGCCTGGCCCTCTGCAAGTTAAGGCCCAGCAGGATTATTCATGCCAAGGCTCCACCGCCTGCTGCCCCACCCCCCACCTCCCACCCATTGCCATCCAGTCCGCACAGATGGTGACAGAGTTTGAAGTAGAATCCTGAATTGCAGAGAACAAGGATTCCAATCTGTAAACCTGATCTGGTATTAGCACAAATGAATTGCACAGAGAGATAAGAGCTGGGAGGTGGGGGTGGGCTCCTGTTTTTCTCCAGAAGGGAGAGTAAGCAGTTGCACCCAGATGGTTACTTAGGCATAATTAATTTGTGTTCCCAGGGAGAGTTTACAATGCAAAATAGAAAGAGGGCAGATCTAAGAACCTGGTGAGATTCAGCACATTCCTCCCAGGACTGCTGATTTCTGGTCAGGCTTGTGGGTGTGAAGGGAAGGCCCACACCCCAGTGTCACTACACGCCTCCCCCACTCTGGCCCCAGGATCCTCATCCATAAAATACGTTAAAACTTCCTACCCTTCCCAGTCCTGAGAGCCTCAGTGGAACTAGTGAACTTAAAAACACAGTGAAGAAGGAAGAATACTGCATGATCTCACTTATAAGAGGAATATTAAAAAGTTGAATTCCTAGAAGCAGAAATAGAAGGGTGGTTACCAGGGCCAGGAGCAGGGGGAAAGTGAGGAGATGTTGGTCAAAGGCTACAAAGTTGCAGTGATGTAGGATGAATAAGTCCTAGAGATCTAATGTACAACATAATGACTATGGTCAGTAATTCCATATAGTATACTGGACATTTGCAAAGAGTAGATTTCAGGTTTTCTCACCACAAAATCAAGGTAACTGTGAGAAGATGAATACACTTGGTTGTAATAATTATTTCACTATGTGTGTCATGTTGAACTAATTAAAATGTACAATTTTAACTTTTTAAATTTGTAATTTATTTTTAACAAATGGGACTCATCAAACTAAAATGTTTCTGCACAGCAAAAGAAACCATTAACAAAATGAAAAGGGAAATAACTGTATGGGAGAACATATTCATCAATGATGCATCTGATAAGGGTTTAATTTACAAAATATATACAGCTTAACACCAAGAAGACAAACAATCCAATTAAAAGATGAGTTAAGGATCTGAATAGACACTTCTCCAAAGAGGACAAACAGATGGCCAATAGACATATAAATGATGTTCAAGGTCACTAATCATCAGAGAAATGCAAAATTAAAACCACAATAAGGTATCACCTCACTAAATCAACAAAGAAGTGCTGGTGAGAATGTGGAGAAAATGGAACCCCAGTACACTGCTGGTGGGAATACAGACTGGTACAACCACGGTAGAAAACAGTAGGGAGTTTCCTAAAAAAAATTAAAAATGGAACTGCTATTTGACCAAGTGATCCCACTTCTAGGAATATATCCTAAGAATCTGGAAGCACTAATCGGAAAGAATATATGCACCCCTATGCCTATAGCAGCACTATTTACAATAGCTAAGATCTGGAAACAGCCCAAGTGCTCATCAGCAGATGAGTGGATAAAAAAGCTGGTGTACATTTACATAATGGAATACTATGCAGCTTTGAAAAAGAAGGATCTCTTATCTTTTCAGACAGCATGGAGGGACCTGGAGATTATTATGCTAAGCAATAGCAAAACATACAATACATGTCTGTTGTACTGTTTAATCTCTAAATGAACCCCTTAGAAACAAAAAGGACATGAAATGTAAATGAAAATTTAACAAAAGGGAAATGAAATGTACAGTAAAAAATGAAAATTTACATGCACACTAGAACTTACCTTTAATGTTGAGAGCTAATCATCGATTTCGCCATGCCATACTCGGTAGCCAGATCAGACAGAACACCACTATCATAATTAGCAATTATTTCTTTTTTAAGCTCTATTGTTCTCACAACTTTCCTTTTTATTTTGCTGCTATCACCAGCCTTCTTAATGACTCATTGTATGTATCAATAAGCAGCAACAAAAGCAAAAAAAAAAAAAAACCATGAAAAAAACACTAACAACACAATTTCCTGAGATGTTAACAGCATAAACTGACACACACTCATGCATTCTCTCCCTTGTCACCTTAGACACATGACTGATCTTACAGGTATCTGCATGAAAGGGTTGTCGGATTCAAGAACCAAGACGTTTCCCACGAACACCTTGCTCAAGAAACAAATTGTTCAAGATGGGAAACATTTGAGAACTGAGGTTTGACCACATCTGCATATGTGCACAGCCCATGGACATAGACAATCATGTGGTGAAGGCTGGGGGTGGGGCAGGGGCTGGGAGAAGGGAGGTAAAGGGGCAAAAGGGGGCGTCTGTAATGCTGTCAACAATTAAAAAGTATTAAATTATTTTTTAACCTACAGCGAATGTAAGTGAAAAAAAAGACACTGTAAAAACACAAAGCGACTCATCCGATGACTCAGAATGCACAACATTTTACAAAATACCGTAATCATCTGTGAACACCAAAGTCTAGTAATAATAAGAATAATAGCTACAATTTAAGACGCATCTACTTGTGGCAACAACACCAGAAGCACTAAAATCAAACATCACTACGCCTCATAACCGTGCTAGAGAGCACTGTCATTATCTCATTTTACACCTGAGGCGCGCAGGCTCACAGGTGTTAGGTAACCTGCGCCGGTCACGGGGCTGGTACACAGGTGACCTAGATTTGAATTAGTTCCTTTGCCTGAAGCCTTCACGGCTCCCCCTGAGTATGGTCTGAGTCCGGCTCCAGCGCCCCTGAGGCTGCCTTGGAGCTCAAGTTCAGGTCCACAGGGCGTGCACAGGCCTCTCCACCACGAGGCCCTGCACAGCATCATAAAGCCATGGCGAGTCTCCACACCGACACGCTGACCCATCCCCGGCCCCATCCTCCATCTCAGGGACTCTGGTTACCCCGCACATATGCCCCCTCTCTACCGGAAGCTACCAGGTCCAAGAGTACAGACGTGGACCCGGCGCAGGCCTGGCTCTGCGCAGTCTTCTCCCGCCTCCACTCGCAGCGCACAGCTGAGTGCGGGTCTTGGTTAGACAGCTGACCCTTGAACAACGCAGACTTGACCTGCTCGGGGCCATTTACAGGCGATGCTTTTCAGTGACTGCACTCGGCCCTTCTGATCGCAGGTTTCCACCCTCGGGTTTCGCATCCGCAGATTCAACCAACTGCAGGTTGAAACAGTATTTTCGCATTCGCCACAGCCCATTCCCAAACGCTACTTTTGATCCGCAGTTGGCTGAATCCATGGATGCGAAGGGCCAACTGTATAGTCAAAATAGTTATACAAAGAAGTATAGTCAACTGCCTGGGAATTACCCTAACCTCCTCCTTGTTCCAGGGTCAACTGTATTCCAGCTGCATTTTTCCCATAACGTCCTATTCCTATCCTATTTATTCCAGAAATAGTTTTTTTAAATATATTTTTATTGATTTCAGAAAAGAAGGGAAAGGAAGAGAGAGAGAGAAACATCAATAATGAGAGAGAATCATTGGTCGGCTACCTCCTGCACCCCCCCACTAGGGATCAAGCCTGCTACACAAGCATGGGCCCTGACCAGGAATCCAAGTATGACCTCCTGGTTCATAGGTCGATGCTCAACCACTGAGTCAGGCGGGGCTATGCCAGAAATACTGTTAACATCGCTTCCTGTTGTGGGGCTGGGACCCTGTCATTAACCTGCTCAGAAAACTGTCTCTCCCTGTTATGCCCACAATGAACTCCGCCCTCTTGAGTAAGCATTCAAGACCGTCCTTGACTTGACATCAACCTACATTCTGAGACCACACCCCCCAGTTTTCCCCCTCACAAGCATTAATCTACCACCAGAAACAGCTAGTTCGAATTCCATGCGGCAGGAATTACAAGGACAAAGACTAGATACCAGACAGATACTCCACAGCTGAGGGGGTCTGGCAGCTCTGACTGCAGACATCTGGGCTGGCA
This sequence comes from Myotis davidii, assembly GCF_000327345.1. Classification (NCBI taxonomy): domain Eukaryota; kingdom Metazoa; phylum Chordata; class Mammalia; order Chiroptera; family Vespertilionidae; genus Myotis; species Myotis davidii. The sequence continues at coordinate 1,494,726 of NW_006289393.1, forward strand.
AGTGGCCTGGAACAGACAGAGAGCTCTTGCCAAGGCAGTCACAGCAGACGCAGGACCACGTTCCATATCGGCTAGAAACAAGGTACATTCCCGGGTCTTGGGAAACTTGAACACCAGACAGGATACAAGCCAGACTGAAAGGAACAAGACTGGAACACATGACAGGAACTGCCTTTCAGGGTGGGACTTAGAGCACAAAGAACCAGGTAAGGGCCCCGGTTTTCTAACAAAGATAACAAGGCAAAGCCAATGCGGCAGGAAGTCGGGCAGGTGCCGAGCTGACAGGTAGCTTGCCTGGGTACCTTACATTTTTCTTGACTTAGCGGTGTGATGTTCAAAGGCTTATTTTATTTTAATTATTTAAGTTTAAGCTCCTATAGTAAACACGGGTCCTCCTCCCTGTCCCCACAGAGGTGGAGGGGGAGCCTCACTGAAAGGGCAGTGGTGGGCTCCTGCTGTAATACAGGGAACATGGTTTTCCCTGCTGGAAATGCTGAAAGATTATAAAAAATAAAAATAAAAAAAAAATAAAAAAATAGGAGTTTCATAATTTGTGTAGCTGATTCTATTCACTATTGTGTTTCATAGTTTTTGAGGTTCCTGGTGATAATATTTTGTATTTTGTCCTGGTGTTGGGATATTACGTTTGCTAAGGGATGGGAGGATAGACCAGGGATATGATAAACTAAAGGAAGATACTGTGTTATTTGTGCTTCTCCCTTCCCCCACCGCCCAGCATAACTGGCAAAACAGTTCATCTCATTTCAGAATTTGGCCTCAGTCACCCTGAACGAATTATTTTGTCATTGGCACAAACCTCAGAGCTACAAATCCTCACATGCATTGTTACATACACGTTCCTGGGCTTGGGGTATCAGATGACTGTTTTGTTTGATATGCTGTTGTCTAGCATGAGCAAAACTGGGTAAGCCAGAGAGGCAAGACCATGTCTAACAGAACGGAAGCCTGAAAAAGACTTCATCCCGTTCGTGTGTGACACCGGCTCTCCAATCCCGCCACAAACTAGGAAACAGCTCCAGAGCACCTTCTCCCAGGACTCATGTAAATGAGGACATTCCCTGAGACCGGTCAGCCTGAGTACTTTTCCAGTCGACTCGCCCTATAGCCAGGGGACCAGCTCCCACGTAACAGTGCGATGCAGATAAAACTGACATAATTTCTCTTGTGTTTTCACATTTGTTCATTCATGTTGTGGGAAACAATCAGTGTGCGGCACAAAGTTTAAACAGGCTGGCGGGAATCCATCCAAAGCTAATAGTGGGTGCTTCATACATGTCTGTTCATTACCACTGTGAAAGCCGGGGAGTCCTCCTGGGCGCTCTACCATCAAGTGCCCAGCAGATGCTTCCGAAGTGAAGTTTCAGCCACTCCAGCCGCACCCGGAATCCCCAATATGTAGAAGCTCCCACCACATTGGCAGGAAGGTAAAACAAAGGTTCAGGTCCATAGGAAAGAATTTTTGGGGGAAAAAATGAAATGAAGCTTTTGTTTCATTTGTTGAATGTATACATTTACCGTTTAGTGTTTATCAGGTTTCATGCCTCCATTGTCTTTTAAGCAGCCTTCCTACACTCGGAGGATGTGCTTTGTTATGAGCCCTACCTCCTCCCTGTGTGTAGACACACATCTTTCCTAGCCTCAGACTTCAGAAGGAGATACACGCTCTCACAAGTGATGACCATGCACAGAGGGTAAGACGTAGAACTGCTATTCCGAGTCACAACAGTGGCAAAGGCCCTCGCCAGCATCCGGAATCAGGCTGGGAACAGAGGTAACCAGACCTGATGGTGGAAGACATGGGTCCTTACTGACCAGCCTCATGGGGTGGGGGGCTGGAGCGTGGCTCCTCATCGAGTGGCCTCCAAGCCTAATGCTGGCCGTCTCATAGATTCTATGAGCACCTGAACTAACGTATCTCATTTGGACATTTTCTGCTTAAGCTAGCTGAAGGAGGTTCCTGATTACCGGTAAGCAGACTGACTGCCAGGTCCACATGGTGCTAACGCCATAGTATGTGTGGGGACACAGGACATGAGCACAGCTTCCAAGATCCCACAGCCCAGAGACAGGAAGTGACTCCAGTCCGTCAGGGCAGTGTGAGCAGAGAGAAGGGGGCACACAAGCAGACCGGGGACAGAGCTGGGCCTGGGAGGGGAGAGCATGCCTGGGAGGGTGCACACCCCACGTGTCTGAGCAACGGGCCCTGACCATGCCGCCTGCAGCCCCTCCAGCCATGTGTTTAGGGAAGGCTCTGTCCCATTCAGGGTGTCAGGAGGACAGACACCGCAGTCCTATCACTTAGTAGGGCTCTACATTACTCACAAGCCCAGCTCAGAGATGCAGAGCTGCCGGCTCAGCTGCCAGGCCCTCATGTTCCTCCCTCTGTCTGTCCTGTGCTAATGGGTCCTGCGTGCTAGACTTCCTCATGTGGTGGATGAACTGTGGCCCTATGGACAGACACAGTCATAGGAAGCTTAGGTGTTGGGGGGTGTTAACACTAGTTGTTTGGGGGTGGGGCCAGCCCCTGATAGCAACACCCTTTCAGCAACCACCTCCCCAGGTCAATGTTGCAACTGTTTCATACTGCTTCCTTTAGTATTTTTTTTATCTGTCATAGCCTAACAACCTTATAGTCACGTGTGTTATGTGGGCAGCACAGCAAGGGGCCAGGAGATATTCCACAGGTGGTATTACCAGACAGAGACGGGTCCGAAGCAGGTCTGCCTCAGGCTGGCCTACAGTGTGTGGGCTCTTGACTTCCTATAGGAAAGACTTCACAACACGCGTCCAGGTGGGTTTGAGAGCATGTGTACTAATGCTGGGGACAGTGGAACAAAGAAGAAATTAGGGCAGAAGAAGCAACAGGAAATAGCGTAGGCACATCTCTGGTTTGGGTCCCTAAAAATTGATAGGAAAGAATGAGCCAAGGCAGGGCTGCTGTTAGCTCCCTGGGAGTCTGAGAAAAGGGGGCCCTGGTGACAGCATTGGGGGTGAGCCTGGGTCCAGCTGCTGCTGCCCACAGCTCTCCTGGTTGTAAATCTTGTGAGGACCCTTCGAGTATAAGAAGAAATAAAAAGTTCATGCCCAGGAAGGGGCCTGGGCGTGCTCTAGAGTGAGCCCTCATTGAGTCTTCGTCCTGAGGGCTTTTTATCCTTTTCTTCCTTTCTTTTTCGTTTTCTTTTTTTCTGCAGGCAAGAATCTTAGGCGAGATGCCCTAACCGGTTTGGCTCAGTGGATAGAGCATCGGCCTGCGGACTGAAGGGTCCCAGGTTCGATTCTGGTCAAGGGCATGTACCTTGGTTGTGGGCACATTCCCAGTAGGGGGTGTGCAGAAGGCAGCTGATCAATGTTTCTAACTCTCTATCTCTCTCCCTTCCTCTTTGTAAAAAAAAAAAAAATCAATAAAATATATTTTTAAAAAAAGAATCTTAGGGTAGGGTTTCAGTAGGATATTCATCAGCTTTCCAGGGGCATTTTTAATATGCTGGTTCATCAGAATGAGTGTAAAGGGGAGTTTTGGATTGTTCTTTGGTCTGTCTTACTTTTATCTTAGGTTTGTCTGGCTTCAATGGGGTTATTTGTTCCCCAGCTTCATCTGTCCTTGAGTTTGGCTGGCACGAATGGCATTAATTGGGCCTCTGTTCTCTATTTTCCCTGGCCTGGGGCAACTTGAGCAATGTATTCCCTGGTTAGGGAGGAGGGTCCGAACCATTTGCTCTCATAGTCCTTGGTTGGGGAGATAAGGTCTTGTGCTTCACAGGCTGGCTGTAAGCTGTACAAACTGCTTGGCCTTATTTAATTTTCTTGCCTCAGTTTCCCCATTCCACTGGCCCAGGTATTTTCCTAGCTTCTCACTATCTTGCCACAGTGGCATCAGAGACAAAGTCCAAACTATAGGCAGGGCAGGAGACAGGGGTGAAGGGGACCAGCAGGTGGGCAGAGCCCCCAGGAAGAGGAAACTCAGTGGTGGTGAGCTGCTATGGTCCCCAGGATGGACATGCGTGGAGCAAATTTTCAATACCTATCCAGCCCGTAATCTCTACCTCCCGCCTTTACTCTGGTTGACCCTCCTCCTCACTGCCCACCTGTGCACTTCCACAGAGAGATCTAGCAGCGTGAACCAGAGCAGTGGGGCTCTCCCACTGAACACCAGAATCTGCCCACGGAATGAATGTCCTGGCAATGGCTTAGCCTAAACTACAACTGAACCACTTTGGACACCGTACCCAGCAGCCTTCAGCCGCAACACCTCCTGACCATGACCTTTCCTGTTCCCGAGAGAGCAGGCCCTACCAGGCCAGGCCCGGGCCCCGCAGCTTGTAAGGCCTCTGAGGAGAAAGTAACAAAGCTTCGCAGTGAGAACAGCGGGCAGCATTCCCCTTTCATGGCTCTTGGCCGCCCCTCTGACCTCACAGAAGTGAGGTGTGTAAGCTCAGGCTGGTGGTCCACATGCCTCCTCGCAGTGGGCAACCTCCTGTGGTGCCAAAACAACCACTCTCCGCTCAGCTTCCACCAGCGTCAACAGCCAGCTGGAAGGTAACCATATTGTCTTGCTTTCCTTGTATTTATACAATGGATACCAAGGTAGATATGTCCTCATTATGTACTCACAACTATTGTATTGATATTGACATTCCTTTCCCCTTTAATTTTTCAATAACTTTTAAAAATAAATGAAGATAACTTCTAGACAAAGTGAATACAATGTTTAAAAATAAGCCCTGGCCGGGTGGCTAAGTTGGTTGAAGCGTCATCCCATACACCACAAAGTTGAGAGTTCAATCCCAGTCAGGACACATACCTAGCTTTCAGGGTTTGATCCCCAGTAGGGGCGTGCATCTCTCTCTCTCTCTCTCTCTCTCTCTCTCTCTCTCTGTATGTGTGTGTGTGTGTGTTTCTGGGTTTTTTTAAATTTATTTTATTGATTTTTTACAGAGAGGAAGGGAGAGAGATAGAGAGCTAGAAACATCGATGAGAGAGAGACATCGATCAGCTGCCTCCTGCCCATCTCCCACTGGGGATGTGCCCGCAACCCAGGCACATGCCCTTGACCGGAATCGAACCTAGGACCCTTCAGTCCGCAGGGCGACGCTCTATCCACTGAGCCAAACCGGTCTTGGCTCCATTTGTATATCTTTAAAGAAATATGTATTCAGA
>NW_006289393.1:1500846-1511668 GCF_000327345.1 Myotis davidii
GGGGTGCTTCTCTGCCTCTCGCTCTCTCTCTCTCTCTCTCTCTCTCTCCCTCCCTCCCTCCCTCCCTCCCTCTCTCTAAAAATCAATAAAGCATATTCTCTAGAGAGAATTATAAAAAATGTTTAAAAATTATAAGGACAGAAATTGGCAGATATGGCAGAAATTGCAAAGGCCCCTGAACGACTGCTTTGTGAGCAGCCCCTACCTACCATGTGCCTCTCCACCCTGCTCCTCCCTGTTCTCTCATCGAGATTCAGCTCCTGGGGGTCCCACTGGGTGGGGCGGGGGGTGGCCAGCCAGAGTTGGGGCACATGAAGTCCTTGGCCTTTGATTATTTCCTCTTTTTTTAAATTGCTCCCATCAATGTTTGTCTTTCACCCCATTTCCCCATTACAGGGCGAGCTCCTTGGGGGCAAATGCAATGTCACTGCTTTCTTCCCAACGTGCTTGCAGCTGCCAGTGTGGTATTAGGCGCACAGCGGGTGTTCGATAAACGCTGCTGCTCCACATTCAACACTCAGGCAACACCAGCGTCCCGACTCACGCCAGACCCTGGAAAACTAGATCATCTATTTGGCAAAGGCAACGGGATTCACCAGGACAGGATCTCTGGACGGTGTAAATTAACAATGAAAAAAAAAATAAACTCAGCCTTTTGGAAAAATTACATTACTGCAAAGATGCCAGAATGTCTGGAAATGGCTGAAACCTGGGGATTTTCCATAGATGAGTCATGTGGTTTAAATAATTGGAACGGATGGCCCGGTAGGAGAGTGCCCCCGGTGAAGCATGAGCAAGTTCTAGGCCAAGTTTAGTCATGTGTGAAGAGCAGAAGCGTCCCATTCCGACAGGGAGGAATTCAAAGAGGGAAGAAACGAAGAAGGAACCTGCGGCCTGGAGAGAGGGAACAGTGTGTGTTACATGGGCTGGGGCTGGAGAAAGGTGCACAGAAAACTTGGGCCGCGTGGTGAATATATTTGCAGCTGTACAGAGTCCAGTCTGTATCCCAGGCATCTGGGGTATTTTTTTAATAACATTCTAAGTGAAAGCCTTCTCTCTGGTAATAGAATTTCTTTCCATTTTTATGAAGTCAAAAATGAAAAATAAGCTAAAGCAACAGAATCTAATTTCCTATAATAAGGTTTTGTTTCTAGTCACTTATAAATGCGAAATCATGGGGCTTTAGACACCAGAAGGCATATGTTGATCATGGAAATGAAATAAAAATAAAATAAAATCTGAGAAACCCACTCATAAATATTGACCTTCCCCCTTTGCCTGCCTCCTGCTCCCACCTAAAACTTCACACGTGTGTGCCCACACACACGCACTCACACACCAGGGAGCAATCACAACACTGGCTTTCAGCGGCTGTTGCAGGGGACTGCGAGCTGACCCGCTCTCCAGATAGAACACATTTGTTCCATAAATTCATCACCTCTGGTGGAAGTCCGTGGAATTCAGCACTGCTGCCAAGATGCCTCAGAAGCGGTCAGGATACCACGTGGCCCGAGCAGCCTACTGGAGGCTGGAGCGGTCAGGAGCCCTTTGACGATGGCTATTAGCAGTATATGCCATAGAAGGGTGGACTCACCCTTCAACAGCAAAGGCTGTGGGATCAATGGCACAGCCTCCCAATGTCTATTCCACTTTGACAGTTCAACCTAAGCCTGTACCCTGTAGCCGTTTCAGCACGAATTTGACCCAGAACTCTACATATTCATGAAATTTTAGTTTCATCGATTCTCCCCAGTGTTTTTGATCCTGAAATAAGGAAGGTATGACTCCCAGTTCCTCTTTATAAAAATTTGACATTTTCTCATCGTGAGCTATGACTGACAGTCACACCGCCCCTGGTTCCTCTCATTTTTGTATCCCTTTAGGACATCCAATCTGCTTTCAGGACATGAAATGAACTTTGCACCCTCATCCTCTGAAGCTGCCCACCTCCCTCTGTACTAGTTGCCCATCAGTTTTCCCCACACCAGGAATAGGTATCAGTTATGTCTATTAGATCTCTGGTTCCAGGTAACATCTTTCCGTCTTCCTTCATTTTCCTGGCCAGACCACCTCTTCCTCCTCATCATCTACTCTGGACCCTCACTCCTAGAGGTTGTAGACAATGTACGAAAGCTTTGGACATGCTTCATATACACATGAGGGAGACTTACCCTTGCCCTCCAGCAGCGTAGGCTAATTCTCCATGACTTTTTTCACTTTTCTGCAAATCTCATTATCCCTTTTTTCTACATAGGGCCAATACTCATCCAGAACCACTTATTCAAATAAGTTTTTTGTGACATGATTTACCAAAAAAAAAACAACAAAAAAAAAAACCCAACAACACACAAAAAAAACAACAACCTGGAATTTGATAGCGCCTACAAAGGGGTCGTGGGAAGGGCTGAAGGGAAGAGCACTGTTCTTGGGGTTTACATTCATGTTTATGTGTGTAGAGGACCATGGAGACGGTGGGCGTGGTAGTCAGCCAGACCTGGGTTTAAATCCCAGCTCCACCCTGCACTTCGGGCACCATCCTTGTCCTTCTAAGCATCCATTATCTGATCCGAATAAAACAGTAGAGATAATAGGAAGTACTTTAGTGAATTTGGTACAAGAATTAAATGAAATCTGGATTATGGAAGCTCCCAATAAATGCTAGTGACATGTTAGAAATGATAATTTTACTGTTATTATTATATTGCTATTTTTTATTATTACTATTATCACAACTGGTAGTAGTAGCAGTATTGCTATTATTTGGAGTATGAAGACCTCGTTACAAAACTACCCTTGTGAATAAATTATTTTCCTAGAAGAGAACTTTGAATGCTGGTTTCTCCTCTGGAATAGAGCGTGAGGTTAAGACTGTGCATTCCAATTCTAACTCCTCCTCCTCCATTTATTAGTCACACAATGTGAACAAGTTACTCCACTATTGTGAGACTCTGTTTCTCCATCTAAAATGCAGATGGTAATAGCTGCTATTCCAAAGGTCCATTACAATTATTAAATAAGTTGTTCATGTAAAATGTTTAAAAGTGCTTGGCACATAGTAAGTGCTCAATAAATGTGTTTAAAGTCTGTGATAGGATATATTGACATCCACCATGCAGATTATGGAGAAGATGGGGGATAATGCAGCAAAAGTGCCCATTCCATCATGCTGTCTGGCATACGTAGTTCTTCAATCAAGATGTATCTTAGACTTACCTGGAGATATTTCAATAAAACTAATGCCTCCATCTCACCCCTGACCAATTGCATCAGCATCTCTAGCAGTGGGGCTAGGGCATTTTTAAAAGCTCTTCCTTATTATTTTAATGTGCAGCCAGGCTGAAAAATCACTTGTCTGGCCACTGAGATAACTCACTAAAAGCTAGTTGTTACTACTCTCTACCTATTTGCACACATGTAGCCAACCCTCCCAAGATATTCAGCACTTCAAAATAAATAATAAAATAAAATAAAATAAAATAAAAACAAAAATAAACAGCACTTCATAAAAACATCCTGGGATTTTTCTGTGTACACTCTACCCAACCAAATACCAGTATTCGCTTACTAAGCAGGGGCAGCTGCCAGAGGCCAGTGCGAAGCTGAGAGACAGGAAAGCAAGCTTCAGTGGCCACCGCAAGGCTTAGTAGATTGTCAGGGCTCAGTGGCTAAACTGAGTTGACACTATGACAACTGACTAAGTCAATGGGAGAATAAAGACTGATTAGTAAATGACACCATGGCTTAAAACAAGATACACATATGTGGGTGCATGTATACACATGCACACCTCCTTCCCTCCTCCCCTCACTGGAATTCTATCTCCTCTGAACGCTCTTGACAGGATCACTATGGCCACAGCAATCAGCAGTATGGAGGAGACGTTGAACAGAACCTGACATCCGTAAGCACTTATGCTTACTATTATTTAACGTGGTCCTCTTCCATAAAATTGATGGTCTTAGAAATGAAAACTTATGTCTACACAAAACCACACACGCATGTATTCATGGCCACATAATGCATAATAGCCAAAAAGGAAACAGTCCAAATGTCCATCCAAGGATGAATGGGTAGATAAAATGTGGTATACACATATAATGGAATAGTGGTAGGCAATAAAATGAAGTGCTGATACATTGTGGATAAACTTCTACAACATTACGCAAAGTAAGTGATTGCCCCCTTTAAATGAAACATCCAGAATTAGGCAAATTCATAGAAACAAAGAGCAAGGATGGGGAGTGGCGGGTGGAGGAATGCAGGACAGCAGTAATGGAGAGTGACAATAAATAGGAGGTTTCTTTTTGGAGTGATGAAAATTTCCTAAAATTAGATAGTGGTGATGGTTACACAGTTCTACTAAAAACCATTGAGTTGTGCATTTAAACAGGTGCCATTAGAGTATGTAAATTTTATCTCAATAAATCTGTTAAAAATGGGTATTCTTAAAGATGACCTTGATCCTCAAATTTTTTTAAAATATTCCATATACTTTACCTAAAAAAGAGGAATACTAGGCATTTTAGGGAAAATCATTTACTATTGTAGCATTTTAAGTTTTGTGCACTGCCCTAACCGGTTTGGCTCAGTGGATAGAGCATCGGCCTGCAGACTGAAGGGCCCTTGGTTTGATTCCGGTCAAGGGCATGTACCTTGGTTGCAGGCACATCCCCAGTTGGGGGTGTGCAGAAGGCAGCTGATCGATGTTTCTCTTTCATCGATGTTTCTAACTCTCTAATATTCCCCCTTCCTCTCTGTAAAAAATCAATAAAATATATTAAAAAAAATGTTTTGTGCACATTTTGTTAATGCAGTCAACCTCATTTCCCAGCTGTAGCAGATTAAGCTGGTGGACATGACTGTGCAGAGCAGGGGGTCAACTTCCACTTTATTCTACCCCAAGAGGAGGAAACTTGAGTGTGGGGGTCCTTTTTCCCCACCCCACAATGTTTCCTAGGAAAGTCCTGCCGGCTAGTGTTCTCTGGCTTCCCCAGAGCCAACCTGGGAGATGGCTCACCTCCCCTGTAGGCAGAGGCAAGTCCCAGGAGGTCCCACAGTAGGTTCCTTTTAGGGTCACTGCTCTTTAGTAAGCCGCCAGTCCGAATGCTATTGTTAAAATCTCTTAGGAAAGTCCATTATGTTACCCATCCAGGAACCATTTACTCCTTCATCCTGAGTTTGCAGAATCCAATGTTTAGGTTGCAAAGTACACAATCTCAAGCAATAACTAGTGTTTGTGTTTCAGTTAATCGTGGTAACCATTTTTTGTTAGTGAGTGGTCTAGTGGTGGGCACGATGTCCAGGTCTGGCTAATAAGGTTAAGTCTGCTGGAGGGTATATTGGAACTGTGTATTCCTTGATTTTAAAAAAGACAGGGATGCTCAAAGATAGAACAGCTGCTTTGCTCCTTCCTTGACTGTGATTGTGTGTAGATATTGTGGGACCGTGAGGGGAGACATTTTTTAAATGCAGAGGTTAGAAAAGTCCATGATGAGATTACCAAGATGTTAAATCAACCCTGTAAATGTCTATCTACTGACTCCCTATTATATAAAGCAATTAAATACTTTATTGCTTAATCCAACATTATGTGTGTGTCTATTGTATAATATCAGAAGGATATATCAGGATGGGCTATATTTAGTAGGTCCTAGGGTTATGTCAGAGATCCATTCCTATGTCGTAACACGATTTTCGCTATAAGTTGGAACCCACCTACATAAGCACCTATGTCACTCCCATGGAGCACATACACAGCAGTAATGAAGCATTAAAAAAAATTTAAAAGAAAGATAACAATCCCTGACCTTTACTTGTGGTAAATACAGTAAATAATATAAAACATAATGCACATATGTACATACATCGAAATGAAGGAACTTTTTTTTATATAAATAAATGGGAGATGGCAACATAACCATGAAACAACGTTCCGTCGAGTCCGAGGTAACCTGAGGACTGCCTGTATAAGCAAGCAGAAGTGAAAAAAGTTCAGTGCAGGGACTCCAGAGATAGTGTGATGGCTCCACCATAACAGAGGCCTCCGGTTTCCTCCATCATTCTGCACTATTATTATTAAGCTGCCATTCTCAAGATCACCTCATGGTCTGAGGTGGCTACTGGAGTTCCAGCCTTCACATTCACATTCCAAGACTAAGGAAGGGGAAATTGTGGAAGCACAAAGTGGAGAATACCCCAGACCTGAATCCCCTATAAGAAATGCCCTGGAAGTGCCATATAACACTCTGTTTATCTCTCTTTGACTAGGACTAGGCCATGTGGTTGCATCTTATTGAAGTCTGAGAAATGTCTTCTCACTGCGTACATAGTTGTGGGGTCTCATTTTAAGAAAGAGGAGTAAAATGGACATTGCAAAGGTAATTAGAAATCCCCGTTACAAAGGTTTGTCCTTGATTAACCTCAGTATTCGCTCCCATTAACCGACAGTGACAGAAGATGCTTTATGAAGTTTGTGGAGGAGTGCTGGACAATACAGTCAGATGTCTCCAATGTGATCAAATGCATGTACTTTCTAAGATGACATTTCAAACATGGGCAGTATATTTTAAAATGAAATCCATGTTTACATGAAACACAGATTGAAAACCAGTGAAATGGACCACTAGTGACACCCAGATTGTCCCAAAAGATTCTGGAATTTCCCAGGAGCAGGTGAAATTTGAGACCAGGAAACCATTCAGAAGAAATAAATAGCACTGGGTACCTCAACCATAACTTATAAAATAATGAGGTTTTAAACTTTAATTTTAAAATATGAGCTCATGGGAAACAACTAGTGTACTCTCTTATATGCCAATAAAATGTATTTCATATTTCGGAGGAAAACTTAGGATAAAATATCTTAAATAGCAAGCTACTTAAAAACACAGCTTTTACTGACCCTCATCTGTATAAACTACTGTTTCCTCAAATCTGTGGTAATAAAGAAAAAAATCTGCCCTAACCGGTTTGGCTCAATGGATAGAGCGCTGGCCTGATTCTGGTCAAGGGCATGTACCTTGGCTGCAGGCACATACCCAGTAGGGAGTGTGCAGGAGGCAGCTGATTGATGTTTCTCTCTCATCGATGTTTCTAACTCTCTATCCCTCTCCCTTCCTCTCTGTAAGAAATCAATAAAACATATTTTTTAAAAAAGAAAAAAATCTGTAACAAATTGGATTCCAAAATTGATAAAAGACTGTGACATTAAGTTTTAATTTCAAATATTGAGAAGCATCAAGACAGACCCATTTTCTCCCCCAATAAACTTTACTTGAAATAGATGTTATACATTTAAACTTATGAACTTTATGAACGACTGCATTGACTATTCAATACCATGGCATCATAAGTATGATTTCATTTGAAAACAGAATTCTGCTGTTAAGAAATATTTGGAAACAACTGCAAAAATTGTTTGAAAGCTACTGAAAGCTAATGAAAGTCAGCCCAAATTCGGTTTGTATTTCTCTGAGTTCCAACCCAAAACATTAAAAATAAGCATCACAAATCTTATAATTGGATCAAAACCTTACCCCTCCCCCCACCCCAGCTATACCCTAATTTATGACTGGATATGATTGCATAGCACATCTCAGACCATATGCTTGGATTGTAACATCCTGCCCCCACAAATCACCAGCATTGCTCAATCTCAGGCTGAACTGATAACAGGGACTTTCCCTCTAATTCCCCACCCAACAACCCAAGGAACCAGATGCATGACTCTAAATCTAAGACCTCCCTGTTATCTCTCCTCCCAACTCCATCTGCCAGGCTGGCCGTGCCCAGGGAGCACTTCCCAGGCCTCTCCCAGGCTTGCAAGCACAGGCTCTTGGGCAAGGCCCACTTCTTAACTTCCACATTTCCCTACCTGCTGCTCACTGCTTCATTGCTTGGTGACTGCGAAAGGTTCTCATGCTGCCTGCTGCCAAAAATGGGTTATTGTGTCCTATGATTAAGAACGTTTGCCGTCACACAAACAGGGAACCTGAATTCTCCTGTGATTTCCAGTCCCGTTCTGTGAAGCTGCCTCAGAGAGGCATAAGCCAGGAGGCCCTCCTCTCCCCACAGCAGCTCCTCTGGAGGTGTCTTGTGCCCAGTGTTATCATAAAATGCCATCTGAACAAAAGCTACACATGTATCTGTAAAAACATTGAAAACCACAGCTTCCCTCAAAGTGCTTGAGGGAGGGGGAAGTGCTGGCTCTTCCCAACACATAGAAAGCACCCAGCACTCACACACACCAGCTGCAGGGATCAAGACGCCCCTCTTTTCTGTTCTAGAACAAGAGGGGACACCTCTTTCTTGTCTTCTGGATTTGAAAGAATAGTTTTGAGTTCTCGTTGGCCACACCCAGTGGTTGGATTTTCTGAAACTGGAATAATATTGCAATGCAGTCTTTAATCTTTTTAGCTGAACATCATTTTGAAAAATCCATCTCAGGGGGGAACCCCCATGATCAGTCTCTTGACTATCATGGACCCAGCAGCCAGGCGTGGGCCAGCACACTGTCCCTCTGTCGCATTGGGTGGTGTCCTGCTGTAGCAGCATATCGTCGTTCACTACCTAACTGCTTTGCTTTAAAGACCTTCCGTGCCTCTTCATTTCCTGAAGGAGCAGTTGTGTAACCAGCAATTAAGTACAGGAGCCCTGGCATCAGACTGCCTGAGATTAAATCCCCACTTTGCCACTTACCTGCTGCGTGGCCTTGAGCAAGTTGCTTAACTTTGCTAAACCTCAGCTTCATTGGCAGCAAGTGAAGATGTAAAATATCTCCCTCTTCTCCCTGGGTGGTGTGGGAAGACAACTTAGGAGAATGGCTCAGCCTGAGTGTGGCAATACTCAGTCTACATTCGCTAGTACAAGTGAAACTAGTGTCGGTGCTTTCACCAAACGTAAGCTGCCTGGAAGCAGAGACCCTATTAGAGTAAGAGTCATGTGCTGAACAAATGAATGGATGGTTTCAGAAGTTCCCACTCTCCTACTGACCACAGACAAACAGGAAGTGCGTGGACTGTGCTGCCAGGTGGATCTATGTCCACATCCTGGTTCTCTCTGTTCTAGTCGCCTCAGCACATGGCATCTTGGCTGGCTGAGATGTTAAGTGGTGAATGTAACATGTAGCAAGGTGACCACGAGGATGCAGGGGGATCACTCTAGGTCAGTGGTTCTCAACCTTCTGGCCCTTTAAATACAGTTCCTCATGTTGTGACCCAACCATAAAATTATTTTCGTTGCTACTTCATAACTGCAATGTTGCTACTGTTATGAATCATAATGTAAATATCTGATATGCAGGATGGTCTTAGGTGACCCCTGTGAAAGGGATGTTCGACCGCCAAAGGGGTTGTGACCCACAGGTTGAGAACCGCTACTCTAGGGTGTCACAGTGGACTTAAGTGTAGTCTTCTGCTTCTTAGGGAAGGTCATCTGGAGTTCAGGCCCAGCTCCCTTTGTGAGCCAATGATCACAGGAAGGAAGCAGCTGTGTTCTTAACACAACACAGTCTGGGTTATGGTCCTTAGGAAATAGCATCAAAACTATGTGAACAGGTCATTCACAACAACACGGATGGACCTAGAGCAGGGGTGGGCAAACTTTTTGACTCGAGGGCCACAATGGGTTCTTAAACTGGGCCAGAGGGCCGGAACAAAAGCATGGATAGAGTGTTTGTGTGAACTAATATAAATTCAAAGTAAACATCATTACATAAAAGGGTACGGTCTTTTTTGTTTGTTTGTTTGTTTTATTCATTTCAAACGGCCAGATCCGGCTGCGGGCCATAGTTTGCCCACGGCTGACCTAGAGGGTATCATGCTGAGTGAAATGAGTCAGACAGAGAAAGCCCAATACCATAGGATTTTACTTACATGTGGAATCTGAAGAACAAAACAAACAAAATAGAAAGCCATAGGATTTTACTTACATGTGTAATCTGAAGAACAAAACAAACAAAATAGAAAGAGACTCACAGATACAGGGAACAGACTGATGGCTGCTAGAGGGGAGGGTGTTGGGGGATTGGGTGATAAAGGTGAAGGGATTAAGAAGAACAAATTTAAGAATATTTATTAAGAATAGTCATGGGGATGTAGCATAGGAAATATAGGCAATATGGGTATTTGAATTATCAGGGGGATGACTTTGTAAAGTATATAATTTACTAACCACTATACCATACACCTGAAACTAGTATATAATAACATTGAATGTCAACTATAATCCTATATAATAAAGAGCTAATATGCTGATTACACCAAACAGCAGAACGACCATCCAGATGACCTTTCAGATGAAGCTGGGATGCATGGGCCAAGGCAGCCAGGGGCTGCGAGGGCTGAGCTCCTTGCATGAATTTCGTGCATCAGGCCTCTGGTTGAAAAATAAAAAAATTAAAAAAATATTATGAGAACAAAACGAAAACAAATTATGTGAATAGGGGGGTCTGTGAAGGAGAGTCATACTTGAGCTGAGAGGTTTGCTGCATTTTAAATGTTTTAGTTGAGCACAAGCTCAGCCAGTGTGGCCCTCCCACCCCCAGAGGATCAGAGCTCACCCTGTTCCTTCCCAGACCCCAAATTGGGAGACCCTAGAAGAGCACTTCACAGGGCAGCAGAAACTGCAGAGAAGAAATGCTCAGCAGTAAGTAAGTAAGTACTCAAGGCCAAAGATTTATCGCATGCATGAGAGAATTTGGAACTTGATGGTTTTTGAGGGAGGGCAGATGGTCCCAGAAGTCTGGGGACTCTGAGGAGGAAAAGAGGGTGAATACAGAGGGATGTAGGAGCTTCTAAGGTGCCTTGAAGCTCTCCTTTCTTTC
>NW_006289393.1:1511896-1520635 GCF_000327345.1 Myotis davidii
CCTTTCAAGAAGAACTGTTGTCCAGCTGTGAGAAGAACATTTAGCTGATGACCTGCAGCTGTTAGCACCTTCAGACTCTGCCTCAGCTCTCTCTCTGAGACCACAGTCTTCCTAGACATCTGTCAACTAGTGACTAACAATAGCACCAACAACAGCAAGGGAATCTGACTATTTCTACCCAAAGCAAGACCTCTCCAGTGGACATCTCAGTTCTGAAGCTCTCTCCTGGGTTGTCAGAGATTGGTCAGATCTGTGTCATAGCTTAAAGCTCTCCCAGCACAATCTTCCTCTTCTTTCTGCCTTCATCTTTCACAGATATGACCTTTCCCTCCCCTAAAACTCTGCTCCTAACTCAGTCTCAGTGTCTGCTTTCTTTCTTCCTTTTATTGAAAATATATTTTATTGATTATTTTACAGAGAGGATGGGAGAAGGATAGAGAACTAGAAACATCGATGAGAGAGAAACATCAACCAGCTGCCTCTTGCACACCCCCCACTGGGGATGTGCCCACAACAAAGGTACATGCCCAAGGTACATGCCCTTGACTGGAATCGAACCGGGGACACTTCAGTTAGTAGGTCGATGCTCTATCCACTGAGCCAAACCAGTTAGGCTCAGTGTCTGCTTTCTCAAGGACCCAACTGACCTTAGGAAGGCACATGAGAGGCCTAACGAGCATCTACGCTGGACCCCCTAAAGAAGTTAGGTACAGCTTCTCTGTTCTTGGCAAGGTGGTTAGATGGGCAGATTTGGGATTAGGGCCCAATGCTCAACTTTACCCTTCACTCCCCACCATGCTCTTTTAAACATATTGCCTGAACTCTTGAATAGAGAACCACTGAAATCTTCTGGAGTATTTATGCTGGCATCATGGAATAGCAGGGTAATGACTAACTACAACACGGTTGCTGGCAAGCATAGGGATAACACGACTGAGAGCTACAGGTTGTCATGTGGATCCTCTTACTGCAGAGACCACAGTGCCAATCTTATAAGCTCTGGCTATGTTACCAGTAGGGAGAGTCATCAGCCCCACCTCTTGCTCATGAGAGTGGGTTGCTTGTGACATCCTGAGAAAAACAGTTTTCTGAGTCTCACACATGAGGATGAGGTATTGGATAAAGCTTATTTCTGTGGAATTAAACCCCTGAGTTTCAAGGTCCCATTTCCCTTCATCCACCCAAGGAAGGAGTGTAGCTATGGCTTCAGCAGAGCTAGAATCAAAGCCAGTGCCCAGAGATGTTGCCCCACATTGGAGCAGTGTCCAGTCAAGCTTCAGGCTAGCTCAGTTTGTGCTCCCAGTTGCAGTCCATCAGTCCATGGCATGTGGTGTCCTCGGGCCATATGGCTATGGAGGAAACATGGGCAAATGCAAGAGAGCCACGAGAGAGCCAAGAGCCCTATCCTGTGAGTTCCAGACACCCCAAAACTCATGCTTATGCATCATTGGCCATTTTTGCTGCAAAAGATGTTGGGAAATGTAGTTTCATAAGTGGACATATTATTATATCCAATAAAGTTGGCATTTTCCTATGAAGGAAAAAGAAAAGGATAGTAATATGTAAGCAACTTGCAGTCTCTGCACACCTTGCCTTGAAGCTAGTTGTCTCACAATTCCTCATCTGAAACAGGCCATTCCAGGCCAAGACTGCGCATGCTGCACCATCTTCTCTAGCTGCACAAATCCACCCCCACCCCATCCATAGTTTCAGGCATGCCTCCCTTGTTCCATGAAGCCTTTTGTGACCACTAAAGCCTAGTAACCTTTCCTTCTTTGATTGGGAAGTTGTTCAATTGGTTATTATTTAACTTTTCATTTATTAGTCTTATGCCACCAATCAAAATATGACCATTTAAGAGAAGAAATCATAAATTATCTTTATTTCACAGATCAATAGTATGATGCTAGACACAAGTTTAGCTGCTGCATAAACCATATACTAGATTAATTTAATTGTACGTATTTCTAACTCACATCTTCTAAATAAATGTTGGATTATTTTTCCCTTACAATGCACCAATGGCTTTTTTTTTCTCCTCACAAAGTTGCAAATAGTCTTCCTATTGCTTATCCTATTCATTTGGCATTTCACATCACCAAGGGACTTTGTGTGTTACACAGACTGGAGCTTACACTGTGAAATGCCCTCCATCTCCAGCGGTTCTCAACCTGTGGGTCGTGACCATTGGAAAACACATATAGCATATCAGATATTTACATTACAATTCATAACAGTAGCAAAATTACAGTTATGAAGTAGCAACGAAAATAATTTTATGGTTGGGGGTCACCACAACATGAGGAACTGTTTTAAAGGGTCGCGGCATTAGGAAGGTTGAGAACTACACATGCCCCAATCAGACATAGATTTCTAACCTGCCTTTGGGTAAGAGATGGAGAGGCCCCCACCTTGTGCTAAACACGGCTGGGTGCCTAGCCGAGTCTCTTCCTTTCCCCCACTGATAGAAACCTGATTTAAGATAAAGGGGGACTGGGAGGCAGTGATGTTCCCAGCATATTTTTCCCCCCACAAACGCCTTGCAGGCATAGGGGGCTATGTAACACAGTTCTAGCCAAGGAGATATGTGGATGGTCATGTGATATAATTATAGCCAATGAGATCACTGGCTGGCCATGTGACACGGTCCTAGCCAATGAGATGTATAGATGACCATGTGAGCAGGAGCACTCTAGCTAATGAAATGGCTGACTGGCCATACGATACAGTTCTAGCAGAAAGGATACAAATAGGAATTGTGAGAGGATTCCTCTGACAACGCTCTTTTAACTCAGCTGGCACTTACAGTATTGCCTTTTACCTCCCCAGTTAGAATAGATATAAATATATACACAAATGTAGGTGGTGAAACAATCATCTTGAAAGCATGAAATCAGCATGAAGACAAAAAAGACACATGGTAAGCATGGTTAAGCAGAGAGATAAGCAACCGGTCCCCGAGGCACAGTGGAGCCGCAGCCCAGACTGGCTGCCTTCCACCTTCACTGGCAACTCCTGCTCAGGTCCTTGCAGGCCTCAGCAAAAAGCAGTCCTAACCAGAGCCCACCGGGAGGGGGTCTCGGCAACTAACGGTTCTGCCTATGTAGGAAGGCACTTTGGGACCCAGGCACACTCCCAGCACAGTATTTCACATGCAGACATCCTGGAACCCTGCTGCTTTAATTGGATTTGTGGCTGCATTGGACGCTATGCTGCTGTTGCCAGACCTTCCTCAGACACTGTAATTTCTGTTCCCTTCAACATGGCATAATGGACAATAAGTTTTCATCATTAGTAGTGCCCGAAATGTCAACAACTTATGAGTTTTCATAAAATCTTCAAATGAATGGAGGGAGAGCAGTAAACTATGCATCATTCAGAATGTAACAAGGGGAAAGCTCCTGAAAATGAGATGCCATCCCAATTACTGCCTATTTATCAAGACACGTTTTTAACTTCCATGTGACGTACTTTTGAAAACGGCTTTTTCATCACACGATGTTTAATCCAGTTCTAGTATAATCACTTTACAGTACAGTATAAATCTTTCAGCCTCACTAAATTCTAAGAAGTATTCTTTCTCTTAATTATTATAAGTAGATGTGAAGAAAGCAGAAAAATTCAATTCTTCCTTAGTCAGACCTTGGCCACACCTGACCAGGTCACCAACCATTGGTCTCCATTTTCCCAGGACGAAGGGGTTGGTCAGGATGCAGAAATTGACTGCTGTGACCAGGAAAGTCCCAGAGACAGGTTAGTCATCCTACTCTCCCAAGTGAAAAGGCCAGCACTTCCCTTAATTACAGCCCGCCCCTCGGGCTTGCTCGCTATGATTGTGATAGGCATTTAATGGATATTTTTCACAGGCCCGGTGTCTGTTTTAGCACTCATGTTCCAGGCACTGGTCTAAGCCCAGGGGATACAATGATGAATAAGAGAGCTAAGATCATTGCCTTCCTATAACATCAATCTTAGTAGGGAAGATTGATAATGAACATGTGAAAACAATAAATGAACAAGATCACTCCAGAGAGCTGAGAGTTATGAAAACACACTAGAATAGGAGAGAAGCACACTGACGAGGGCCAGCAAGAGTGAAGGCCCCACCAGTTTCTCAGAGCCCTGCCCTCCCCATGGCTGGGAGGGCAGGGTGGGTTAGGGAGAACTGTGGGCAAGGGCATACCCACTCTGGCACCCACTCTCCCTGCATGTGGGGGACCTGGGACTCCACTTCCCTGCCCAAATAGGCCACACCTGCCTCTAGGGTCTGTCTCTAAACAGATGGGGGCACCTCTAAGCCTGAGGAGTGATGGGGGTGCTGGTGAAGGGAAGGGGTGAAGGCCCTCGGGTGTGAGAGTTGAAGATGGAGGCCCTGGCACGGGTTGGGGCTGGTTCTTCATGTGCTGCCATATCCTACCACAAAACTCCAAAGACTGAAATTTCTAACCATGAACCTGGTATTCCTATTTTGTCAGGGCATATAGTTAGAATATATTTATTTAACAGTTTGCTAGCTTGATACATACTTATGTATGAAATGTACACATGTACATGCACCCGAGATCTATGTAGATCTACATATATACACATAAATGCAAAGACGTGTGTGTCTGTGTGTGTATGTGCATGTGCACGCTCATACCTTAGAACAGAAAGCATAACAGCTGACCCTGTGCTCATCCTCTAGTCTCAGGAATACCTGAGGACCTGACCCTTGGTCAGCGTTACTTCGGGGTGTCATCAGAGAATGTCTGTACTGCATCCAAGATGAATGGGATCTGGCAGAGGACCGTGCACCATTCCAAGCACCTGCACCTCATTACTGAGACTTTATCTAGAACTGAGGAGCCGATATTGATGAGCCACAGCTGCACCATAGCAACACTGCTCACAAACTCCTGAAGGTCCCTAGAGGCTCCAGGGAGCAGACTCTGAGAGGAGGTTTGCTTGCAAGAAGTTTCTGTAAGCGTCCGGAGACCCACACCTATGAGGGAGTGAAGGCAGGTTGTTAGGGAGAGCGAGAAAGTGACTGATTTATTTGCAAAGGAGGACTCAGCTAATCTCCTGGGAAGGGGAAGGGATGGTCCTTCAGAAGTGTCCCATGTTGGAGTGACTCATGAAAGAGACTCAGCAGTAAACCTGTAACCTATCAGCAGCCAGCATCCCTGGACAAATAGGAGAAAAGGAAACAGGGGGAGCATCTGCGCCGGACCTCCTAGAATCTACCACAGGAAATAGGTGACCACTACTTATGAAGCTGAAAGGACCCAAAGCCTAGACGAGCAGTCCTCAACCTGTGGGTCGCGACCCCTTTGGTGGTCGAACGACCCTTTCACAGGGTCGCCTAAGACCATCCTGCATATCAGATATTTACATTACGATTCATAACAGTAGCAACATTACAGTTATGAAGTAGCAACGAAAATAATTTTATGGTTGGGTCACAACATAAGGAACTGTATTTAAAGGGCCAGAAGGTTGAGAACCACTGGCCTAGACGTTTCTGTAGCTGAGGGAGTCCCTAACCTCCCAGCCCAGTCTCTTGTGACCACACACATCATTGCTGTGTTGTTGCCTGTCCTTAATGTCCATAAGGCCATTTGGGGCTTTTAAGTCTGAATATCAGTCTGAACCCAAGCCCACTGCTACTGGTTCACAAGCAAGAACATGAGAGGACACCATTTTGATTCACACTCCAGGCCCAGAGAGGTCAGTGCCAGTCTGGACAATGAAACATACAATAAGGAGGCCAGTGTCACACGTAAGCACAGTGCAGGGCTCTCTGGGGAGATTGTAATGAAAAGTGAAATATTCAAAGATTTCTTAAACAGGTCACAAAGAATCCTATATAATAAAAGCATAGCATGCAAATTGTCTCCTCTACCGGGAGTTTGCCTGGGAGTTTGATCAGAGGGTGAGGCCAGCTGGCAGCCAGCAGCCACTAGGGACCCTAACAGTGCAGGAATTTTGTGCACTGGGCCTTCAGTATTGACTATAAAAGAAAAGATTGCTAATTTGACTTCAGAATTTCTGTTAAACAAAAGACTATTAAGAAAGTAGAAAGGCAAGTTACAGACTAGGAGGAAATATTTGCAACACATGTGTCCAATGAAGAACTCATATCCAAAATATATGAAGAGCTTCTATAAATCAATAAAAAATACAATCAAAAAAAATTTTAAGGTAGAAAGCTTGATCAGTACTTCACCAAAGAAGCTATTTGAATGATCAATAAAGATGAAAAGTTGCTCGACATTATTAGTCATCAGGAAAAATACACATTAAAACCATGATGAGCCCAGCCAGCTTGGTTCAGTGGCTGAGTGTCAACCTATAAACCAGGATGTCATGGTTTTATTTCAGGTCAGGGCACATGGCAGGGTTGTGGGCTCAATCCCTAGTGTGGGGCATGGAGGAGGCATCCCATCAATGATTCTCTCTCATCATTGATGTTTCTCTCTCTCATTCTCTCCCCCTCTCCTTTCCTCTCTTGAAATCAATAAAAATATATTTTTAAAAAAACATGATGAGCCCTAACCGGTTTGGCTCAGTGGATATAGTGTCAGCATGTGAACTCAAGGGTCCCAGGTTCGATTCCAGTCAAGGGCATGTATCTCGGTTGCAGGCACATACCCAGTGGGGAGTGTGCAGGAGGCAGCTGATCAATGTTTCTCTCTCATTGATGTTTCTAACTCTCTATCCTTCTCCCTTCCTCTCTGTAAAAAAAAAAAAAAATCAATAAAATATATTAAAAAAAAAACAACATGATGAGACACTGCTATACACCCAGCAGAAGAGTGAAAAGTCAGTATTGAGTGCTGACAGGGATGTAAAATAATGAGAGCTCCCTGCTGGTGGGAGGGTCAATTGGTACAACCACGTTTGAAAACCTTTTTGGCAGTATCTACTAAAGCAAACATATCTGTACCTATGGTCCAATAATTCCACTTCTGGACTTAGAGCCAACAGATTGTCCTTGGTGGAATTAGTCATAATAACCTAAAACTGGAACCGCAGATCCTTCAGCAGTGAAATGGATACTTGAAATTCAGTATGTTCACACAATACTACTACATAGCAAACAGCCAACTGCCAGTATTAGCAACGACACCCATGGATTCCTCAGTCACCATGTTGAGCAGAAGACAGACGCAGAAGGACATGTTGTTCAACTGTATCCATATGAAGTTCAAGAACAGGCACAGCTGGTCTATGGTGACAGAGCTCAGAATACTTTTTCTCTCTGG
Source organism: Myotis davidii (assembly GCF_000327345.1). NCBI lineage: Eukaryota > Metazoa > Chordata > Mammalia > Chiroptera > Vespertilionidae > Myotis > Myotis davidii. The sequence goes on from NW_006289393.1 coordinate 1,519,144, forward strand.
GGAAGGGGCAGATACTGACTGAAAGGGCATTCGGGAAATGCTTTATATCTTGATCTGAGTGGTTGTTTTATGGTTGAATACATTGTGAAAGTGTGCCCACCTGTATACATAAAATTTGGGCCCTTTAGTGTGTGATGTTATACCTCAAAAAAAGTTCATTGCTTTTAATAATAATGAGGAGGAGGAAGAGAAGGAAGAAGAGAAAGAGAAAGAGAAAAGGGAGGAAGGAAGTAGGAGAGAAAAGAAAGAAGAGGAGGAAGGAAAAATAAAACCAGCTATGAGACCACCAGCAGAATTTCAGGCAGAAGGAACAGAAAGTGTCAAGCCCCCAAAGCAAGCACGAGCTTGGCACTGAGGACAACAAAGGCCACATGTGATGTGCAAAGAAGGGAGGGAGTGATACCTGATGAAGCTGGGAGTCCTCTGGGCTGCCAGGTAGGGCCTTCTGATTCGGGAAGAGTCTGGATCTTAATCTAAAGGCAATGAGAAGCAATTGGCCAGTTTTAAGCAGCAGAGGAGGGGGCGGGTCATTATCTGGTTTATGGGCTTTTCCTAAAATCATTTGGATGCTGTGGGGAAAAGGATTGTGTTACAAGGGGCAATAGTACATTATTGCAGAGAGACCATTCATAAGACTACCGGAGTGAAAAACAATGGTAGGAAAGGCTTCTAGAGGCAGACCTGCTAGCAAGGAAGAAGCCACTGCCCTAGCTGGTTTGGCTCAGTGGATAGTGCATCAGCCTGCAGACTGAAGGGTCCTGGGGTTTGATTTCAATCAAGGGTACACGCCCAGGTTGTGGGCTCGATCAACAATAGGGGGCGTGCAGGAGGCAGCCGATTGATGAGTCTCTCTCATCATTGATGTTTCTATCTCTCCCTCCCTCTCCCTTCCTCTCTGAAATCAATAAAAATATGTTGTGTTTTTTTTTTAAAGCAGCTTTTCATTTCCATTGCCTCTCCCTTCCTCTCTGAAATCAATAAAAATATGTTGTGTTTTTTTTTTTAAAGAAGCTACTCATTTCCATTTGCCATTCCAGACCCCTCTCACCTTTCTCACCCTGCCCTCTGGCCTCTGACTAAGGGTTGGCTCAGCAGATCAGAGAGCAGGTGGAGAATGTGAGGGTGCTGTTCCCTGGACTCCCTCCCTGAGGCACTGCCACGTGGTGGCTGAAGGGAACAGCTCCTGTCAAGCAGCGCTTTCCCACAGCCACTGCAGTCTAGGTTCTGTAAGTTCATCCCTGTGGACTGCCTCCACCTTGTAAAGATGCCTTCACTTAATCCTCCCAGCTGCCCCACTGGAGTGTGTCATTTGTCCCTTGCTGAGTAAGAAGTCGATGCAGTATTAAAACATAGCTCCTTGCTGGATGCATCAAGATACTCCAGAGGTCGAGCAGAGGACGTCAGGCATCCCATGTGTCCTAATAAAGCAGGCACATTTCTCTGTATTTTCAAACGGTTGCCATCCAGAATGGCAGTGTTCATTTAAAGAGGC
>NW_006289393.1:1520725-1521395 GCF_000327345.1 Myotis davidii
GGGGCAGCCGATTGATGAGTCTCTCTCATCATTGATGTTTCTATCTCTCCCTCCCTCTCCCTTCCTCTCTGAAATCAATAAAAATATGTTGTGTTTTTTTTTTAAAGAAGCTACTCATTTCCATTTGCCATTCCAGACCCCTCTCACCTTTCTCACCCTGCCCTCTGGCCTCTGACTAAGGGTTGGCTCAGCAGATCAGAGAGCAGGAGGAGAATGTGAGGGTGCTGTTCCCTGGACTCCCTCCCTGAGGCACTGCCACGTGGTGGCTGAAGGGAACAGCTCCTGTCAAGCAGCTCTTTCCCACAGCCACTGCAGTCTAGGTTCAGTAAGTTCATCCCTGTGGACTGCCTCCACCTTTAAAGATGCCTTCACTTAATCCTCCCAGCTACCCCACTGGAGTGTGTCATTTGTCTCTCGCTGAGTAAGAAGTCAATGCAGTATTAAAACATAGCTCCTTGCTGGATGCATCAAGATACTCCAGAGGTCGAGCAGAGGACGTCAGCCATCCCATGTGTCCTAATAAAGCAGGCACATTTCTCTGTATTTTCAAACGGTTGCCATCCAGAATGGCAGTGTTCATTTAAAGAGGCAAGACTCGGTTGTCTGGAATATGTACGCATATGGAACATTTCATTGTGACACAAGGCCGAGTAAATGAGTATATTTATAT
>NW_006289393.1:1522333-1545481 GCF_000327345.1 Myotis davidii
TCCCTGTGTCCTGCCTCCACCTTTAAAGATGCCTTCACTTAATCCTCCCAGCTACCCCACTGGAGTGTGTCATTTGTCTCTCGCTGAGTAAGAAGTCAATGCAGTATTAAAACATAGCTCCTTGCTGGATGCATCAAGATACTCCAGAGGTCGAGCAGAGGACGTCAGCCATCCCATGTGTCCTAATAAAGCAGGCACATTTCTCTGTATTTTCAAACGGTTGCCATCCAGAATGGCAGTGTTCATTTAAAGAGGCAAGACTCGGTTGTCTGGAATATGTACGCATATGGAACATTTCATTGTGACACAAGGCCGAGTAAATGAGTATATTTATACACTTTCAAAGCCTCATATTTCTCCCCAGTAGCAATTATCACAACGGAAGTTTGTTAATTGTGTGTATTTGTCATGCCCATTTCCCTTAATCCCATGGAAACAGCTTGTGGAAGTGGTCCATGAAGATGTCAATCTTATTGCTCACTGTATCTTCAAGACCCAGACCAATACCTGACATAGAAGTTAACAGATACATATGAGGGAAGGCAGGGTGGGTTGGTGGGTGGGTAATGGGGAGAGATTAACCAAAAAACTTATATGCATAACCATGGACACAGACAATTGTGTGGTAAAGGCCGTGAAGGGGGCAGGGGGGTGGGGGAGCCAATGGAGGGAAAAAGGGAACATCTGTAATACTTTCAACAATAAAGATAAATTTAAAATAAATAAATACTTATTATTGAAAGATGGAGCTACAGAGAAAGGATGAGGAGAGAAGAAAGAGGGTGGGACTTGGCTGTGTGGCCATATGCATTAAGTTCTCAGGGCTCCATTTCCATATGTATATGTATATGAAATTGGAGTAGGAACCTCTTCCCTAGCTAATGTTTGTGAAGATTAAATGAGGTAATACCCTATAAAGTAAGTGAAGCGGTAAATGAAGCAGCTCTCAGATAGGAGCTGTTATTATTATCACAGCAGCATCCGAAAGGTGGTCCCAGGGCAGAAGTTTATGCAGCACACATCAGCTTTTTCTGGGCAGGGAGATATATTATGATTTTCACAGTTTTCACTTAAGAACAATTCAGCTCGAGTGGCTGCAGACCTTGGAATCTGGTAACACACACCTAGGTATTAAGGAATTTAGACAGCCGTGCACAGAACACGACCAGATAACAGGTGCCTTATTCTCCCGGCCTCCTGAAGCAAGGAAGTGAAGCGAGAGGCCAGCAGATGCAATCATTTCTGGCAGCTTCAGGAGCCCGGCACGCAGTCAGCCACCTTAACTCCATCCATCCCAATAGCGCTGTGAGTTGGGGCCGTGCGAGAAGGGGTTGAAAAAACCCGAGAAGCAGTGAGCTAAGAAAAACAGAGAATGACTCCAATAGTGCAGTGAAATCTCTGCTAAGGGACTTGGATTAATAGCATGTCTGTTATTGTGTGTGACCATTAATTCACGTCTACATAGAAGTAAGTCCTCTCAATTGTATAAAAACACTTAATATGAAATATATCCGTCCACAGTCTGCAGGGTGGGCGTAGGGTGAGAAGAGGAAGGAGCCAAGTTGCAGCTCACTTCTGTGGCCATGTCCCAGGCCACTGCACCTTTCCTAATGCTGGCTGCCTCTCTTGCTGGGATTCTTTCTTCTTTCACTTATCAGCATTCTGTTTCTTCTGCAAGGTTCTCAAATGTTATTTTAAAGATGGTTTCCCTAATAAGCACTAACTTCCCCCTCCCCTTTCCCTGATTAGAATCAATCTCCCCTACTTTTGGGTTCCCAGGCCCTGTTCATAATCCTGTTAAGGGTTTGATCTGATTTATTTTACAGTTTTCTGTGTGCACGTTTCTCTTGCCTTCCCTCCTCCACAAAAGCATAAGCTCTTTGAGAATAGGGACTAGAATTTTCTCTTTGTTTTATTCCCAGCAGATAACACAGTGTCTAGTATAGAATAGGGACAATTCTTAGCATATATTTTGTGTGTTTGTCATACAGTAGATACATTTATTTGACATATAATATGCACATTTATTTAGCACCAACTTGGAGCAAGGCACTATACTAATCTACACTAGTAAAAGAGAAAGATGCAAATTGACCGTACCTTTGCAACACCCACCAGCCAATCAGGATTGAGTATTCCAATTAACCCAACAAAGATGGTGGGTTAATCTGCATATGCAGGCGCCAAGCAGCCAGGGGCAGGACACAGGTGTTCTGCACTGCCCCAGCCACTCCAAGTCTTTGGGCAGCATGGGAAGGCGTACTGAAGGCGGTGCCAGCAGCCAGGGAAAGGATGGCCCATTCTTGCATGAATCTTTGTGCATTGAGCTTCTAGTTAGATATAAAAGATCTCTAATACTGCCCTAACTGGTTTGGCTCAGTGGATTGAGCGTTGGCCTGCGAACTCAAGGGTCCCAGGTTCGATTCCAGTCAAGGGCATGTACCTTGGTTGCGGTACATCCCCTACTGGGGATGTGCAAGAGGCAGCTGATCTATGTTTCTCTCTCATCGATGTTTCTAACTCTCTATCCTTCTCCCTTCTTCTCTGTAAAAAATCAATAAAATATATTAAGTTTGCAGCTGGGGAAAGAGCAATGGGAATTAAAATTAGATATACCCCTTGTACAGATGAAGAAACTGAGGCTCAAGACAGACTAACTTATCTGCCTAAGACTACATTGTAGCTTAAATTTCAGCCACAATCAATCTAACTTTACCTCAGTCTTCAAACAATCAAATGCCTTATTCAAAACCAGCACAGGGTATCTCTACAACAAAGGAGGGGATACACAAGCAGAAGGGTGTCTGTAGTTATCACCTGACTGTACAATCTTGGGGAATGAAGATAACCATTCTTCCTGCCTCACCAAGAAAGTGCTAACACATGGACAAAAATTTGCTATAAAAATTGCACAAAAAGCAAAAATATCACACTTTCTCATTTTGTAGTGTTAAATAGGGAATGTTTTATGGCTTAATGAAATTGAAGGATGAGTAGCCACTAAATCTAGCCATAAAAGGAGACATTCAGGATCATAAAGCATATTTTATTTATCTTGACAGTTGTAGTTTAATTTTAAGTATTTATGATATTACTACTTCATAGTAAATATGTCTAATTCATGAAAGCTAGGTAATATGAGACCTACCTTTGCTCAAGTTTTGCCATTAACGCTGTGTGTGAGTAGATTTTGTGCTAAGAATTATGGTTTTTATGTATCAATGACATGAAAATTATTCATATTCCACTCTACTGTAAAGGCACGGCACCACAGCTACTACTGTTACTATTACCAAGACAACTACACTTAACTTTGTGAAAGTAAATCAACTCATATATCCTGCATTACATGTTATGGGACCAAGTATGAAAAATGCAATGAGGAGTCACTGTTACAGAAAAATTTTTACCTGGGAGCTCACTTAAAAGAATCCATCATGTGGTAAAGTGTAGTAACCTAAAGAATGACACATTCTTATGTCAACAATGCTTTTACTTTTAAAATAAATGATTATTATAGAAAATCTTTTTTCATATTGTACATCTTATTTATGTTTGCAGCTGGGGAAAGAGCAATGGGAATTTAAGTGACTTAAATCCTAATAAAGACCACACCCTCTACTCTAGCACCAGCTGTGAGGGGACCTGGCCTCTGGGTCCAATGTGCTGTGAAGCATTTAGAAAAGAAAGCAGAGAACATAAGCTTTGTCTTCCCTGAAAATCCTGACATGAAAGGTTGCTCTGTGATTTAGGGTGATGCAGGGAGTTGCCAGGGGGGCTTCTGACCCTGCTCTTATTTATGAGCAGCTGTTAGTCATATAACCCTCGGAGATTCTCCACGTCACCCATAATTCACATCCCAGATAGCAAAAGGGAGATCCCCAGAGCAGGGAAGAGCTCTATTTTGAAAACACAATGAAAGTTAAAATAAGGGAAGTCTTGAGATCGGGGCGTAGAAGAGGAATACAAATGGGAGCGCTGGTTCTCCCTGCCTTCGTGATTTCGTCTGAGATCTTTTCTGCTCTGAAATGCTTTAGAATTTCCGAAGTCTCTCCAGCAATAGCTTAGGAAAGCATCAAGAAGCTTTTCTTAGCTTTTCATCATTGCCTTGTGATACGGACAAACTTTGTATCTGGGTCTCAGGAACTAGGGCAGTGAAGAGCTCTTTAGGAGACTGTGGATGAAACTCTCTCCTACTGTGAAACCTTATAATATGATAGAACCTAGAGCGAATGGGTAGAGGCTAAGTGTATGCACGTAAGGAGTTCCACCCAAACTGCAAGCAGACTCATAACATTCTCAGTAGATACCCTCTCAAATTAAAAAAACAAACAAACAAAAAACACAACACACACACACACACACACACACACAACACACAACACAACACTGTAGCTGTTCCAGAAGAACCATCTAGGCCAGGTTTTTCATTCTCCATTGGCTTGCAAATGTGCACATTGGAAGCTACCTTCAAAAGAGCTATATAGGCAATTACAGAGATACACTGACAAGATTGAAAAGTTAAGATGAGCATCGGACACCTTTAATTTTTTGTCTGCAATGACCAACTTTCGTGAACAATTAAATGACACATAAAATAAATCCCATGATTATATTTTGTTTGGATATTTCTTTTGAATTTTAAAACTTTAAAAATATATTATCTTTAATATCTTAATGTCTTAACACCCTAGAAAATACAAAAGGTGAGAGTTGAGAGAGCAAGAAAGACCAAGAATGAGAGGAAAAGAGAGGAAGTAAGTCACTTGCATGCCTGTTCAGACCCTTTCCATGGTGTGGACTGTCCTTACCCTGTCTCAGTGCCCAAAACCTTCCCATGGTCCCAGCTGGCCCTGAGACACATTTGACATCTCCAGCCCCAGAATTCCCATAGCACTTCAGCACCCCTTTATTCTGACACTTAAGTGTCTTGATTGTTCAATCAAGTCAAAGTAATGTGGACTTCCATGTTCATTCCCTTTTGCTTGTCAAAGTCCTACTCATGCTTTAAGATGCGGCTCAGGTATCACCTCTTCCAAGAATTCTTCTAATACCCGCCTCCAGTTGTCCCTCATTCACTGTCCCCAGTATGCTCCTTAAGCATCTTGGCCACCCTCCTATCTCTGCACTTTCCACAGCAAAAAGATGACCTATCAACATGTCTCACTGGGTTGCAAGCTGCTCTGACTCAGGGATTTTAAGCATCTTTCTCTCCCCAGAAGTTAGAACAGTCCCAGGAGCAGAGCTGGGACTCCATGAATGTTTGTTAAACTTCATGAACTACTTTGAATTAGTTACTCCCATGTTAGTCTTATCTCCTTGGTCAGTCTCTCTGCTCCACAGGGTGGGTAAGATGTATATCTAATCTCATGAATACTTCTAACATTTGGTGCATAACAGGACGTTATAAATATCTGTTGAATGAGTGAACGAATGTGTCCTGACCTTAGCCTCCCACTACAGATTACAATGTGCAGAAGAAATGAGAACATAAAAATTCCATCTGTGGAAGAATTTTTTTTATTTACAACTGTATTTTATTTCTAAATTCTCTGTCCAGAGGATACTGTGGCTTTCTTTTCTTTGATTTTTGCCAGATGAGAACATCTGCTGAGGCCTAGAAGGAAAATATACCTGTGGTTAAGGGTAGGACAGGCACTCAAGAGTTTTCCAGATGTTTTCAACAAACCTCTGATTTTGAAGTGTCTAGGGAAAGTCATCAATGAGATGTAGCCCAGACAGATAAAAATCTTTGCCAGTGTTTACTCATTCACACAGTATGTCAACAAGCATTTATTGAACATCTTCTCTGGGCCAGGTGAGGCTTTGTGCCAGCTGTCAGGGAAACATAGATGGGTAACAGACAGACCCTTGCCCTCAAGACTTCAGAGCCTAGTGGGAAATTAACAGCAACTCCAATTCTGCATGGTGAGTGCTATGTTAGCAGTAAACACTGGGTGTGAATAAAGCAAAGGTTAGTTATTTGTTCTGGAAACTTCTCTTTACTTCCCAAATGGGCAGAACCAAGTGAGAGATTGTGAGCACCAATGGCTGTATGAGGCTGGCAATTATCTTGACTGAGGAGCTGATGGCACTAGGATGACCCTGGGGCAGTAGAGAGCCAGTTACAGAGGATGTTTACATTAGGATTTTGCTTTTCCATTGAGTGTAGACCAGGGCTTCTCACATTTTTATTTGCATATGAGTCATTTGAGAAGACTGCCAAAAATGCAGATTCTCTGTCTGTGGGACTGAGGAAAGATGGTTGACATTCTGCATCTCTAACAAGGTCCAATGTGATGCTGACACTGCTGGCTATGGACCACACTCTGAGTTGCAAGAATACAGAAGAAAAAGCACTGGCTTTTGAAGGCTAACAGACCGATATTAAATCCCAACTCTTATGTTTACATCCGTGTGGCTCTTAGTGAATTACCTTTGCTTCTTGATCCCAAGTTTACAGCATTTGAAAAAAAAAAATGGATAAAGTCCACATCATAAGGCTGCTGTGAGGATTAAATGAGAGTGTTTGAAATAAGTACTCAATAATTCTCAGCAATTACTAGGAGGATTTTTATCCTTTTTCTCAAACGCGTTTGGGAATTATCAGGCGAATTCCAAATCTTCCATATTCACATAGAATCCTACTCACTCCTGGTCAGTATTCTTATTTTCTCCACGTGGGCCCATTGGCTATTTAAGATTTCTCTTTTATTCCCCATGCCTCTCAATTTAATATCAGATGCTATTCATGAACTAGATGGCTTGTTTATCTGGGTTATTAATGAAGTTGCTAAGTGAGACTGGAGGGGAAAGCCAGAAGCATTCTGCTCCCTGCCTCCCCATAAATCACCGCCTTGTGCTGAGACGGCTGCTGCCACTTGTCAGTTCCTATCATCCCACTCATCTCAATGCATTTGAATGAATTTCATGATTAAAGTTTCATGAGCTGCCACATCAAACATTCTCTACACCTCAAGGTCTAACTCTTCGACAGCACTGGCTTTTGTCTTCTCACTCCCCAGTTTTATCACAAAAAAGCATGCAGGTGCGCCTGGCAGGATAGGACTTTTTCCTTTAGAGGCCCCCACTGCTGACTTCCCTTTTAGCTGTTATCTCCGCGGTGCTGAGCAGCTTGCTTTCGCCTCAGCTCTCCACCTGACAGGTGACCAGCTGGCTCTGTGCATAATATATGCCTTTTACCTGGTGATAAATCTGGTGGCCATATGCCTGACAGCTTTCCTGTGCTCATCACCTGCATATTCATGCCGCTGAACCCCAGGCTGGCATTTCCCCATCCTCCTGTCACACACAGGCCACTCCTCCACACACAGCCATTGGCGCCCAGAGCCACAAGAACAACTTGACCTGCTCGGGGTCACAGGTCCCACCACAGAGGGATACCCGGTTTTCTTTTGAAAATGGAAATCAAGGTTTCCCAGCGTAGAATCCACAGGACTTTCTGTCATTCAAATACATCGGCACGCTAACATCATCACATGAGTAGTCTTCGGGCTTCTCTGAACAATTCAGTATCAAGTGAGTTAAGAGCCATGACCTCAAACTCTTGAAACACTAATGGGACTCCACAGAGAAGATGAAAGATTTCAGAATCTACATTCACATCCAGAATGTTCCATATTGGCATCTTCTCAGCTCATTTTGTAAAGGGAGCTCCTCATTAGCTCCAGAAGGGAGAAGCTAACATAGAGACAGGTCATTGGGTTTGCAGGTTGGCTACAGCCTTCTTGAAAAAGAGATGTGTGGTGTGCGGGGAAAAAGTGGGGCTGCAGAATGAAGGCAAAGATGTAGTTTAAAGGCTGGAGAAGGAAAGGCTGCTAACTAGCAGATTATTCTTTCCCATTTGGGGATCCAAGAATCGCAAGGCCAGAAAAGCCAAAAATGTCCAAACTTCCTCTTTCTCCTATTCTTAAATCACAAGGAGATACAAAATTGGAGTTTTTCCAAAATTTGACAATTTTTAACAGAAAGCATTTGCTTAAGCCGTTTGCATTCTCTTATATATTGTCTTTCTCTCTCTGAACACACACACACACACACACACACACACACACACACACACACACACCTCCATTGCTTCACCTTCACCACCATCATCTATAGTTCCACTATTCTATACAATAGACAAAAGTAGCTCTTCAGATTTAAATTAATTAATTTTTTTTAAAATTTTAAATCTCAGTTCTTTGATCAACTAGCCATGTTTCAATGGCAATGTGTGACTGGTTGCTGCTACATTTAACAGTAGAGACACAGACTATCTCCATTATCACAGAAAGTTCTACTAACCACTGTTGACCAACAAAGTACATATCATACGATACATATTCAAGAAACATGTGTTTAATTGGTGCAATGAATGAATGGATGTGTAGTATAGTGTTTCCAATTATATTTTTGTTTTTCTTCAATTTTCTCATTTATTTAGGCATAAATGAAGTTAAATACCCAACCTCACACTATACTACTCATAGAGCTATCTTATCTGGCACATATTTCAATATATTTAAAAAACAAAAACTACTAAAAGAAACATAAGAGAGTTCTATAAACTTTCAGTGGGGAAGAATTTTCCAATCCAGAGAGGAAAAGCTTCACAGATTTGTCTGTGTATATTTAAATTTCTATGAAGTAAAAATAATAAATTAAAAGACCAACAAACATGTGGGAACTTTTTAACATATGTGACTTTGATAAGAAATTGAAAAGCTTAATATATAAAAATTTAAAAAATTAATTTTTAGAACACCCCAGTAGAAAAATAGAAAAAAAATAAGAATAACCAATTCACAAGACTACAAATAGTCATTTTACTCATCAAAAAAAGCTGAACCTTACTACTAATCAAGCAAGTGCAATGAAAGGAACAATAAGATTTTCATTTTCACCTATCAGTCTAGTAGATTTAAAAATACTCCCCTTATTAAAGATCAGGGTTGTGGGAAAATAGACACATTCAATATTGGTGTTCTGAATTTTAAATTGATATGGCTTTTGGGGAGGACACTTTGGCAGTTTTAACCAAAATTTTAAATGTGAATGCATCTTTATCAGCAATTCTATTTCTAGAAATGTGTCCTGCAGTGATACTTAGACAAATGCATAGTGACTTATGTACCTGAAAGTTTATGACCCCACTGTTTATAAGAGTAAAAAATAGACACATCTGAAAGTCTACTGACATGTATGAATGGAAGATTGTGTAAGTGTTGTTTTTTTGAAACAGCAGTTTTCTATTACTAAAATAATATATTGTTTTAAGTCAAAAATACAAGATGCAAAATAATTTGTATATCCTCACCTCCACGTGAGTTAAATATATGTGTACACACAGAGAGATATTAGATAGAGATAAAATACTTTACTGAGAGTTAATCTCAGCAGATCTCTGTTCTAACTGCTTTATATATTAACTCATGTCATCTTCACATAAACCTGTGATGTAGGTAATGTTATTATCTGTATTTTTCAGATAAGGAGATTGTTCACCAGCATAAAATCAGCTAATAAATGGTGAAATGAGGATTTAAATCCAAGGAGTCTAGCCCCAAGTCTGACCACTTAACACTGCCAAATAGTGTGTGTGTTGGGGGCAGTGGGAGGATAGAGACAGATAAAGTAATAGATTTCAAATTTTAACCTTGTTACATCTGACGAGTGGAATTGGGCCCAGAGATGGTTAAATGAGAACAAATGTGACAAGTGGTTTACAAAACGCAAGAAAAAAGAAAATGTTTACTTCCATTTTGTAATGTTTAAATTTTTATAACAAGCATTATCACTTTTATAATAAGAATTTAAACCTAGAAAAAAATTCTATCTCATTCTAGAAATAATGTGTTTTTTTAAAGAACAAAAAGTGTAAATGTGATTTATGGACAGCTTGGAAACTTCACACACATCCAGGAAGTGAGGAGAGAAATTACTTGTTTCCTGGCAAAGATTGAAGCTGAGTGGAGTCCTCTGGTTTCAGGAGACTTGTGACATCCAAGAGCATGCTGGCCAAGAACCTGAGTCAGCAGCCTGCACTGCAAGCCCAGCTCGGCCATGCATGGGTCATTGTCCTTGGTCTTGACTTGGCACACTAAGCTTTGGTTTGCTCTCCTGAGTAAAGGGAATAAATGATTGGTCCTCCCCAGAGGCTAATGGTGAATAGTGGATAAGGTGGAAGTTAAGGGCTTTGTGCTTGCCTGGTCCATTGTTAATCTCAATCAACATTAGCTACTATGGTCATCATTGCCATGTTGAATGTTTATCATTCCTTCTCTTGGCAATTTGGAATCAAGATTGCAGTTGATCAGGTCATGTGAAGCAGCCAAGTGACCAGGACAACTGTGGGGAGGAAGAAAGTTTCTTCTACTCTTCTAGGTTCCTTTGTATGGTCTAATAATGGAATCTACATGTGATAGATTAGATTAGATTAAATTAGCAAGAGGATATAACCAAATTTAATTATATAGGTATGTGTGGGAGCCCCTTATACATGAGAGAGTCAGAGACCCCACATACCTGAGAGGTCAAGAAACGAAAGTTAAAAGGAAGTGTATGTGCTATTCTGAGCTATGGGCAAGGTAAGGCACTTTGGGACTTCAAGGGGTTGGGGGAGTATCATTCACATGATGATTTTAAAAAAGCAGGTGTTCAGTTATTAGAAGTTTTCTCTGCCATATAGTTTTGCTCAAACAATTTTATCTCTGAAAATAACTTATTATAGGCAAGGCCCCTAATTTACATTCTTCTAGGTAGTTAAGGGGGTGGGCAGATGTTTCTTTTGAGCCCACAGTATCTCAGTTGCCTTCAGTTCAAAATAATCCACATATCACAGAGGTACATCTTGGGGTAACTCATTCTGAGCTCCTTCATGACTAATTTAGCATGTGAAATAGGGGGTGTAAGTATAATGAGAGACTATAACCAAGTAACTATAGATTAAAACCGTATAGATGCAATGATCATCCCCTGAAGTGCTACAGGTGATTAAGTCTTGGAAATCCAACCTGTGTGCATCACTTCTCAGAATAAGGGGATAATTTTGTTCAGAAAGATGGTGTCCACTATTACTCTCCTGTTTTCTCCAAAGGATGAAAATCTTCAAATAAACCTATAAGCCTTTTTATTTCCAAAGCTGTTGACCTTAGTTCATTGCTCCTGCCTCTCACTTATAATGAAAGGTTATGTATTTAGGAAGTGCTCATAGAAACCTGCTTAAAAAGTAAGGAACAAAAGAAAAATATATCAGAAACTCCTTTGAAAGACAAGAGTCCAGCAAGTCCCCAGTCCAAGACTTAATTGCCATATGATTGACATGTATAGTCTTGAGAATGGCTGTATCAACATACCACACCCTTTGCTTCTGTGTGAAGACTCATAAATATTTGCACACACACACACACACACACACACACGCACGCACGTACACATACATACACACACACATACACAGTTTGTCTCCCACATTTTCAAAGACTATTTTGAAATACAAAGCACAGCCAGGTTAATAAAACATACTGGAGGCTGTGTTCTGTTAGTTCATTAAACTATAAAGCATTTTAAATGTGCAATTAATTCTAGGTAAATTAAAGACATGGCACAGCTACGATACTATTGCAAGAGCCTGTGTGCTAATATGTTACATTTTTTACACTAAATCACCTTGCCGAAAGGTTTAACAACCATCCATATTTATAACGGCTTTCTAGATTTTTTTTCCCACCTACCTCAGTTGTCAAAGCATTAACGAATCTGGCTGTTGGGAAGAATTCCAATTCAGAGTTATTTTTCCATGAGGTACTTCAGACTTCACACAGCAGCTCATGGTTATGTTGGCAGTGGCTTTGCATAACTGTTGGTTTCCTGTAGTATAAATAACTGAACTGCTAAGAATGCTAATGTTTTCCTTTGACCAAGAAAAAGCTCTCAATAAATGACAAGGAATTACCCTCATTGGATTACTTAAGTTTTTTTTTTTTCTTTAGGGGGTAAATTAAACCAAAGTAATAGAGAAAAGTGATCACATAAAACATGCTACGACTTTGAAATCATTCCTTGAGTTAAAACAAATGTTCAAATTGTTTAATTGCCAATGTCCTTTCTGGTTGACAAACTCAGCTGGAAGAGGCCACGGAGGTCACTGGCGAGCAGGAGTGTAGGCAGTGGCCAGCAGTGGCCAAATGCTTACAGAGCCAGTCAGAGCCTTGGCCCCCTGCAGATTTAGATTGCAGAGGACTAAAAGGAGCCTGAGCTGGGAGCTTGCATAGGCCCCAGGTTAGGAAGAAAGGCTGCAGAGAGGGAGCTGGGCGAGAAAGCAGTTCTGAGGGGTGGTGCCTGAGAGGTTTTGCTGTCACCTTCAGGGTAGTCCAAGAGCTCTGAGGGTGAGAGGGTAGGAACCTAGCAGAGCCCGGTGCCTTTGCTTCTTCCACATGCTCCAAAATATCCAGCCCCAACTGCTTCCCATCCAGTCTCCATCCTCCCCTCTCTCCTCTCACACAGCGATCCAGCTCTACTGAGTACAAGCCAGGTGAGTGCCCTCCCAGAGGTCCTCACTGTTACCACTGCCCTGGCCCCTCTCTCCTCCTCCTCTGCCCTTTACCCTGGAAGCTCAGCCTTCTGGCCAGGGCACCCCTTCTCTCACAGCAGGAAGGGGTGACTGTATTCCCTTGGCACCACAAGCCACATCTCACGTGGCTGCTGGTCTACTGGTCTTTGGTTTGTACTTGTCTGTCTCCTCTGCTGCAAAACGAGTTTTTTCAGGGTGGAACCATGACTCAGATGACTTTTATCATTAGAGCCTAGCCTAGTGCTGACCCATACTGGACTCTTGAGAAACAGTTTTCATAGAAATAACAGATTAATTAGGTTTGTGTTTCCACAACCATAACTGCCCTTATTTGTGTGTTAACCCATGATTAAATGGTATAGGCATTGCATTAAGCTAATTATTTTAACTGATTATTTAAATGTTTGTAAATCACTTGAAATAACCCAGTGATTAACTAAATAACATATATATCTCTCTCCCTTCCTCTCTTGTAAAAAATCAATAAAATATATTTTTTAAAAAGTCCGTAGAGCTCTGGCCAATTTTCTCAGTGGTTAGAGTGTCAGCCCCAACTTTTCCCCTGCTGGCCTGCTCACTCCAAACTGCTTCCCTGCTGTCCTGATCACCTCCAATTGACCCCCACTGATGGCCTGCTTGCCCCCAACTGGCCCCTGCTCATCTGCTTACCCCCAACGGCCCTGCCCCCCCCACCAGCCTGATCAGCCACAACTGCCCTCCCCTCTTGGCCTCTAACCACCTCTACCTTGGCCCTGCCACCATGGCTTTTTCCAGAAAAACTTCTGAAAGGTCTCCTGGAAGGTCTCCCAGTCTAATTAGCATATTACCCTTTTATTAGTATAAATAGAAGCCTGGTGCATGGGTGGGGTCTGGCTGGTTT
This sequence comes from Myotis davidii, assembly GCF_000327345.1. Taxonomy (NCBI): domain Eukaryota; kingdom Metazoa; phylum Chordata; class Mammalia; order Chiroptera; family Vespertilionidae; genus Myotis; species Myotis davidii. The sequence goes on from NW_006289393.1 coordinate 1,535,791, forward strand.
TCCCTGAAGGGTGTCCCAAATCAGGATGGGGTTCCCTTGGGGCATGAGGCCTGGGCGAGGGGCCTGTGGTGGTTTTCAGGATGGCCACGCCCCGATGGGGTGAGGGTCCCCACTGGGGGGACATGGCCAGCCTGGGTGAGGGGCTAAGGGCTGTTTTCAAGCTGGCCACACCCCTTCTGGATGGGAAATCCCACTGGGGTGCCTGGCCAGCCTTGGTGAGGGGCTGATGGCTGTTTTCAGGCTGGCCTAGCCCCACAGCGGGGACCCCCCACCCCATGAGGGTGTGGCCAGTTTGGGTGAGGGTCTGAGGGCTGTTTTCAGGCTGGCCACACCCCCTGCAGGATGGGGGGGTCCCGCTGGGGTGCCTGGCCAGCCTAGGTGAGGGGGTAATGGCTGCTTTCAGGCTGGCCAAGACCCTCAGCAGGGACCCTCACCCCATGGGGGTGTGGCCAGCCTGGGTGAGGGGCTGAGGGCCATTTTCAGGCTGCCCACAGCCCCTTCAGGGTGGAGATCCCCACTGGGGGGCATGGCCAGCCTGAGTTAGGGGCCAACGGCTATTTTCAGGCAGGCCACACCCCCTTCAGGGTGGGGTTCCCTGCTGGGGTGCCTGGCCAGCCTGGGTGAGGGGCTGATGGATGTTTGCAGGCTGGCCAAGGCCTTGGCAAACTCAGGCTCCCAGACCCTCCTTGAGCGGAGGCCACAGCAATATTAACCCATTGCACTTAAAGGAAGCAGGTATCTGGGATTTATTTATTTGTCTTCTATAACTGAAACATTGTAGCCTTGAGCAGAGCCCACAGCTGGCCAGGGCAGGCAGGAAGATTGGCTTCCTTCATTGCCAGGGGCAACCCAAGCCTGTTTGCTCCAGCTCCGTGGCTGCCACCATCTTGGCTGGGTTTATTTGCATACTTGCACCTGATTGGCTGGTGGGCGTGGCTTGTGGACATGGCTGTGAGTATAGTGGAGGTACGGTCAATTTTCATGTTTTTCTTTCATTAGATAAGATATATAGCCTGACCTAATGTTATAATATAAATAACATTACTTTATACATAAAATGTTATTTATTTATACACTGGGGCCTTGACTTATGAGTTTAATTCATTCCGTGACCGAGCTCGTAACTCAAATTACTCGTATGTCAAATCATTAAAGTGAACGAGTGAGACACGTGATACTGGGCTGATGTTGTGGCATTCACTGTGACATTCGCTGCACCAACTAGTGGTGGGTTATCTGAAGCTGGCTTGTAACCCGAATTTTAGCTCTCAACTCAAAGCAAAAAATTGGCCGAGAGACGGCTCATATCTCGAAAAACTCATTAGCCGGGACACTCGTAAGTCAAGGCCCCACTGTATAGTATGGGTTCACATAGATGAGTTTCACAATGAATGATTTATAGTCATATGTCACCTTCTCCATCTGCTATTAAAAGAGCTAGTTGTATAACCATTGTTCTTTTTTGGCAAGTTAGTCATTAAAAAAATTTTACAATGAATGTGTCAGTCATACAAAATAGAGAGAATAGTATAATGAATCCCATGAATTCATCACCCAATAATTTTCATCTCACAACTAGCCTTGTTTAATCTCTACTCTCACCTAACTCTCTGCTTTAAGTTACTTCAAAGTAAATACCACACATCACATCATTTCATCTATAAAAACTTCAGTATCTCTAAAAGGACTCTTTTAAAACATAATATCACACCTAAAAATTAATATTTCCTTAATGTAAAAATATCAAGTTTGTGTTCAAATTTCTAATTGAAACATAGATCTTAATAATTTATTATAGTTTGTTCATGGAATCAGGACACATAAGATCCATCCATATGACTGATTGATAAATTCCCTAACTTTCTTTCAATCCATAGGTTTCCCCTTTTATCTCCTTCTCTTTCTTACAATTTGATTGAAGAAACAAGGTCATCTATCTTGTAGAGCTGTCCAGTCTGGATTTTGCTGACTGCATTCACGTGGTGTCTTTTAATATGATCACTGTCCTCTGCATTTCCTGTAAAGCGTAGTTGTATCTAGTAGCTCAATCAGTTTCAAGTTTCATCCATTGGCAAAACTACTCACTTCAAAGGTGGCGGTGTGTTCTTTGGTCAGGAGTTTGTCTCATTTTTCTCTTTTTGTGATTTCAGTAACCACTCATGCTTAATGTCGAGATGCACTAATTTGTTAGTGGTTTATCGTAGTGATATTCCAATGCCATCATCTGTCATTTCTTCACTTATTAGCTGGCTATTTCTATAAATATAAATTTCCCATTTTTACTGTTTGATTCCTCACTCAGTTGTAGAGTTTGTACAGAAAAAGGCAAAATGAATATTATATTCTTTCCCTTTAGTGTTCATAATAACGAGTCAATTCTTTATTAACATCCTTCAATGGGAAGCAATTATTTTTCCCCAATGTAGTTTGAACTCATTAATTTAATTATGTTTGATGAATATTAACCCATTGCACTTAAATGTCCTTATTTGATCCTAAAATTGTTTAATCTTTGACCAGTGGAGTCTGGTTAAAATTGGCTCCTGAGTTGTTTTGACTTGACCTTAGTAGCCCATGGCAGTCATTTTAAGACAAATTACAATACCCACAGAATAAAGAGACTTTTCATGCAGATGAGCACCTCTCTTCTTTCCCAGCCTAACAAAAGGCCATGCTACCCACTGAATTGTGCTTGATTCAGAGCTCTCCTGAGACAGGCTCCCAGGAAAAGGCTGGAACCCAGGGGTAGAGCTATGTCCTTTTATCCTGAAGATTTTCTTCAAGCACTCAAGAAATACTAGGATTTTTATTAACACCTGTGAGGCTTATATTATTGTTTTCTTAAGACCACAAAGTTCCAGTTGACATGATTATTAGTTTGCAAGAGTATATAATTGCAAATGTCAGTTTCATAAGGATTTCTTCTAAAAGTAAAAAAATATATAATATAGGTAATGCTCAGATTCCAAATAGCAAATGGGATTAGTCAAAATGATCTATGGGCTTGACCTCACTTTGCCTCCTTCCTTCTAGTACTGGGCAGCCTTCCCATCTCAGCAGCATGGCCCAGATGTCAGGGGCTCAGCAATGAGACAACTGCGAGGGACCAGGAAGGGACCCGGCTACCACTAGTAATATCCACTCTTGAAAATGTTCAGGAACCATGGTGAGAAATATTCGCCTTGAATGACTTAGGATGGGTTATAATTGATAAACAGAGTAGGTGGATCCATTTGGATAATTCTTCCAAATAATGTGGGACTAACATTGTCTAGCCAGTTATGTAAAAAGCACAAATAGATGACCATTCTGTTTCTTGTCAGTCACTAAAGTTTTTGTTGCTCTTTCTCACCTCTATTCCCTCATCATTTTTTTTCTCACCTGCATTCATTCATTCATACATTCATTCATGCAGTAACCAGTAATTGAAGAACTTCTATTTGCCAGGACCTGGGGATAAAATACACTGTGATGAATTGGGAACAGGCAAGATATCTGCTTTCAATGAACTTTCTTTCTGGATGGAGGAAATAGTTAAAATATAAGTAAATAACTCAAAACAGAGTTTAAATAGTGATATTAGCCATGAAGAAAATAAGGCAGAATTAAATGATAGAAAGTCAGCATGGGGCTACTATAAAAGGCTGATTGGAAAGGGTTGGAGATAAACTACAATAGGGATTGGTACCTTTTTCTATAAATTGCCAGGTAGTAAATATTTTAGGCTTTGTGCCCATCTAGTTGCAACTACTTAACTCTGCCACTGCATCATGAAAGCAGCCATAGAAAATAAGTAAATGAATGTGGCTGTGTTCCAATAAAACTCTTCTTACAAACACAGGTGGATTTGGCCTTTGGGCTGCAGTTGGCTGATCCCTGAACTAGAAATCTATTTTATTGATGGCCTGATGATCTTACTCATACAACCAAGTCATCTTTCCAGAACAACTTTTATAGACACATCAAGCCAACCTATTATTCTAACTCTTGCAAGAGAAAGTTAGAGATCAAACTTCTCAGTCTTCCTTGGCTCTAGTCTCACTACCCAAGTGTATAATAATGAGGATTTAAGCTAATACACTTGGGGGGAAAAGAAGGGTAATTACAACTTGATTTGAGCTTTGTTGCAATGATGCAAGTACACCCCTCTAGAAAGTCTAGAGGTGACACCCAATATGTGTGCCCATTTAGCAATACATTATCCAAAGTCTTTTGGAAACCCTGATAGTTCATGTCCACTATCTCATAACCATCTACTTTCCACATTATCTCCTTTATTTTCTCTCTGTCTTTTTTCTCACCACATTTGTCCAACAAGATTTACCCTTTACAAAACCACAATGGCTAGTTTTTGTCAGATATATTTCTCCAGATGTTTTGTGACCTCATTCCTTCTTAATGTCACTCAGATCTGCCTACCTCTGAGGTTAGGCTGGACAGTCTATAATTTCTCATCCCCTGCCACTCAAAATGGGTCCCTGGCTAAGCAACAGCCCCCTTCAGTGAGGTCAGCCAGTGAAAGTCATACATATCGTAAACATGCCTCGAGCTATTCAGCAATAACATTCAGTGGAGTTTGCTTTAGTTCAGAGGCCAAAGGGATTTGGTGGAAAAAAAAAATACACAAAAGCCTGTTCTATTGGAGTAAGCTTGACAAAATCAACTGCTAAAGAAAACTAGAGTCAGACTTTTGGCATCAAGAAAGGGAAGAAAAGATATTCTTCCCATTCAGTTATTCAAGGTACCCAGAGTAAGGAAACAGATATTATATGTGGTTGCCTGTGCTTTCCTTATGATTTTACTCTTCTCATTATTAAACCACAGTGTCAAACCCAAGTTCAGCAATGAATTGACCCAGAAGTATGGGTTTACCTGCTGGAGTCACAACCTGCCCCAGTCTTTGTGAATAAATCTACCCCATGCACACAAACGCTGATGAAAACCTGCAAAATCCACTGGTGAGGGAACATGCACTGCTCAGGGGCTGTGCCATCTGCTCATTGCTGCTCATGGTTTCTCATTTTCATCTTCTTTCCTCTGAAATAATAACCCAGCTTGATAATACTCAATGACTCCTGAAATTTGCATCAGATCTCCTTGCTCTTACAGCCTCATCTGACCTTCACCTTCTGACCCTACATGACACAGTGTAGGTAAGGGCTCCTCTCAGCCTTCAATACAGGGGTCCTTTTATTTTTCAGTGCAACCCCAACAGAGCTGAGTCAACAGAGCCGGCATCACCCATCTCCTCTGTAGAGATTGGACAGGTAGGAATGTCAGTTGCCAAAAGGTCAAATATAGGAGCACAGGAATGAATGGAATGTGAGACCATAAGTGAACCCAATTCTACAGGTCACCTGAGGGCAAGATCTGGCTTTTGCTGTGATTTCAAAGGACATCATTGAAAATGGGCTGAAGTCTGCTTCTGGGAGGTGGTCTAGGGCAGATAAAACCAAGACGTTGGGTATCACCACTGGAAAACCAACCACTGGGCCATGGCGGCAGCACGGGACAAACTGAAGAAGGCAGGACATGGCCCTCTGCTATTCTCAACCTTCTATGCACACGACCTCAAATCTTCTTGTTTGAGCTGCAGGGAAAGATCTAAACTAAGAGAGGTTTAGTCCATGTTTAGGCCAAAGTATACAAAAGGAAGTAGCACCACCGCCTGGCCCTGCGCCAGATGAAGCTGGAAGAGGTGGGGGAAGGGGGAGCTTCCAGGGCTACCCGAGGCCATGTCCATCCGTTTTCTCTTTAAGGAAGAAAGCATCTCTTTCCCAGTGGGAGGAAGGCGGGTGGAGCGTCTCTGTCAGGGAGCGTGTGAAATAAATGACTTTTCCCCTGGAGACAAAGAGCTTGTCCCGAGCCATTAGCATTCTGGTCCATGCACACCTCGTGGTGGCGCAGGGTGGCTGCTGGGGCTGAGAAGAAACCCAAGTCATTCATGGAAACAATGCTGACTGGTTCCCACTAAATCCGAGCCCACAAACGCCTGCCCACACCATGGAGCAACAACGGCCAACGGGGACCCTTTTATTCAATTTAATTCGTTTTTTTTACATTAGAGTTCACTTCCAATGTCATTTTGTATTGCTTCCAGGTGTAAAGGTGGCTTTCTGAACATGGCCCTCACTCCATATTCTCAAATAGAATGATGATCCACATAGTCTGAGGGGCACTTGGGCAAAATTCAGGTTGCTATTGTCAGCAGCAAACAGGAGAGATGATTCGAGAACAAGGCCCAGCCATGTAAATCGACAGTTAGGTTTTAGCACGTACTGGAGGTGGGCCGTGTTCAGCTTGTTCAAGCACAGGACTGAGATACCACACATTACCCTGAGGTGGGACACCCCGCCCCGCCCCTTTCCAGGCCGCTCTCTCTGCAAGGACAAGATGATCCCCTCGCTGGGCGCTTCTCCAGGTGTCTGGCCACCCACCTCTCTTCCAGGCCCTTCTCAGAGCGCGCCTGGTCTGAGTGCCTTTGCCTGAGCCTGTGGGAGGGTGAGGCTAACCTGATCTAAGCCCCCGGGAAGTCGGAAAGACCCCGAAGGCTCCCTTTCCATCTTCTCCCAGGGAATGATTGCAACCTCCTATAGCCCAGGGGACTGAGCCCGGGGAGGCCAAGCAGAAGAAGGGAGGTACTCATGGGCCTTTTTGAACATAACAGTTAGGAGGGAATATAACACTAGGTTTGGACAAGAACAAAGCTTCACATTCTACGTGGTATTGAGCAAATGACTTCCCTTTAAGCCTGCTGTTCCTCCTTCCCCCCACTTCTTTTTTTTCCTCTTAATAAAAACATTCTGGGGAGCACTGCCTCTCTCCTAGGTTCATGAGTAAATTGAGGATAAAATAACTATTTCACAGAATTTCTATGAAAATTATATTAGGGACTATCCGGGAAGCAGTCAGCCCCAGGCCTGGCACAGGGGAGGCAGTAAGGAAATGGACATTCTCAGCCTTATCTGTCTACTAACAGCCTCATCAGCTGAATTCAGTGCTGACAGAGTTCAGGAAGGAACATAGCTCCTCATGTAAGGCCTCCCGCCAGACACCTTTCTCCTCACCTGGGAGCCCGAATACACTCAGCACAAATGGGTGTTCCCTCATGAGGGGAGCAAGTGGAAGCAGAGAGGCCTGTGCCGGAGCCAGCCAGGCATTATTGTTTCGGAAACCCTCCCTTTGGGTTCCAAATTTCGCATTTTAGGAACATACCTGCAAATCAGAGTTGAGAATTCCGACTTGATTTCTTTAAAATCACCAGCCACTGTGTATTGTAAAGGCTACTTTAGAAATTACTTTAATCAGCAGAATTTCCAACAGCAGGAAAGTCAAGAATTCAATTTTTTCTTAAGGACTATAGAGATAACTGAGAGCACATACTTGGTATATGAAGAGACTGGAGGAAGAATTGCCGGAGGACTAGTCCAGTATCTTGCAGCCAGTTACTCAAAGAACAGGAGTTAAACGGAGTAATGAAAGGACTTGCATGCATATATACATAACCCATGGGCACAGACAATAGCGAGGTCAAGGCCTGGGGAAAGATGGGAATGGGGAGGAAGGAGTCAGCGAGGGAAAAAGTAGAACATCTGCAATACTTGCAATGACAAAGATAATTTAAAATAAATTAATAAAAATAAAAATACAAAAGTTCCCAAATAAAAAAAGAGATCTCAGGACACCCAGGTTCCGTGATATCCAGCTGGCTTCTGTATGTCCCCAGGGCGGGGAGAGGGAAGAAAAAGGGAGTGGGTATAGCAGATAGAGCATGGGCCTGAAAAATCAACCCCTGGAGTCCAAGGCCCAGCTCGGCCACCAGGTGGGGTGGCTTGGTCCCGGTGACCCCACCCATCCCACCCCTGGGATCAGGAGGCCCTCAAGCAGCTGCTAAGGCTCAGGATCCCTTCCCCAGCCCCAGATAGTGCAGGCATGCTGCTCTCCCCAAAAAGCCCCGGAACACCCAGGCAGCGCTTGGCTCACAGCTCTCTTCCAGTTCTTTTCCTCACTCTGTCCAAATAAAGGCAACCGCTCTCTGCCCATCTTTTGTCAATAGCATTTTTGTGCGATCCTCCCCGGGGTCACGGGTTGTTTGTTCTTGGACGGCTTTCTGGGAAGCATTTTTACGTCCACGCTGAGTCTCTGCAATGGGCTTAGAAGAGCTTCAATCCCACAGGATGCCTCAGAGAGAAAGAAATGAAAGGCAAGAAGGAAACAAACAGAGGAACTGCAATATTAAGCTGGCCTGTCCTGCCCTCATGGTGGCCAAGCCAGACAGCACCAGTCCTCCCTTTGGCTCTGAAATCTTGTGCCACTGGGCAGAAAAGCACAGGTCAAAGGCTCACAGTTTTATTGGCCGAGACGAAAGAACGGGGCTGGATTTAAATTCCTCTCTTTTCCCACAAATTCTACTCAGCCACTATGCAGTGGTGGCTACTATAAACTAAGCTGGGCATTTCATCAAGGGCTACCCTGTTTAGGGGCTAAAAGAGAGGCAAAGGTGGGGCAGTTCCATCCCTGCCCTCACCTGTGGTCTGGTGAGAGCAAAAGTAGATGAGAACAGGAGAGAGACCTAATAACCAAGCAGAACATAAGTTATTCAGTCATTTGAGCATTTTTTCATTCTATAGACATAGTGGAGAATCTGCTATGTTTCAGGGAAAAATGCTTAAATTTTTCCCTGAAACTGGGAATTTAAAATATACATAAGCCAGGATCCCAGTGCTCTAGACATTCATGGTCCCTTTGAGGATATGTGTGAGTCTAGTGCCATGAGAAAGAGCCACAGGAGTTCAGAGAACAAGCTTTCACCATGAGATGCTCAGGCCAGCCCCCAAAGCAGAGGTGACATTTAAGGGAGGGCATTTCCTGTCCCAGACTTGGAATCAGCATGTCTCCAAGGGCATCTAAAATCAGAGGTACAGAGGAAGGGTGGCCCAGGTGAGTCCATAGCATGAACTCAGGTGGGAAAACAGGAGGCAGAGTCATTCATGAACCACCTCGTGGGGCAGTTTGGCTGGTGCTTGGCAGGCAATTTGAGTTGGGCCCTCTAGAGAGCACATCTGGAGTGCCTAGCTGATGCGCCTGATAGATCAGGGAAGCCAGTGAAATGGCGACATGTAAGACAGGAAAGGACTAGCCCTGAGCTCCACGGATCTCCCACCAAAAATGCAGCACAGCTGTGATGTACACAGGAATCAGAAGTTGGTGGGCCATGTTTCCCAGGACAGCTGAGATTAAAAGTGATGGAGAACCTTAGTACCCACACTGTGGTCTTGAAATACACTTCCTGCTACAAGAAACCAGGAGTCGTTTGAGACATGGCTGGCTCCAAGTCTGGGGCAAGAGATACACAAGATGGGTCTGGAGTATCTTTTATATCTGACAACACAGAAGCCACTGAGTTGTGTATAGAAAACTCAGAGCCAACTAGGAAAAGCTACCACAGGCCAAAGACAGAGCAATTCAAGCATCAAACCAGGATCATAACTGAAGGAGATTGGAACATATCACATGGATTAAATCCACAATTCCATAATGATATTTAAAAGAAAAACATTAATTGCTCACCACTGGAAGAGGCTGGGAAACCAGCCGGTAGGTAAGGAAAAGAATAACGCATGTATTCTTCTTTCTAGATGAAGTGAACCACCCATTAAATGAAGGGAAGTTTGTTTTATAGAAGTGCTCT
>NW_006289393.1:1545579-1566822 GCF_000327345.1 Myotis davidii
ATAAGGAATGAGGAATTAGAATATCACCATTTCGCCACGTTTCATGAACAAATGGTTCTAAGCATCAATGCCTGTTGAAAACAAGCAGATGCCATGTGCCTCCTATGCCACTATGAGGTAGTCATGCCAAAAATAATTTAATTTGTAAACCAAATCTGTATGTCTACCATCGATTCATAGAAAATACAAGGGGCAGAGGAACATATCTAATAGCCTCACATGGATACATTTAGCAAGATCCAAATTGTGGGGAAAATCAAAGGACAAAAGACCCCATTTCCTCAACAAATTGCAAGGGAAAGAAGAAGAAAAAGGTGGATGGATGGAGGACCTATAGGTTAAGACACTTAAAGATGCTATTGACTACAAATGTGGACTTTCCATGGATCCTGGTAAAACAAATTGTGAAAAATAATATCATTTCTATGACACTATCAATAAACTTTTGTTTTAAGAAACATTTTAAGAAATGTTTTAGAAACTTTTAAAGAAATATTAAGAAACATTTCTTTCTTGAGCTGTAAATAACATACTGTGGTTATGATTCTTAAAAAGTTCATTATCTTTTAGGAATTTTTGTGAATAAAATGATATCATTGGTGAAACTTACTTCAAAATAATAAAGATGGGAAGGATCTAGGTGAAGTACAGAGTTGAGTATTGCCGAAACTGTGATGGGTGCATGGGAGATGGTTAGAGTATCCACTTCTGTGTGAGTTTCTAAAGTTTCACAATAAAAAGTCAATAGTACAATCAAAATAATAAGGAGGCAACGAAGGATTGAATCAGGAACTGAGGAAAGAGAGGCAAAGACAAATGCCAGAAACACATCCGTGTAGGCCTGAGGGGAGCCGAGCTGCTGGCAGAGCGCCCAGTGGGGAGGCACTCAGGTCCCGACAGCTCTTGGCTGTTTCTTGTCTCTTGTGTTGGCTCAGACTCTCCTTTGTTTGGATTTTCCTACCTCTTCTTGAAAATCTTCTCACCTGGAACATTCTGGGCAAGCTTCACCTGCTCCCACTCCTCAAGCATGTGGGGCACTCCCTCCTCTACGCCCTGCCCACGCTTGCCAAATTCTTCCACCACAACGTCTGTCTCTCCCTAGCTCTCAAACCCGAAGACTGTCACGGGCAAGCTTGCATTCTCCATGCCCAGCACAGCGCGTGTCACACAACAGACATTGAACTAGCTGGATACACAAAGAGGGGATGTCTCTGAACTCTGGGCAAGGTAGAGGGCAAGGGGGAGGCTTTATAGAAGCGAGGAGATGTGACAAGTGTGATTGAAAGGTGGATGAGGCATTTTGCTTCAGACATATTGAGTCTAAAGCTCCAAGGACTCAGATGCAGAAAGTTAGTGAGAACTACAAGTTGGGAGTCCCCTTCACAGGTAGGAGAATGTAAGCCATCACAGAGGACAGACTTGTAAGGAGAGAGGCACATTCGATGAGAAGGTTACTAAGGACAGACCTGGGAACTAAGGTAAAGTATATATAAAAAAAAAAAGAAGAAGAGGGGAGTCCAAATCTTTTTAAAGGTGGGCCTTAGGGCAGAATTCCAGGTGGCTGCTCAGAAGGAGGAGTCCTGCAGACAGAGGCTGGGCCAGAAGAGGAGGCCCCCGGGCTCCCACCGGGAGGGACTCCAGCAGAGCAGCCAGTGAAGGCACTAGGAGGGCACTAGCCACACTTAAGGGTTGAAGGAGCCAGAAGTTGTTGGAAAAGAAAAAGTTGTTGAAAACGGACCATGGCTCCCTTTTCATAAAGCTTGTGATGAAGAGATAGAAACAAGTAGTGGCAGCATAGAAGGGCATTTCCCCCCCCTGAAATTGCACTAGAGAAGAGACTATTATGTAAAACACTTCTGGGAGAGACATAGGGAGCGTGAGGAACCCCTGACTTCCAACCTCTGAGTATATCTTTGTTGTTGCTGTTCTATTCCTGCATCTGATGGAGATAGTAAATGCTATTATTACTGCTTCTTAGATCCACAAGCGAAATTATACAGGTAAATAGATAACATTTATGTAGCAACTGCTATGTACCAGGTGGTTCTAAGTATTTTTATTGACATCAGCTCATTGAACGCTCCCCACGAACCCTCTGGGCATGGTGCTGGTGTTCTTATCCCATTTGTAGATGAAGAACCAGAGGCAGCAGAGGCTAGGCAACTGGGGCAAGCTCAGCTTGTAAAAGGGCAACCTGGAACTTAAGCCTGATGATCTGGCTTCAGAGTTTGTGTTCTTAACCACCACACCCTAAGGCCCCTAATGTGAAGTGAGCTAAGTTTTATTATATCCAATTTATAGAGAGAAAACCAGTTCGGTGAAGACAAGTAACTTGGCAACCAGTTAGTCACAGAGCCAGGACTATAATTTACATCTGCCTGTGCCAAGTCTAGGATTCTTTCCATTACCCACTATTACCTCTTCTTAGTAGAGGAGACAAGATTTTATCTATGAAAAGCGAGAGTAGGCTCCAGGGGGAACTGGGCACTTGTAGAGAGTTTTTAAAAAGAAGAAAGCCCGGCCGGTGTGGCTCCGTGCTTGAGTGTCGATCTATACACCAGAAGGTCATGGTTCTAGTCCCAGTTGTGTGGGCTCGATCCCTGGTGTGGGGTGTGCAGGAGGCAGTCAATGCTTCTCTTCTCTCTCTCTCTCTCTCTCTCTCTCTCTCTCTCTCTCTCTCTCCTTCCTCTCTGAAATCAATAAATATATTTTTTTAAAAAGAAGAAAAAATCTTGAAGAGTTTGTGTGAATAATGTGATAATGAGGCAACAAGAGGTCCAATCTCAATGCATATGCTATAACTAAAGAGCAAATTCCAACAGAAAAGAATTTTCAATAAATATTTGTGGAATGAAATTAATCAGAACTCCCCTATCCTTTCACTTCTGAAAACATCACCTGCATTAAACTATATTAGTAGAAATTATAGTTAGCATTCATTAACGCTTATTATGTTCCAGGCAAAATTCCACTCAATTTTTATGACAATGCTATCAGGTACTATATCGCTATTATGACATCTGTTCTACGGAGATGGCATAGGTACATTACCTAAAGAAACATGGCTGATAAGTTGGGGACCAAGCTTCAGGCCCCACTTTAGCAGGCTTGATCTGTAGTCTTCATTACTAAAGACTGGCCAGTGTTTCCCCTGTGGTCAAGGATTCTAGAAGACTTTCCCCAACCTCAGATATTCATGCCTCAGAGTTCCTGCTGGGAACTATGGAATCCAAGCCCCTAACAACAGCTGATGGCTGGGAGGTGGGCATTTAACCCGAGTGTTCTTCGACTAGAGGCCGGCCCCTTACCTATGATTGGGTGTAATAAGATGAACTGGAACCATCTGATTTCTCGTGTGAGAATTTAGAATTGGATAACCAAGACACTGAGCAGTTAGGAAGAAGAAATAAAGTTACATGAGTATAAGTAGGGTTGTACCCCAGAGCCCTTATAGGACCACATATAAGCCAATTGATGGAATAAAGAGAGGATCAGTGAATAAAATCAGAAGAGGGTGGGAAAGATGTGCAAAAAGTAGCAGCAATGCCATGAAGACAAGACCTAACAGCTCCTAAGGAGTCAGTAAGGAGGGAGGGAGGTAGTCTTCCTAATTCTAATAAGGTCTGGATGCTGCACAGTTCCTTTCTCTGGTAGCCAGTCTTCCAGATGGCACCTAATGGGGCCCACCTCCTGCTGTCCACACCATACAGAGCCTGCTCGCACAGGGCTGGTATGTATGATAAATAGAATCTTGAAGAAGTGATGGCACCTCACTTCTGGGATTAGATTGTAAAAGACTGTTAGGTTTTAAGCCAGAAAATAAGTTGTCAAAGGTTGGCTTCTGTCTTGGGCTCTCACTCTTGGATCTCTCTGGGCGAGGTCCCTTGCCATGTAATGAGGACATGCACACAGCCAACGAAGAGGCTTGCCTGGGGGCGCAGAGGTTTCCAGCCAACAGCCAGTGAGGCACTAAGGTTGGCCAATAGCCTTGGAGTTAGCTTGGAAGCAAACTACTGGGCAGAAACTTCGTTAGCGACCTTGAGCCGGAGCTGCCCCATTAGATTTCTGACCCATAGATACTGTGAAATATAAATGTTTGTTGTTTACAATTATTACATTTTAGAGTAACTTGCTATATAGCAATATGTACTAATGCACTTTTCTTAGTTCCATTTATTGCCCTGTAAGCTTCCATTTAAAAAGCATCCACTTCCTTAAAATAGTTTGAATGTGGCTTTGTCTGTTCTGGCTGAAAGGACCAGGCTGGACCTGAGCCACAGCCTTAGTCCTTAGAGATAACTCTCCTTGGATCACTGACAGCTCACCCAATTCCTAACTCTGTTTCTATCCCTTCTGTTCTGCTCAAAGGAATACCTGGGTTTGGACTCATCTTATTTTCTTCTTGTATCTGCATTCATATGGTTCTGGGTCAGTTGCCCAACTTTAACCTTGAACCTATGCAACTGATTCCCAAGCCCCAGCTGAGATACCATCTAGGCCCTCCCCAGCCTGGCTGGACCTGAGGCCCCTGTTAGCATGGCGCTAGTGTTCTTCCAGGCTTGTTTCTGAGCCCCACAGTGCTAGCTACAAATATGTCTCTACCCACCATTGCTAAAGTCTCAGCCTGGAGGCAAGCTTAATCTTTAGTTCTCCACACTGACTTTCTAAAATTCAGTCATGTTCACCATTAAGCAAATCTTCATCGGTACCTGAAATTCGGCAGGCCTGGTGCCAGTCACTGGAGATACAGAGATGAAATAAGACCCCGCCCTGGTCATCAAGGAATGTTCAGTCTCATTAGAGAAACAGGTACATCAATAAATAGCAGTTTAATGTGATAGAAAGATTCCCATAGAAGTGGTGATATCAGTGCTGCTCAGAAGAGCTAACTCTAATTCATCAATGCAAGAACATGAGAGGTTCTCAGCCAAGGGAACAGCAGAGAAAAGCTCTGCCTCACAAATGAGAACGGCAGACTCTCCCTGGAGTTTGCATAGATGTGTTATTTGGAGTGAGTGCAGCCATTCCATATGCATAGAGTTTGCTCAAGTAATTCTAAGAATTTCATTTTATAGGTAGCTCAGAGGCCTAAGCAGAAATTTATCTCATGGGTGAATTCAAAATGTACACGATGGCATAAATACACAGATTTCATTGCAACTAATTTTAATAGAGAAAAGATAGATGCTATCTAAATGGCCATTGTTAGTGGACTGGTGGAAATAAAATATGTACATCCCTACAACAGAATACTAAGCAACTTTTTATAGAATGAGGCAACACTACAGGTGTAGCTATCTACACTAATAAAGAGAAAGATGCAAATTGACTGTACCTTTGTGATGCCCACCAGCCAATCAGGAGTGAGTATGCAAATTAACCCGACAAAGATGGTAGGTTAATTTGTATATGAAGGCACTCAGTGGCCCGGGGCAGGGCAGGGCCACTCTGGACCTCTGGGCAGTGTGGGAAGGCAGAAAGATGGCTCCAGCCAGAGCGAATGTGGTGCCGGCAGCCAAGGGAAGGAAGACCCATTTTTATAGGAATCTTCATGCATCAGGCCTCTAGTACAGAATATTAAGTGAATGAACAAGGCACAAAGCAGGGTAGATCGTGCGCTGCCAATTGTATGTGTGTGTGCTTGCCTTCTGCTTGTTCATTTATTTAGTCATTTAACAAATATTTATTGAGCTTCTCCTGTGTGCCTGGCCCTGTTCTGGAAACTGGAGCTACAATAGCAAGCAAAACAAAATGCAAGACACTGAACTTACATTCTGATGCATTTTATATGCATATACTCTCTTTCCAATGGTAACAAAGAAACAGGTAATAATTTCTGCCTGAGGCAGGTACACTTGAAGGGTTGAGGGTCAGGAGTGTGAGCGTCACTTTAACTCTGTATATGTTTGGTACTGTTTGAAGTTTTCACCATGTTCAAGAGTTACTTAGCCCCCCAAGCTTTTTAATTAAAAAAAGAAAACAGTCATTTCATGTAATTAAACCACTTGCATTAAGTCAGATTGAATGCTGCTTCAAAGCACACTCATTCTCCTCTCCCTACCCATTTAATCCTTCCTAAAAAGAGGAACTCATGCCAAGAAATGATCCTGGAAATATTTTCCAGACTAATGGTTTCTGGTCTGAGTTTATCTCTAGACTAGAGAAGGGTCAACTATAATCAAAATGTGATTTTTTTAAAGAAGAAATTCCATCCTAAAGTCACAGAGAGAAATAAATTGATTTTTGTGATAGGCTCTGAGTTGGTTACTAACACACAGTCCCTGGTGTGAAAGAAATAACAGAGTTGGACATGATTAGTATCATTCTAGTACATGGCTACAACATCACTTTACAAATGATTCCCAGCAACGAGGCAGAAAGAATGTGCCAAGATTCCAGTAGCAGCCCTAATGGCCAGGTTTTGCAATGGTTTGGGGGTGTGGAGCGGGGACTAGCTGAAATATTAGACACCATGTTTTCATTCAGGTCCTGTGGGGACATCTACTGCTCCCTCCTCCAGCTGACTAGCCTGCTAACAATATATTACCCTCATCTCGAACCAACATAATTCACTAATAACATTGCAGGTCAAGAACTAAGTTTAGACATGTATTTGGATTAGGCGTGATCTGTGATGACAAAGGTTTCAAACTAAGCACAAATAACAAGGATAGATTTATGCAGGCCAGGATGCTCATTGCGGTTATTTATCACAATGACATCATTTTGCTCCAGGGCGGAGGAGGGGGAATGCGAAGCTTGTGAACGCGCCTCCGGACACCTCGGATCGGTTCCGCCGGCACAGAGGGAAGCTCTGTGTGAGTGGCCTCTGTCCTTGTGGGGGCTCCCCTGACATCCCCCGTCATCCTGGCGGCCCTGTCAGACATCTGTCTTCTAAACAGAGGCTGCCATTCAGCCCTGGTCAGATGAGAGTCTTGTGATACCTATCCATGTCTCCCCAGAGCAGAATGAAGTCACCAAGTACCTGGGAGTGTCACCTCTGATTGGAGGCAACAATCTGACCTCAGATTCCAGAATTTGAGCCTCTATCTGCCAGACTCCAATGAAACTCCCCCGGAGTTAGACTGACTTCAATGTCGCTTTTTGTTCTTTTCAACTGAGTTTTATAGCAGTGGGTTCCCCCTCCCTGCTGGGTATGAGGTGTTGGAGCCTCCCTGGGCCAAAAACCACTCTTGGCCCAGAAGGCTCCTGCTTGGCTTTCAGACAATCCTGGCAGATGCTGCCCATGATTTGGCTCAGGGCCGACTCTACAGACTTTTTAAAGCAATGAAACCAAAATAAGGAGACCTTGGAATGCAATGGCCACACACTGCAGGCAAGGCTCACCCCATTGAAACGTGAGAGAAGTATCAGAGTCCGTGTCAGCGCATGGCGTCCACCTGTAACGTACGGCTCCTCTAAGGTCTGCAGCACTCAGAGCCGTTGCCATCTTCCCTGGATTTTGGTGTCGGAAGCATCTGTGGAAACTGCCGCTGCGGGGTGGGCCTCAGTGAGGGGAAAGCCTAGCAGTTGTTGGCAAACTCATTAGTCGACAGAGCCAAGTATCAACAGTACAATGATTGAAATTTCGAGAGCCAAATTTTTTAAACTTAAATGATATATGTAGGTACATTGTTATTACCTTAAATAGGGTACTCCTAAGGCTTAGGAAGAGCCACACTCAAGGGGCCAAAGAGCCTCATGTGGCACATGAGCCACAGTTTGCCGACCACTGGCCTAGTGCACTGGGTGGGTCAGCTGTCCCAGGGCACAAGCAGCCCCAGGCCCCGCATCAGGCACTCAGAGTTGAGGCTGCACAGGTGTGGCGACTGCACTGCCTTCCCCTCGCTAAAACACTGGGTGAATACATGCTGGAAAATATGGCCACATTCTTTACAAAGGACCCGCTGAGAAGGGACGATCATTGGTTTACTCCAAGGTAGGGTTTGGATTCGCTGGCATGATTAGGAAGAAACACCCATCCCATCGTCCTCCACGTGGCAGCATTCACAGGGCAGCTGAGTGTGTTTCTTGTACATGAAGACACTCACACCCATGCATTGTGTCTTTTAGTTTCCCAGAAGTCACTCATCAATGTGTTACCTTCCCTCGACCAAGCAAAGCCAAGAAGGAAAACGAGGGAAATTCAGATACACGGGGATTCAAAACAGTTAATGGACTTAAATGTAAAGGAAGCTGGGATAATTTAATCCTTAGCCAGACACAAATGCTTTTTCATTAAAGAGTCAAGACATATCTCACCTAAGGGTGATTGTGCAGAAATAATGAGAGGTGCCAAAAGGTCCCTCCACTCCAGATTTTTTTCTTTAACAATCTGCTACTCGTGCCTAAAAATTCCATTTCCCAGAACCCATGGGTGACATTCATCTGTCTCACCTTATTAACCTTTAATATCTTGTCCCAGACAAAATCCATTGCTCACGTATAGAAGCTGGCCGAGCAGAGCAAGGCCACGAGGAAATAGGAGGCTGGCGAGGTGCGCTGTGGACGGAGAAAGGCTAAGCCCACGGGACTGAGGGCAGATAGAGCAGGCAGGTGGGCAAGGGGGGGATGCGCCCCGGCACTTGTGGCAGCAGCGACGTGATGGTGATGCTGCGAGAGTGAGGACAGAAGCACGGGAGCGTGGCCACCCCCTAGGACTGGTTAGTATGAGCAGATGCATCCATGCAGGCGGTGTGCGGGGCGGGTATTCAGATGTAACTTTGTGCCTTCATTTGTATGCATTCATTTTAATGTGCATGAGAAAAATTATTGCCAGCATGGCAAGCCTGTCACTTCACAGATATGAGTGCTTACGACAAAACTGGGTTTTTAAACAGCGATTTGATTGAAAATCGATTTGTTGAAAAATGCTAAATTAAATTACAGTGGGTCATTCAGACATGGCAAACGTTGTGAAGGTGGCATCAAAATGACTGCAGTTTGCAAACCCTGATTTGGTCTCCTTGCATGTTCTCAACAAGCACCGAGCACGTTTTCTGCACCAAGTGCCACGCCAGGCCCGGGGGCACCTGCCCTCAAGGAGTTCACAGCCCGGGCAGGGAGACAGCGAGGCCTTACAGAAGCAGCAGGGCCCCAGACAGGCCAATTGCTCAGAAGAGGGGACATGGAAACAGAGTCAGGAGCGCTGGCATGTGGGGAGGGCGTGGGGTCCCAGGCAGAGCACGTGGGTGTCAGCTCAGCCATCTCGTGCCTCCAGCATCTGGAAGCAGCTACTGCTCTCAGCCCCACTGCCCAGGTGAGCCTCTCCCTCCACGAAGAGTGCTTGGCAGGTAGGGCAGTGGGCAGGAGGCAGAGGCAGAGCGTACCTACCAGCAAGAGGACCAGGTCCAGCAGAGGCTGGAGGCCCACAGGGACTCTCAGACGAACTGCTTCCAGGTGCCCAGCTGCCCCAGCTCTTGGCCCGGGCTGTGAGCTTCCCCACCTGCTCTGGGGATCCTGGGGAGCCGCCAGCGGTCCTGACCCCCTTGTTGTCCAGATGTTTCTCCAGATTCACCCATTCTGACCTTCCCAATAGCCCAAGTCCTGCTTCTAGACTGCTGGTGTGTTTGCTTGTTGTTCTTGACCTTGGCTTCCACCACAACTCCAATAGCCCTCCCCACTGTGGCTCAGTGTAGGGGCCAAATCCCTCCTCATCACACCTCCCAAGACCAGTGTGCATCATAGGACCTGAAGATTAAACCCACATGCACTTGACCAGACATGCCCTTTCCAAAACCAGTGCCCTTCACTTCAGAAACCCTGAACAACGTGCACGGTTCAAGAGTGGAATTAGTTAGAACACTTAAAATCCACCAGCAGCACATTCAGAACAGCAGCTGAAGGTACAGCAGCCATCGTCTCTGCTGGCCCTCCTGGCACTGCCAAGGTGAAGGTCTTGGCCCACACAGCACCCAGGAGGCCAGTGAAGGCATGCGCAGCCCGCAAGGCGGTAGGAAGCGGGCTGCAGCGATGGGCGGGCTCACAGGGCCCTAATGAGGCTGGATACCTTTAATGAGAAGCCAAACACACTTTTATTTTTATTTATTTATTTATTTAACGATTCTTTTTTAAAAATATATTTTATTGATTTTTTTACAGAGAGGAAGGGAGAGGGATAGAGAGTTAGAAACATCGATGAGAGAGAAACATCGATCAGCTGCCTCCTGCACATCCCCCACTGGGGATGTGCCTGCAACCAAGGCACATGCCCTTGACCAGAATTGAACCTGGGGCCCTTTAATCTGCAGGCAGATGCTCTATCTACTGAGCCAAACCGGTTAGGGCCCAAACACACTTTTAAAAAACATTTTATAATCATGCCTTCCTTACAATCCATTTTCTATTATTTCTTCACTAAGAAATATAAGAAGGAAAAGAAAAACAAGTAATTATGTAAAATTAAAAATGTTAAGGAGTTTATTCAAGGATTTTTGCATCTCTTGTTTTTTTGTAGAAAAAAAAGGGCCTTGAACTGTGTATCATAAGTGCCCATTAAATACAAATTTTATAAGGTTTTGGGCCCACAGGACCTGAAAGGTCAACAACGTTCTCCTATTGAGGCATTTAATTGAAGACATTGTCACTACCTGTCCAGGCATTTTATAAAGATGACACCCCCTCTGCTTTGCATCATTTCACTCTGACTCTCCTGCAACTCCGTCCTACACTTGATTTCAGGTGGAAACTGTGACTCAGCCACCCTTTCTCAGCAGAGGAGACACTCCACACTGTCTTCCTAAATGGAACAGTGCAGAAAGGAAAGAATTAAAAGCAACAACAACAAAGTTACCCTGAATCTCGATCCTAAAGAAAATCTATTTTACAAAGAGCTACTGAGCACACAGCCAGTGACTCAATCTTGGGTGACTGCTCCTTTGGCAAGACATCATGCGTCTAGGAAGAGAGGGTGACAAGGGAGGGTAAGCGCTGAAAATCAAACTCTACTGAGGAGTCCTCAACAGGGAGCAGCACTCCTAGCTCTAACGGGGAACTGGCATGCTCAAGAGAAGGTAGATTTCACCCTCACCTTAGAATCTACTGTGGAGACTTGAACATGTCAACAGGGCACCTCTTCCCTTCTGCTGTCCCTTCACTGCTGCATCCTCAGAAAGGCCATATTTCTCCCAACACACAAGCTCCCCCGAAATTCCATCCTCCTGGGCTTCACCAAACCACCTCTCTCTCTTCCATCTCCAACCTTTGGAATCCATTTATGCTCTGAAGCTTTGCATCATGAAGCCTGTTTCCTTTTTTTATCAGGTCCGTGTGCAGCCCACCAGCCACAGGCACACTCTTTGCTTTGTCCTAACTTAATCGGCATTTACTTGTGTATCTTACCAAATTACTCCTGGTAGATGGTGATGTTTTATTCCCCCTCCCCCTAGATTTTAAATTCTAACTGCAGAAATAAAATCCATCCATTTTTTGTGTCTGCTTTCTTGTTTCTGTGCCCCAAATGTCTAATTCATTTGGACACTGTTGATTCATGGCTCTCTCTCTCTCTCTCTCTCTCTCTCTCTCTCTCTTCCCCTTTCTCTCTCTCTAAAAATCAATAAACCCTCTCTTCTTTTTTAAAAAAGGCCCTCTTTCTCTATTATTGTGATTGTTTTCTTATCTAAACACAATTTTATCTGTCCATCATCAATATCACAATTCAACAAACAATTTTGTGTTCAACATGATCAATTTAACTTAAAAATAATAATAGTTTAGCTGCACTTTATATTTTACAGATTATTTTTACATATATGATCTCCCCTTTAAAAATTGCAGGTGTTCATTCTAACTAAAATCTCTATATCCAAAAGAAAAACCATAAATAAAAGTATCTTTAATTGCTGAATGCATTTCAGCTTCTTGAGCATTAATCTAATCCATACCATTTATTGGTTATCACTTAATAGCCATTAAAAAATAAGTTTAAAGTTCCATTTGCCCAGGAGGGAAGATTATATTTCAGGATTAAAAGGGGTGGTAGGGTGGGTTGTGGAAATGATTGCTGCTTCATTAAGAGAACTAATGTGTCAACTTCACCCTTTCAAAGGAATTTCACCAATTTTCTGCTTGCTGGCTAATCATCTTACTAGAAAACACAAAAAAGCTTTAAATTGTTCCATCCACCAACTGTTTCTGAAAGCTCTAAATTTAATCCTGGGAGGTACCTTTTCATACCAAGTAATCCTCTTCAGAAACTTTATTTTGTGATTCTTAAAGAAGCTAAACCAATAAAGAATCTACCGGTAAAACTAGGGCTACCGCGCCATCTAGTGGTGAGAATGGGTGGGTCAGGAGCCTGAATCAGGTTGCTCCCAATGGCTTTTGATGCCTGTTTGCAGCTCCGCCTAGAAGCAAAATACTTAACTGTTCTTTTCCACTGAGTTATAGGACATTGTTAGGACATCCAATGAGCACCAGATTCTTAATGACAGCAGTCTCTCCTACCTTCCCACCCCTATTACGGCTTTCTCTCCAATTATAGAGATGAGTCCCAGAGGTGTGGATTGGAGTTCGCAGGAACAGGCAAGTAAGAATGAAAGGGGGAGAACCTGGGCCCTCACCATGTGATATGTGAGGTTCATGAACAGGAGACAATTAATGAACAAAAACAATCCTGACACTCTTTAGTTCTCAGTAAACATGGACTTAGTGTGGTGATGAGTATGATGATGATGATGGTGGTGGTGATGGTGGTCATAGCTAACATTTATCAAGTGCTTGTCATGTGCCAAGTTTTAAGTACCCATAATAACTTATTAAATCCACCAGAAAACCTTGTAATACACCCCACAACCTTGTAAGTCCCACTTCACTAATGAGGAAACTGAGGCAGAGCATGGGTGTTTTTCTAGGGCCATCGAGGCAATAAGAGGCAGATATGGGATTTAATATTAGTAATGATGTTCAAGGAAGGTGCTAATTTTAAAATTTAGAAAATGGGGTTACTTTCTGAAATAACATATACCATCTCCAGAATCAAAACAGACAGCCGCATCCAGGACCCCACATCCCACTTCTGCAGAATTGATTCTGTTCCAGCTGTCTGGCCTCAGTTTCATGTTTATTTCCCCCCACTCCTATACACACACACACACACACACACACACACTCACATACACACACTTTACACTGTACCATGACCATAGGCAACATGCCTGTGCTCCCTAAACACAGAGCCTTGGTGTTCCAGCACGGGCTGCTGGGGATGGAGCTGAAGACACCTTGAAGATGACTTCAGTACAGTTTTCTCTCCATTTCACAAATGACAAAACAAGGCCATTGTTTTTGCAAATTCTAAGTTATTAAACACTGTACTTGTTAAAGACCACCTATAATCACTTGTGACAGTCATTTTTTTTTTGGGGGGGGGAGTGCAAAGATGAACAAGTTCCAGTCCTTGCCACCAAGAGGAATGTGGTCCAGTAGAGGAGAAGAGGGGTTGATCGAATAACTGTGATGGCATGGAAGGACATACAAAGGGCTAGGTGATAATAATTTTAATTATTATGTGTCACATACGCAGTCATGCAGTGCATAACAACATTTCGGTCAACAACAAACCTTGGATATGACTGTAATCCCATAAGGTTATAACAGAATCATAGCCAGCCATTGGGTAGTGCAAAGCCTCACTGTATTTGGACCACTTTCAGTCTATCGATGGTGAGGCTATCAGCTAGCAATGCCTGGGGGCACTTTCCTGGGCCTTGAGCTTCCCACAGACATCTTCCTAAACCAATGGTACAACTGTGGGGATCTTCTTTTTTTTTTTAAATCCTCACCTGAGGATATGTTTTTATTGATGTTAGTAGGAAAGGAAAGGAGAGAGAGAGAGAGAGAGAGAGAGAGAGAGAGAGAGAGAGAGAGAGAGAGAGAGAGAGAGAAACATGGATCGGTGGTCTCCCATATACATCCCAACTGAGGATCAAACCGGCAACCTGGTATGTGCCCTGACTGGGAATAGGGCCCACAAGCTTTCTGTGTAGGGGACAGCGCTCCAACCAACTGAGACTCACCATCCAGGGTGACCCTCGGGGATCTTACTCTGATTGCAAGATGCCCTTCAGTGATAACCTTCATTAAGAAACTTTGAAGAAAAAAAGAGTTTATTACTTACAGATCCTGGAGTGTACAAGGCATGCCAGGTGAGGTCTCAGGGAGAGCGCTTGAGAGCTGGAGAGAGAGAGAGAGACAGAAGGAGGGAGAGCAGGAGCTGGGGTTCTACTTTTATTGAAGTCAAGAGAGGGGGTCTAGAGTTTCGGAGGCGCATTCTTTCTTTTTTATAGTTTATCTTTATTGTTGAGAGCATTACGGATGTCTCCATTTGCCCCCATTGCCCCCCTCCACCTGGCTCCCGCCTCACCCCAGGCCTTCACCACATTATCGTCTGTGTGCATGGGTTATGTGCATGTATGCACATGGATTATTTGGTTAATCTCTTTCTGGGGGCGCACTCTTTATTGGTAAATTTCAAACATAGCAGTGAGACTGTAGCTGGGCAGAGGAAAAAAACAAGTAGTCCAGGGACGGAAACCAAGATCTCCCAAACGGAGAAGCCTGGCGCTTTTCCTCTATGATGTGTATCTCTGAGTTAGCTGTCCTTGGAGCGGGTGCCTGGGGCATCCCAGCCCAAATCGGGCACCTGCGTTACAGAGAGAAAAGACAACTGTCAGGGCTCACACCACATCACACGCTTGTGGTGCTGCTGGCGTGCACAGGCCTGCTGCTCTGCCGGCATGTGAAGCACAGCACGTACATTACAGCCGGAGGCTGGGCCCTCTCGGACTGTGTGATGCACTCAATGAGGTTTGCAGAACAATGATATCGCCTAACGATGCATCTCTCAGGCCATACCCTCATGGTTAAGCAGCTCAGGACTGCATCACAGCACTGATAGGTACAGAAACTGAGATTGCTATCATTATCAAATCCATTTCATAGACGAGGAAACTGGCTCGAGAGGCTATGTTGCTTCCATCCACCCAGCGGAAGTAATAAGAGGAAGAGGTAGGATTTTTTAACCCAGTTCATTGGATGTCAAGACCAACGTCTTCAACCCTGTGAGCACTGATTATGACAAAGGAGCGCTAACCATCAATGCGAGAGCCTGGGGAAGGCTTTGTGGGGAGGACATTGGAGCATCGGCCACTGAAAACCTAGTCAACACCTGACTGTGTACACCTAAGCACACCCCAGTACATCCACAGCAACCATACTGAGGATATTAACATGGTATCACAGACCTGTTCTTAGAAAAACCCTCCTCTGACACTTCTGTACAGGCCCTGTGCCCTAGGAGAGGAGCTGGGGCAGCCCTGCCTCTGGGTGGCTCAGTGAACGCTCTTGGCCTCCGCTTCCTAAGCATTATGACCTCTCCAACGGGAAGTGCCTCGTGCCGGGTCTCTCGCTGTGCCAGCACTGGCTCTTCATGCCTCCACCCTCGTGCCTGCCTGACAGGCTGGAGACACGGACTGCACCCAGTGGTTTATCATGTTCCAGCTCCCAGCATAGCTCATGGGAGTTGGGCAGGAAGGAAAGGTCAGGGTATCCCTCGGTCCCTCTTCTCTTGCCCAGCACTCATTGCAAGCAGAGTCCTCCCTCTCCCTGCCTAGGGATCCCTCCCTGTCTCAGTTCTGCTAACTTCTCACTGCCTCTCTCTTCTGGGTCTCCAGCCCCAGCTACTGCACTACCCCCTACATCCTGCTCACACCTTTGCCATAGTCCCCTGTGGAACTGTCCTCAATTGGTGACATTTTTTCTTGCTGGGACCCTGACTGACATGCCCATCATTCCTTGTCTGCTCATTGGCTCAGATCCCCTCTAAGGGAAACTGCTCTGTCGAAGGCCCCGCTCCCCGGAAGGCCATACATTGTACTGTGGGAGTCTCTGCCCAGCCAGCCCCAGCTGCCTGCACCAGGCCTGGCGTACTGACACCACCCATCGCAGGCAAGTTACCTGTGACTTGCAGGCCTGTTTCCACAGGTGAGCTCAGCTAACCAGGTGGTCCCTGAGGAACTGAGAATCAAGAGGCAGAGACGCATGGGAGTATTGAGGCTCACGTGGGAAAATATCCAGGATCACGTGCAGATAACTTAGAGGCAGCTGGGTCGAGGCGGGGCAGCGGGGAGGGCCCGAGGGGGAAGCAGAGATGCACTGGGGGAGAAGGGCTGCTCTGTGGCCCCTCAGTTCCTCGATTCTCAATCTCACCTCCATGACCCCCAGTGCAATGTGTCCCTGAACTTGAAGTCCCATGAGACCATTGCATCAGTACAGGACACCCTGGACTTGAACCAACCTGCATGCCTGCTCTGTGCCAGGTAAAGTCCTAGGCACTGAAAACAGGGGTGAACAAACCCGAGGTCCCTGCCCTCCATGGACTTACATCTTGTGGGTCCTGGTGACAAAATGGTGTGGGACAAGGGAGGTCAAACATGTGAGATATCCTTGACAGGGAAAAGTGAAACAAACAAACAAAAAGTCTGAATCAGCAGCATCTCTAAAATATGTACATGGATGATAACACTATTGAGTAAAACTGACCAGAACTAAGATGCAAAGTGTCAAAATAAGTCCTTATATGTTACCAATAGAGAAGGGGGAGCCTACCTCACCACCTTACCGGAGGGATCCAAGTCAAGGTCGCCCCCCAGGCGGTGGACCTCGTGTGCTTTCTGACCTGATGCCTGACAGGGCACAGTATCACCTCCACAGGGGTCTGGCCAAAAATGCAGTTCCTGACTCTAATTATGAAGCAGCATTAGCAATAAATTGAAAGACAAGCTTCAAAAGAAATTCCCCGCGCTCCTCAAATTGCCAAGATCATCAAAGTCAAGGAAAGATGAAATGAGTGTTCGGCATTAAATGAGACTAAAAATATAGGACAACAACATGCAAAGTGTGACACTGAACTGTTTCCTGCATGAGAAAACAATTCTGTTGCTCCAAGGATACTTGGGATCTTTGGGTGAGAGAATGAGACCCAGGGCACTTCTGCAAAGATGTACTTATAAAGGTGCAAACCAGAGCACAGATAACCTGCCTCTTGCGTCGTGAGCTCTCAGTCCATCCTACTGTCTCCTAGGAACCCCAAGTATTGTTGCTGGTGTCATTACTATTTCTATATTGTCATCAGCTCATCATAAGATAGGATTTATCTGTAGCAATAAAGGATCAGCCGTGACTCTTGCTCTGCTCTCAGGGTTTCTATTCCCCGGGGAGAATTCTGTGCTGCTAAACATACCTTCATATTAAATGACAGCACATCACGGAGCTAACCCCAGGAGTTGGATGAATTTCCCATTTCTGTTCAAATCCATTGTCTGATGAGGTTTCAAAAATAAACATGCAGGCGATCAATGGGCGCATTGTGACAGTATCAGTTCTGGCTGAAAGGTCTATATTTTTGTATTTAAAAGTATTTCAAGGGCCAGTGAATGTTTTGAAAACTCTGGGGAGCTGGGGAAGAAGTCATAGGTAACACATGCCTATTCAGGAGCTGAGTATAAAGCAGTGATAGATGGCTCCAGTTCGGTGCCCAGTAAAGATAAAGGCATAAAAGGAAAACCTTCAGCTAGCAGGAGGCTTTCCGGTGGGCTGCTAAAGCTTACCGGAGGCACCGGGAGCCGTTCAAAAATTATTATGCTTTATAATAGAAGCTCAAATGAATGGGAATCACCAATGAGAGAGAAAAAAAGAAAAAAACAGCAACTTTGGGTACTGGCAGACTTACGGAATTT
This sequence comes from Myotis davidii, assembly GCF_000327345.1. Lineage (NCBI taxonomy): Eukaryota > Metazoa > Chordata > Mammalia > Chiroptera > Vespertilionidae > Myotis > Myotis davidii. Next base: position 1,563,315 of record NW_006289393.1, read on the forward strand.
CAGAGCTTTTGATTTTCCTCCAAGATGCAAATGTTTGATTCTTGGTTTTCCTCCTTAGTTTTAAGTGGGTAATTATTAAATATGAGTGTCTTTCTTCCATCATGGTTTTCCAGTTTCCAATAGTATTGGAATGTCCTCAATTGCTTGACATTTAATTTTGTTCTGTGTTTCTTTTGACTAATTATTTCCCACTTAACAAAAGTACTTTCCCACTTGGTATAGAAGCAGATGTGCAGAGCAAAACATGGTTCTGCTGCTCATTTTCATCTTCGACCTGGGAGATGAAAGTCCTGGGCTACTGAGCGCAGGGAGGTACTAAATGCAGTGGAAGCTCTTAAATGCACAGCACAAAAGTGATCTGAAAAAAATGAAACATGGTTGGTAAGAAGCCATTTTAACACATGAAATGAAGAAAGGCTCAAAAATGTAAAACAAATATACAATATTGTCAAAAGGAAACAAAGATGAATATTGAATGATAGTATTAGCAAACACTGTGTGCCATTGCACAATTCTAAGTAGTAAATATATATATTAGCATATGAAAACTACGTAATATATGTAAACTAAGTTAACCGTCACAAAAAAACCTTTGAGGTAGGTATTACTATCATCTCCATTTTACAGAAAGAGTGAGTGACTTAGCCATGTTCTCACAGATCGTATCAGAGCTGGGATTTAAACCCAAGCAGTCTGGCTCTGAGTCCATGCTCCTGATCACCTTTAATCAGCCAGCAAATATTCCATGAGTATTTAATGAGTATTCAGTACTACTTGGGCTGTATTAGTCCAGCTTTGCTTCAGTAACAGATAACTCCCATTTTCTCATGGCTTACTACAATAAATGTTTCTTTCTTGTCCACATTATATAAATGCTGTGGGTTGATCTTGACTCTGATCAGCTCTGCTGGGCTTGGCTTGGCTCCACTTAGCTCAGAAATGTGAGTCTTGCCCAGAGCTCCTCTCTGGGACATGTAGTGGGCGGGGATTTTAGAGCAGTCAGGAGAAGTTAGGCAGAACTCACATTTACTGCCTCTGATTGAATATAGCAAGTGTCCAGTCTGCTCATGTTCCACCAGCCAAAGCAAGTCACATGACCAAGCCCAAAGTCAATTCAGCAAAGCTGTCTACTTCTTCCATGGATGGCGTAGGTGGGTCACACAGAAGGAGTGAAAGCTTGGGAGCAATAATCCAAAAGCTCAAGGTCTTTTTACCCTGTCTAAGTGACCTCATTATGCAGCTTTCTCATTTGAATTATACAAGACCCAAGCTCAACACTTCCTCTCTGTGATAGGAGTGGAGGCCCATCATAGCCAGAGAACTATTTTCATGAAAAACTTCTCATTTGCACATGTAGAGCTTCGAGGAGACAGGGTCACCTGGGAAGCTGGCCACTGAGCAGACACCCACATGAATGATGCTGTTAGCCTCCGGGGTGACCCATTCGTGCTGGGATCCTGCTGAGACCCAAATGAAGACCATTCCCAGGTACCTAATCTGAGAGGAAGAGCACAAATGCTGCTCATTGAGGGTGAAAACCTTTTCCTACTTGAAAACCAGAGCAGTCAATGATGTCATTTTGCAATGACATCAAATACGTGCAGACTTCTGACTTGGTGCCCAGCCAGGATGTCAGAGTGACTCCTGTGTCCTCAGGTACAAAGATCCTGAGAGATCTTGAGGTCATGAGGGACTCAGTACACCCAGCATTCCAGGGGCCACATGATCAAATGCTCCCTTTTCTTCCTTAGTCCTCTGTCTGCCCTCTACCAGGAAAGAGGCAGAATAGACCCTGACTAATGAAAAGGGAAAGTATGGGCATTCAGGGAATGAGGAGCCTGCCAAAGCAGTGGCTAGGAAGGCACTGGTCAGAGATTGGCCCACGGGAATTAATGTGAAGTGGACAGGGAGCAAGAGAACCAGGGGGCGACTGGGAACCAAGTCTGTGGCCTGTGTGGACGGTCACAAAATGAGAAGGCTGAAGTCAGTCCTGGAGCACCAAGGGCAGGAGCATGCAGAAATTTAAGAACAAAACATGGGGTTTTAACCGGAAAGAACAAAAACTGGGAGGAAAACAACAGTGTGAACAGAAGCAGAGAGAGAGTGAGAGACCTAGGCAATCAGGTAGGGCAGGAAGGCCTGTAGGTCCCAGGACTCATGGGCACACCAGGCTGTTATTTGCATGCAGGATGTGGGAAGATAGTATTAGACAGCACCACAAACAAAACAAAACCCACAAAGAGATGATTATATAAAAATCCCTAAAACATATTAATGGAAAGGTTTGGAGCAATAAAGAAGTAGATGTCTATTATTCTGAACAGTCATTCAACAACCAATAGGTAAGCACTTATTTGGAAGAAGGGAAGCAGTGGCTTCATCACAGAAGAAAGAAGAGTGGCTGTCCCTGAGACAGAATGGAGAGCATGAAGAAATCCTCCAAAAGAAATTTAAGGGAATACCCTCACTCTCCCACTAAAAATCTGGGTTTTGTAACCCAGCACCGAGAGTCAGTAACATACCTCTGAAGCTTATTACCTATGTGTCTTCAAGCACTTTATCTCCGAGCTTCAGTTTCCTCATCTTTAAAATACAGCTAACACTGTGTCTACCTACCATTAGAATACTGCAGAAATTAACTGAGATAAAACACATAAAACACTTGTAACAGAGTAAGCAGTGAGTAAAAGGTAGTTTAAAAACACACACACCTTATTCTATTCAATATGTCCTGTGGATAACACTTATTTCTACAGAGTGCATTATGGATGCTCTTAATGAAAACCCTGAGATCATAGGGGAAGGGAGGGAAGGAAGGTAGGAGAGGGTAGAGGGGGGATAATTGGTGATAGAAGGAGACTTAACTTGGGGTGTGAACACACGATACAATATAAAGATGATGCATTGCAGAGTTGTATAACTGGAACTTATATAATTTTAGTAACCAATGCCACCCCAATAAATCAATCTAATCTAATAACAGAGAAACATGCAAATTGACCATACCGTCGCTATGCCCCCAAGCCACACCCACAAGCCAATCAGAGTGACTATATGCAAATTAACCCAACCAAGATGGTAGCCGGCAGCAACGGAGCTGGAGCAAGCAGGAGGCTTGGTTGCCCCAGTGATGGAGGAAGCCAAGCTTCCCACCCGCCCTGACCAACTGCAGCCTCCGCTAAAGGCAACAAAGTTTCAATTATAGAAGAAAATAAATCCCAGATACCTGCTTCCAGCCAGCCTCCACTGGGAGCTTGGGTGGCTAGGGGCCGTGGCCAGCCTGAAAACAGTCATCAGCCCCTCACCCAGGCTGGCCAGGCACCCCAGCGGGGACCCCCACCCTGAAGGGGCTGTGGCCAGCCTGCAAACCGCCATCAGCTCCTCCCCAGGTGGGCCAGGCACCCTAGGGGGGACCCTTACCCTGAAGGGGCTGTGGCCAGCCTGCAAACAGCCATCAGCCCCTCACCTAGGCTGGCCACACCCTCAAGGGGTGTGGGTCCCTGCTGGG
>NW_006289393.1:1566855-1570304 GCF_000327345.1 Myotis davidii
CTCTCAATGCAGGAGCTGCCCCCTGGTGGTCAGTGCGCTCTCACAGGAGGAGCTCTGCTCAGCCACAAGCCAGGCTGATGGCTGCCAGTACAGTGGTGGTGGAGGGAGCCTCTCCTGCCTCCTCAGCAGCGCACTAAGGATGTCCAACTGCAACTTAGGCCTAATCCCAGCTGGCAAGTGGACATCCCCCGAGGGCTCCTGGGATGCCAGAGGGATGTCTGAATGCCAGCGTAGGCCCAGTCCCCCAGGAAGTGGGCCTAATCCAGCAGGTGGACATCCCCCGAGGGGTCCTAGACTGTGAGAGGGCACAGGCCAGGCTGAGGGACCCCCCGAGTGCACAAATTTTTGTGCACCAGGCTTCTAGTAAAAAATAAAACCCTGAAATATCAAGAAAGAGTTAAGCTAAGAAAGTTTGCACTTGAAGTCATCAGCAGTTTTCCAGAAAAACTCATTTATTTAGAAGGTTTTTTAAATGACCACAATGTCTTTGACAACCCTCTCATCAAAAGTTAGGGTTTGTGTCTCTTTCTCCTGCATCTTCACAGGCTCTTAATGGCGTAAACAAATAGAGTGTGGCAGGAGCGATGCTCTAGGGCAGCAGTTCTCAACCTGTGGGTCGCGACTCCTTTGGAGGTCGAATGACCCTTTCACAGGGGTCGCCTAAGACCATCAGAAAACACATATATTATTACATATTGTTTTTGTGATTAATCACTATGCTTTAATTATGTTCAGTTTGTAACAATGAAATTGGGGGTCACCACAACATGGGGAACTGTATTAAAGGGTCGCGGCATTAGGAAGGTTGAGAACCACTTCTCTAGGGCTTCTGAGGCCGGGCATCAAAGGCCACGCAGCTGCACTTACTTCTCTTGGGATGCTTGCTCTGGGGAAGTTGGCCACCATGCAAAAAAAATCCAAGTCTCCCAAAACCACCATTCTGAAAAGGTCACATGGATGACCAGCCCACAGCCAGCATTAATGCCACCACCCAGTCTTGTTGAGGTGATAAAACACCCAGCCCCATTGAGATCAGAGACACCCAGCCCAGTTGAGCTTTCAGATGACAGCAGCCCCAGCCAACCTCTGACCATATCACATTAAAGGTCCCAAGTGAGAAGTTCTAAGACAAGAATGTCTTGAATTTCTGATTCACAACTTGGTGAGCAAAATTAAATGGTTGTGGAAAAAAAAAGTGTCAGTTTACATCACTAACTTTTGAGATAATTTTAGATTGCAATGGAAACAAGAACACTTGTGTGGAATACCTCATACGCCTATCATGGATAGACTTGCTGTGACTGTACTTTCATTTGATCATAATGCAAATTCATCTTCAAGATTAAAAACCCCAAGAACATAAGGCTCTCAGACTTTTTCCATGTTTGCTTAATGCCTCCTTGGTCAGTGAATTCAGAATCCTAAAAAAAAACCCTCTCTTTCTCATCCTCATTTCTGCCACCTGTTTGATGGTTCTAATGTTGATGAACAATAATTCTGTGTTTCTGATGTTCTTCCAAGTGTGATGAGTGGCTCTCGTCCTTGAACCAGGATAGAGCACCTGTGTCTACTGCAGGTGGGACTGTAGTTGGCAGGAGACCCACAGACTGGCAGTCACAGCCCTTCCTTCATCAGCGTGGCAGCCCCTGTCAGCATCAGTTTGTGTGGAAAATAGGCCATTGTTGGTGAAATCTGTGAGCCACCTATTTGTCAATAGTCATGCCTTTGATGGTGGGGGTGGAGAGAAGAAATACAAATCCTACTTTTTAATTCTCTGGAGTATAATGTCTGTTTCACTGCTATTAAGATTTTTGAGAGATAGAGCATGCCTGAGAAAAATACTATGGCAAAGGGAGAACAGGACAAATTGGTTTCCATAGCAACTTCTCCGATAAGAGTAATGGTTCTACCCAGCCTAGAGGAAAAAGTAGTAAGACTAAAATATTCTCAAAATAAACACGTGCATAACCTTATTTCTTTCTTAAGTATTTGATTTTATGCAACTTGTTTATTGCACATTTTAAAACTCCCACCGTGATGGAATGTTCCCCATGATTCCCTATTTCTGAGGAACTAATGAGAGGCAGAGCTACACTCTGATGCACAGTGATTTTTCACATCCTGCTAAATGAATAGAGCATAAAACTTTAAAATGAGTGGCTCTGAGAGAGTCCAGCTCTGAGACCGAAAGTGACTTGCCTGAATATTTAAAAGTTAACTTTGTGCTCACTTTATTTTTTTTTTTTGGTGCTCACTTTACATACCTAAAAATGGGTCCGTTGATGTCTTCCTATTTCATAGGGCTCTTGTGAAGATTAATTGAGCAAACTATATAAAAATGTTTGTGAAAATTTTAAATACAGAAATAGTAGTAACGCTAGTGGCAGCATTAGTAGTAGTAATATCATTATTAATATTGGCAGAACTGGAACCCAGGTCTCCTGAATAAACTAGTACTACTACTACTACTACTACTACTGTTGTTGTTGTTGTTATTGTTTTGCTAACATCCCCTCGAGTCAAATTCTCATAATAAAAATTTAATGGCACAAAATCTATCCAACCAAAGACTTAGTTTCATTGCAGTTAGGTGGCCCAGACTTCTCTGTCCTTGTACATCTCTCTCACCTTTGTATTTGAAGAGGGTCTTAAAAATGCTAGATGTCAGTGTTCTGGCCTAAGCAGTTCATCACTGCCCTAATAATTAACAATTTTGAGTGTTTGCTATGTAGCTGGCAGAGATACTGTATTATGAAGTCTAATGTATATCATCAAGAAACTCTGAGTTTTGCCCAGCTGGCATGGCTCAGTGGTTGAGCCTATGAACCAGAAGGTCAAGATTCAATTCCCCATCAGGGCACATGCCCAGGTTTGTGGGCTTGAGCCCCAGTGTGGAGCATGAAGGAGGCAGCTGTTCACTTATTCCCTCTCATAATTGATGTTTCTATCTATCTCTTCCCCTCCCTTCTTCTCTGAAAAAAAAAATTAAACAGATAAAAAAGAAACTTTGATTTTAAAAGACACAAGTAAGAACTGAATAAACATGCCAAGTGCTTCAGTGAAGAAGGTGCTGTGAGAATCAGAGGAGTGGTGTCCACAGGATTTCAACTACCTAAATGTTCCCACAGGCCTGACTTCATATGCTTTTCTTTGTATTCAAACCTTAGGCTTGGTGTGGGCCTCTTTGAGTTCTTCTTGTTTGGGACTCTCTGCACTCCCTGAATTTGTAAGTCTATTTCTTTTACCAGGTAGGGGAAATTTTCTGTCATTATTTCTTCAAATAGTTTTTCCACACCAACTTACATCATAATTACAATGCCAAATGTTAAAGATAATGAGAGGATTTTATAAGCAGTAAGAGAAAAGCAGTTAGTTACCTACAAGGGAACACCTATACAACTGTCAGCTGATTTCTCAACAGAAACTTTGCAGGCCAGAATGGATTGGCA
>NW_006289393.1:1570372-1592835 GCF_000327345.1 Myotis davidii
TGCAGGCTCTATCCACTGCGCTAAACCAACCAAGGCTGTTGAATTGTATTGAAGAAGAAGGAGGAGGAGGAGGATGGGGAGGAGGGAAATATGAATAATAAAATGGCAACAGATACATAGCTATCAACAATTAAATCTAAAAATCAAAATAAATGGACAAGAAATCTAATTAACAAAATAGGTGATAAAACCAGAGGCATAGAGACATGGAACAGACTGATGAATCTCAGAGGGAAGTGGGTGGTGGTGAGAAGAGATTAACCAAAGAACTTTTATGCATACTAGAGGCCCGTGCATGAATTCGTGCACTGGTAGGGTTCCTAGCAGCTGCCGGCTACCAGCCAAGGTCCCCTCCCTTCTCTTGGCTACCCAGCCCCCTGGTTGAACTCCCAGAAGAACTCCAATGTGGGGGACAATTTGCATACTATGCTTTCATTACATAGGATATGCATTGCCTATGGACATAGACAATATGGTAGCGAAGGCCTGGGGCAGGGTGGGAACCAAATAGAGGGGGACAATGCAGGAGGGAGGAAAGGGGACCTCTGTAATACTCTCAACAATAAAGATTCTTAAAAACCTTTAGGCTTGTGTCTTTGAACAAGGCAGTTTTAATAAATGACCTGCTACATCAGTCATTTGTTTAAACTATCAAACCTTGAAGAATTTCTGAAGTGTGCCGGAGAGGAAAAGCAGCTGCAATGACCTTGTTCTCCCCTTTCCTGAAGCCTTCAACATTTTCATCCTAGTTCTTTCCTTCCCCGGTGAAATGTTTTAATCCTACATTTGCAAAAATGGCTTGTCAAAACGCGCACATGTTGGGCTGATAGCTCCTGTGGGGAGTTATACATGAGCAGAGCAGCTACCAGTTATACACTGTGATGGATTACGGTTTTTGTAGCCATGAGCAGTCTCTGAATCAGCAAATTCTGAATTATTAGCTGTCAGGTGGTAGAAGGCTGGTGCATCCTTGACTGGGATGAGCAAGAACATCTGCAAATGAATCTGATTCAGACAAACACATTTTATGCCATAGGAAGGAAAGGGCTAAATTCAATTTTTTTGTTCATATGCTGAGCTCGTCCCTGTAGTCACATTCAGAATTTTAGAACCTGAGTAGCTTAGGCTTAATGCACATGAACAAATACTCTGTGAACTACCCCACACCTCTTTCAAAGATGCCAGAAGGACCTTTCCAATGTCTTCAGGAGGGTAAGGAGCAGCTGCCCCATTCAGCCATCCACAGGAAGAGAAGCTCAGCACAAAAGTGCCATCCCCAGACACCTGCTCTGGTTTGGAAAATGTTCCAGGGACAAGAAAAATCGAAGAAAAGATTGAGGAGTAAAATCAAGGATGCACCAGAATTAGGCAATGTCAACAGCTGATGGTAGCATGTCCCTTAAGAGACAACAAAAGTACACTTGCCCCAAAACAGTACAAAACTGCTGCTGAGAAGGGCACTTGGGGAAATAATTCCATTTGGATTAAAAAATGAAGACACTTGTCTGCAAAATTGCCAGTGCAGGGAAACATAAAACGCAGATGCATATACTATCACATTGCCATGGTGGGGGATATCAAGTTACTAAGCCAGTCGCCTAGCAGGACTTTAAAGAAACAATAAAACATACAGTTAGGCTTTCATGACAGGGAGAACTGAAACACGATAGACAGTGAAGGAGGCAATTCTAAGTGGGTCAGCTCCCATTCAGTCATTTGTTCATGCCACAAACATTTATTAATGTCTTACCATGTTCCAGACAGTGTGTGGGGATATGGATACTCAGAAGGTATGAGTGTGTGTGTATGTGTGTGTGTGTGTGTGTGTGTGTGTGTACATCTGTTACTGTGTATGGAAGGAAACTGACACACTAACACCCAGTGAAACGTGCCCTAATATCAGAATACACTGAGATCACAGACATCAAAGATGAAGGAACAATTAATTCTGCCTTGAGCAGGGGAAAGCGCACAGGCCTGAATGTTAGAGAAGCAGTGATGTTAAGTGTTATGAAATTAGAGGCAGCGGACTGAGGGACCAGACTCACATACAAATCCAAGGAGGGTCCCTTGTTGTTAATCCCCAAACACAGACAAAGGTTTTGTTCTCAACAGAAATACACGTTCCAGGCCCCACCTTCATGTTTACAGCTCCACCTTCCAGCTACAACAAGACAGCAACCCCAGACTGACTGAGGAGAGAACACCCATGGATAAGCAGTTCCAGGGCCACTGAAGCTGCTTGGCACCAGCTTGTGGGCAGCTGGTTGCAGGAGGAGCCCATGAAGTTCCCAGTCTGGGAACCCTATGGTGCTCATGGCTTCCATGTCTCTCTCTTCACCTTTGCCCCTCAGTCTCTATAGTCTGCCCCTAAGTATGCTGTTTGCATAGGCTTTGGACAGCCATCTAGCTCATGCATGTGATTACTTACCTGCCCCCTGAATGCTACCTAGAATCAGGAGAACCCCCTTCCAGCACCCCCAAATCCCTCTGCTGGCTGCTAAGCACAGCTGTGCTTCATTGAGAAGAGAATTCTCTCGGGGGCACAGCCAAAGAGCTTTTATGCTGCTGCATTCCACTGCACAGTGAATGAGGTTTGAGGCAAAGGTGAGAATCTCACCCAACAACTAGATTACCTAAAGATCAGGACACTGTGTGCTCAGAGAACTGCAGTGAACTGCCACTGTGTTCACACAGTTAAAAAGTGGTGGAACAGGAATTGAGTGCCAGTCTAGTTTATTGGGAAGTAGATGCACTTTCAATAACACCACTATGATTTCCTTAGTTATCAGAGCTCATATATTGATAACTATAATTTCCTTAGTTACCAGGCAAGTAAGAGAATGATGAAGAATTAATGAAGGAGAAGGAGGAAGAGGAAGAAAAAAAAAATGGAGAAGGAAAAAGGGGAGGAGAGACAGAGAAAAAAAGAAGGAATAAAATTTAAAAAAATAGAAGAAAGTGAAAGAAAAGGGAAAGAAAATAGACAAAAGGGGAAAGAAAGAAAAATAAATAAATGGGAAGAGAGATTAAGGAAAAAAAGGGAGGAAAGAAAAAGAGTAAGAAAAGCAGGAAACCGAAGGATGAAAGTTTACCAAGAAAAGAGAAGCAAGAAAAAGGAAAGGAGAGAAAAGCAGAAAAGGGCAGAAAGAAAAAAGCTACAAAGGGATAGAAGAAAGAGGAATAAAAAAATGACAAAGGAAGTGATAAAAGTTATATATAGAAGTGACAAAAGATAAGAAAAAAGAAAACAAAAAAGAACAAAAGTGAAAGAAAAGAGAAGCAAGAAAAAAGAAATAAGAAAGATGAAGAAGAAGAAAAGGCAGAAGAAGGAGAAGGAGAAAGGGGAGAAGAAAAGGAAGGCTGCAGAGGCAGGGGAGGAGGAGGAAAAAATGAAAGTAAGACAGGGAAGCATGTAAAGGGAAGTAAGAAGAAAACCCAAAACAGGGTGGGGGGAGAGGGGAATTGAAGAAGGAAAATAAGAGGAAGCAAGTGAGTACAGAACAAGAAAAGAAAGTAAAAATGGAAGTAATACAGAGTAAGTATAATAAGGAAGTTAGATGAGGAAGCAAGAGAAGAAAAGAGAAAAAAGCAATGAAAAAAGGAAGGGAAGAAAGAAAGGAAAGTAAATAAGGAAAGAAAAAAAATAGAAAGGGAATCAAGAAATAGGAAGCTAAAAAAACGAAGTTTCTAAAGGGAATTGAGAATGACAAGAAATAATAGGAAAACAAGTAATGGAACTAAGAAAGGAAAGCAAGGGAAAAAAAAGCAAAGACAGAAGGGAAAAAAACAGAAGTGAGAAGAAGGTGAAAAGGGGGAAGTAAAACTGCAAGCAAGAAAGAGAATAAATTAGGGAAATAAGGAAGGAAAACAAAAAAATGGTAACAAGGAAGGGCAAGAAAGAAAAGGCAAGGAAGACAAGGAAAGCAAAAAATAGAAGCAAAAGAAGGAAAAAAGTAGAGAAGTAAGAAGGAAAAATCTGAAAGGAGAAGGAAGAAAAGTGAAACATAAAGAGAAATCAACAGCAATAAAAGTAATACATATAGGAAAGCAAGAAAGCAAGCAAAACAAAAAAAAGAAGGAAAGAAATAAGCAAAAATGAAAATGAGAAAATGGAAACAATAACATGGAAGTGAGAAAAGGGATGCAAGAAAGAAGAAGCAATAAAAGGGACACAAGTTAAGGAAGAAAGAAGAAGAGAGAAGCAAGGGAAAAAATGAGCAAGAAAAAGGAAGTAAGAATGGAGAAGTAAAGAAAGAGGAGCAAAAAAAGGGAAGTGAAAATGGAAGCCATGAGAAAAGCATAATCGGGAGGAATGAACAAAAGGAAGCAAGAAAAGAAAGGGGAAGCAAGAAACAAAAAGCAAGGAAGGGGAAGTGAAAAATGAGAAACAAGGAAAGGGAACCAAGAAAGGGGAAGCAAGAAAGATGAAATAAGTGAAGAGAAATCAGGAAAAAACAAAACAAAACAAAAAAAACACAGAGAAATGGGAATGAAGAAAATGAAAGTAAGTAACCCAGATGGTGTGCCTCAGTGGTTGAGTATTGCCATATGAATCAGGAGGTTACGGTTTGATTCCTGGTCAGGGCACATGCCCAGGTTTCGGGCTCAATCCCCAATGTGGGGTGTGCAGGAGGCAGCCAATTAATGATTCTCTCTCATCATTGATGCTTCTCTCCCCTTCTCTCCTTTCCTCTCTGAAATTATATATATATAAATGAAGCCAGAAAAAGGAAGTGAGAAAATGAAGTGAAAAAGCAAAGAAGGAAGGAGGGGGGGGCAGGCTGAGATAAAGAGAAATGAGGAAAGAAAAAAAAAAGAAAATAATAAGCAAGAAACAGGGAGAAATAAGAAAGAAAATGGAACCAAGGAATAGAAGAATGAAAAAGAAAGTGAAAATGGAAAGCATGGAAAAGGAAATGAGTAAATTAAAGCCAGAAAAGAGAAGTGAAAAGGGGAGGTAAGAAAAGGACTGCAAGAAAACAGAGGTAAGAAAAAAGAGCAGGAAAATGGGGATAAAATATGGAAGTAAGAAGAGAAGCAAGGAAAGAGAAATAAGAATAGGGAAGATAAGACAGGAACACAAGAAAAGCAGAAAAAAGTAAAGAATATTAAAAAAGGGAAGTGAGGAAAAAAGAAGTAGAAAGGGGAAGCAAAAATAGAATGGCATGAATGGGAAGCCAGAAACTAAAAGCAGTATACGGGAAATAAAAGGGGAGCAAGAAAGGTGAAACAGGAAAAGGGATGTGAGGAAAGAAAAGCAAAAAAGGGGAAGTGAGAATATGGAAGCTAGAAGTGAGAAGCAAGAAAAATTGGGAAGTAAGATAGGGAAGCAAGAAAATGGAAGTAATAATTGGGAAGTGAGAAAAGGGAGGCAAGAAAGGAAAGGCAAGAAGGGGGAGCATAAAAAAGGGACTCAAAAATGGGAGGCAAGAAAAGTGAAAGGAGACTATGAAAGTGAGAACAGGAAGTGAAAATAAGGGAGGCATGAGAGGAAGGAGAGTCAAAGGAAGTGAGAAAGGGAAGCAAGAAAAGGGAAGTGACAAAAAAGTGAGAAGAGGGATGCATTAAAGGAAGCAAAAGAAACAAGGGAAGCAAGATAAGGGAGCTAAGAAAGGGGGAGCAGAAGAATGGAAGCAAGATAAAGGAAGCTATGAAGGAAAATAATAAAATAAAAGCAAAAACAGCAGAAGCCAGAAATAGGAAATTAAAATGGGAAATAGAATAAGGAAAGTAAGGAAAAGAAGTGAAGAAAGATCAAGAAAAGGGAAGAAAGAAAAGGAAGCTATACAGAGAAGCCAGGAAAAGGAAGATGGGAGAGAGGCAAGGAGGGGAGGAAGAGAGGAAGAAAGGATGGAAATGATACCATTGCAATTAGCTAGTTATTAATCATAGGAAAGGAGCAAAGAGGGAAGCCAGACATTATAGGCATGTCATTTGGGCAGCTTCACCAGGAAGCTACAATTTTGCACTCCCCAGGGAATCACTGGCCCATTCCTGGCAAAACATTGTGTAAGGGATCCAACAAAGGAAAGAGACACATAACCCAATAAAATTGAGGTGACAAGGGAAGGTACTTGTTTGTCAGTCACACTTGGAAACAAAGATCATTGGCCAGAATGGGCATGCACTTGTAAGTGTGTGAAAATTTGGGAATACAGAAGATACTAAACCAAGGAATTCTCTCTCTTGCTCTCTTGTGCTCTTGGCTTGCTTGCATTTACCATGTTTCCTCCATAGCCACGTGGACCTGCGGACCCCACATACAATGGACGGGTGGACTGCAGCGGGGAAACAGGAGTTAAGCTGGCCTGGTGCTGCTCTGGACTGTGCAGACAAGGGAAGGACATCCTGGACACTGGCTCTGATTTTAGCCCTGGTGGAGGCACATGGGACTTGGTCCTTGGCAGGACTGAGGGGAAATGAAACCTTGAAAACTCAGGAATTTGATTCCACAGAAATAAAGCTTTCTGTGTTATCACACCCTCCTGTGAGAGTCTCAGACTACTTTTTTTCTCAGAATATCGCCTGAATTAGAGAGGAAAAGAAAATGCAAGGAAAAATGAATGTGTTTTCCCTTCTGTGGCGAGAGGAGTGTGAGGAATTGGCTTGTGCTGCATAAGGCCAAAGGGAAATTCTCTTTAATGAAGGATTTTTGTAAAAAGAACTGGATCTAGCAACTCCACACAGTGAAAGCTCTGTTATCCAAAGCATGAAAGAGTGAAGGAATTGACTACATTCCATTCAGGTTTCTGAAGACCGCTGTTTGTCAATTTCTTCATTTGTGATATTAATGAACTGATCTACTTTAGGGGTCTCACACTGGCAGCCATCCAGCGGAATCTGCCTAGCAGACATGCTGTGTAGCAGGCACCATGTCTCACGAGATGTGCTTGGCTCATGACATGTAGCATCTCCTGGGGTGGCCAGTCTGAAGGTCGCTAACGCAATAATGCACCCCGTGCAAAGCAGCAGGATAGCATCATGCAACTCCTTCCCTCCTCCGACCTGCTTTCCTAGTCTCCCCTGGGGTCTTCACTTCTGTCCGCCTCTTAAATGCTGCATCCTCAGGGTCATCATCCCAGTCCATGCAGTGCATGCTGGGTGCTCGCTTCACCTCCCAGTGATCCCAGGCTGAGTGGTATGACTCTCCAGCCTACATTTTCACCTCAATCTGCTCCTTAGCAGGAGATGTGAATTTTTCCCCTGAGCATCTCAACTTGGATGCTCTGAAAACACCTCAATCTCAACACGTCCAAGGTGTCAGGCACATTCCTCTCTCTTCCTCTCTCTACCACCATGCCTGGTTGCTTTCACTCACCACTCTTCCTCCCCCCTCTGAACTTTGCTCTTCCGTTTGCTGAGAATAACCACTTCTACTTCTCTTTTTGCTTGACAACCTCCTAATTCTTCAGACACCAGCTTATTTCCTCAACGAAGCGTTCTCTGACCACCCAGATGTGCATCCTGTGATCTCACAGCACCTATCACATCTGGGCAGTCAGCATTTTTTTCACCCATTTTTCATCAGCTTCTTAAAACAGACTTTGTCGCGGTCACTGTTGCTTTCCCTGAGCCCTATACTCTACCTGGTGCAGTAAACAACTGCTGAATAAGAAACTAAATTACAGAAGACACATCTTCTCTAAAGACGTGTATTCAACCTCTGAGGATCCTTTCCTCATTCCCTTCTCCTAAGCTTGGCTCATATTAAATCAGCGACCTGTCGCGGTATATTCTTTTCCAGTTAGTATTCAGTGATGTAATTTGTGCATTGAAGCAAAAACCCTTGTCTGCGCGGATTGTTTTGCATTTAAGTCATTCCTTGGGCAATAGCAGGATGACCACTAAAACATGTTTGCCTACAAGGGAGTAAAAGTTTACCACTTACGTCAACACTGGGGAGGTTGGGGAGAAGTGCATTCTGTGGAAATTAGACCTCCCTGGCTGGGAGGACCTTTCCATGCCCAGTGGAACACACAGCATGCTTCTGGTGGGCTGGAGAGCGGGCCATCTCCCGCTCTCACGGAGGTGAACCTCTGTCTCATCTCTAGCTCCTGACCCCGAACTCTCACCGCCACCCCACACGGCACTGGTGTGGGGGCCGTGTTTATTTGCAATTCACCTGCATTTTTAACTCGACCTTGGCAACAGGACTAGGTTGGTTGAGGTGAAGATTAATCAGACAATTATGTTTACAAGGAATATAAACAGCCTGGTTTGTCTGTGTTAACAGCAGCTGTGACATTTGCTGCTCCTTTGCGTTGAGATTTTGCTCCTTGAATTCTGAGCAGTGAAAAGTCAATGCAAAGTGTTCCAGAGGCAATCGCTTACAATGGTGAAAAGTAAATAAAAAACACAGCTTGATGTCATTATGACAAACACCATTAACATTGAAGTCTCTTGAAAAATAGGAGGGTCATGTGGAAAAATCTCCACTACTTGCTCACTCTGGTGCTTTACAGGCCATTTAAAAGAAATAGGAAGTGTTCTGGCCGACGTGGCTCAGTTGGTTGAGCATCGTCCAGTGCACAGAAAGGTTGCTGGTTCGATTCCCAGTCAGGGCACATGTCTGGGTTGTGGGCTCAATTGCCAGCCGCTCTCACATCACTGTTTCTCTCTCCCTCTCCTCTTCTTTCTCTAAAAATCCATTCTTTAAAAACCCATTATGCCCTAACCAGTTTGGCTCAGTGGATAGAGCATCGGCCTGCGGACTGAAGGGTCCTAGGTTCAATTCCGGTCAAGGGCATGTACCTTGGTTGTGGGCACATCCCCAGTAGGGAGTGTGCAGGAGGCACCTGATCGATGTTTCTCTCTCATCAATGTTTCTAATTCTCTATGCCTCTCCTTTCCTCTCTGTAAAAAATCAATAAAATATATGCATTTTTTAAAAAGACTCAGAGCTCCAGTTTCCTTGTCTGCAAAATGGAAATAAGTATTTATTAAGAGGAAGTCAAATGCAAAAGTTACCATAAAAACCAGCTGTGACCACTTGTGTATAAATAGTGATTCAGAACTGGGAAGGTAGCTATTTAGGGAAGTACCTTAATGAGCTTCTTTGAAGGAAAAGGTGAGACCCTCCAGAGCATGGCCTCAAAAGAGAAGGTTGATTATACATCTTTAGAAAAGATGAACAAGTTTCTGTCTTTAAGTTGGTTTTGTGTTTAACAGTTATTTTTTCAACCTGGAGAAAGGAACTGTGCAAATCAAAGTAAGGGAACAGTTAAGCTGAGGATAAAGAGCGAGGGCGTCATCAGAAGTGAGAGGAAGGAAGATGAGACCATGTGGGCAGTGAGAGGTCCCTGCAATAGGGCAGCAGGCAAACAAATCGCCCGTGGTGAAAAGTGCTTAGTAGATTTCTATGAACAAGAACACCTACATGGGATTCAGAGTGTTTTTCTACCTGTGATGTAATTACCTGCCATTTCCCCACAACAGTTCAGTCGGCAACACCGAGAACCTGCTGTGAGTGGCACATTGTTGGAATGAACAAAGGCTGCCCAGGGAAACAACAGGGCGAGGAGGCATGGCACACTCATGGATCCGCAGCTTCCTGAGGCAGACAGCAGCCTCGCAGGCTGGCCCTGCGCTGTAAGCCTCTCTCATGAGGGCCCAAACGGAACTCATCATCCCTCCATTCCAGCCCCAAGGTAGTCCTCCCTGAAAATTCTGCACCACACAGAAGGGAAACTTGGGTCCTCTTCCTTGGATATTCAAGAGAAAGGTAACCTCAAAAGGCTGGAAGACCCAGGCACATCTGTTTCATAGCTGGGCTGTCTACCTCAAAGGGGTGCAGTGAGGACTGTGTGAAGTGATAGATGGGACTGTATGGAACAAACTTTACAATCACATTCAAAGTTGGGCACAAATGTAATTACGGTTGAACTATTAGATCTCAGTCTGTGATCCACTTCTTCCAAGCTCATGCAAAGCAACAAGCTTTGTATCTTATAGTTAAAATAATCCTAATACATAAAAAGCCAGGGGCTGTCACGACCGAAACAACTGGACCGATGACCAAACACAGGCTGTGTGGGGAGATAAGGCTGGCAATGGGGTTAGTGAGGGACAACCAAACAACTGAACAGCTGGCTGCATGGGGCATCCAGGCCAGCAGGGGGGCTAGTGAGGGATGACCAAACGACTGAATAGCAGGTTGCGTGAGGCAACCAAGCTGGCGGGGGGGCAAAAAAGGTTTAGGCCCGATCCCTTAAAATATAATGAAAGGCTAATATGCAAATAGACTGAATGGCAGAACAACTGGGCACTATGATGTGCACTGACCACCAGGGGGCAGACTCTTAATGCAGGAGCTTCCCCCTGGTGGTCAGTGCACTCCCGCAGGGGGAGTGCTGTTCAGCCAGAAGCTGGGCTCATGGCTGGCCTGGGCAGCAGCAGTGGCAGGAGCCTCTCTCGCCTCCATAGCAGCACCTAAGGGGAGAAGGCCTAAGTCAGTCAGACATCCCCCAAGGGCTCCTGAACTGCAAGAGGGCACAGGCCAGGCTGAGGGACCCCCCCCACCCCCGCCCAGAAGTGTATGAATTTCATGTACCAGGCCTCTAGTATTCACATAACCATACATGTGGCTTCCAAGAATACTTTATCAATCAAATAATCAGTGAGTATTTATTGAGCATTATGGGAAATGTACTATGGAGGGATTAATTTTAAAAGTACTAGCATATCACCACTGAGCACAGAGATTATAATGAAATTAAGTCATCAGAATTTAAAGAACAAGAAGAGTCTATCAAATCTGAGTTCCAAACCCAACCCAGCATGTATGAACCATAACCTTGAACGAATCATTTAGCCTCTTTGGGTTTCTTGCTCTCAGCTGCTAAATAACAATAAGTAAGTCTGTTTGTCCATCTACCGGCCAGCCCTGCTAAAAGGATAGAATGAGATGATACACGTGAAAGCCTTTAATAACGACAAAATACTCCGAAAAATAAGCATCACTGTTTATTTCTTTGTCCGCTTTATATCTGTTTGTTGTTAGGTGGACTCTGCATTAGGCTGCCCACGCTGAACACAATATCTGAACTCTCTGAACACATTCCATGATCACATTCACCCAACGCCCTCAGAGGCGTGGATCCTCCCCCTCTCCTGCCTCTCGGCTCCCCGCCCCTCTACGCTGGAGTCAGAGGGCAGAGAGCAGCCTGAGGGAGCCCTGTCTCAGCTCGGATTGCCCTCGCACTGTTTTTCTGTGGGAAGAACTGAATGAGAAGAATGCGAAACATGGGGAAGTAATCACTGCTGGGTTAGCACAGTGAGAGGCCAGGCCACCTTTTCATGTCTTCAGCGTTGCCCTTTGTATGGCTGCGATGCTCTTGTGCAATAAATAAAAATGAGAAAGAAAAAAATCCCAACACATTTTGTAGCAACTTGCGGCTTAGAGAGCAGTGCCCCATGCAGCAATGCGACCCCGACTACTGCTCTGTGGGTCAGGGGGGCACACTGAGGACACTGAGGCTGGGAGAGACCACACAGGTGCAGAACCAACAAATTCTTCCCGTCACTGGGCGCTGCCTCCCAGAACAGGAGCGGCTGCGCGGGAGGAACTAAGAGGAGAGGTCAGCTCAAGCAAAGGGTTCCTTGGAAGACTGTTCTAGAAAGAAGTAAGGTCAGGCTGTGACTCGAGACTCCAGCGGAGACAGTTTGGGCTCTGATTGAGGGGTGAAGAGGGGCAGAGGCAGGTGGTGTAGACCTTGCTGTGAGGAGCAGTTGTGTATTCGAGAAGCAACCCCTCCCTCCCTGGAGAAGCACTAGCACCAAGGTACAAAGGGGCATTGGGTGGGAGTAAGGGAGATGGGGGGGAACTGGACTTTCCCCCAGTTTCTGGGGGTCACAACATTTTACTGTAACGTGATGACCTTAAGATCAGTCAGTAGTCTGTAGAAAAGAGAATTGTCCCAGAAAAGTTATTTCGAGCTGCAATAGTCACAAGCAGTGCCTTCAGGGGCATCAGGTCTGAATGCAGTGAGCACCTCGGGTGGGTCAGGGACAGAGGAAACCGGAGGCTGGCACATCCCTGAGAAGCAAGACACTGAGCCCAGGCGGAGGCCCAGACTGGCAGCCAGTGGGCCAAGCCCTGCTCTTGGATGTGCCTTTGGGGTCCCTGGTTCTGTTATGATGGGTGGTGGTATTATTTAAATATAAGTTAGTTGCCAACATTTTAATATTAGAGAATTTAACACAACAATCTGGGTTTCCAGCTGCTCTTGCAAATGTTCTGGCCACCTGCGCCCAGGATGCCTAATGGACACACTGGCTGGAGCCTTCAAGTGCCCCCCACCCCCTATGCCTCTCCAGTCCCCCCTCCGTGTGCTTTATCTGGGTGGCCCCTGCATGCTGCTGAGTTCTGGAGCCCCCACTCTGGTGATAAGGAAAAGATGTGGAGGACAAGCCCAGAAGGCATGAGGCAGTCCTAAGAACCCAGGGTAATGACCGCCAAGAAGACTCCGGAGGATGCTGGTCAGACCCTGGCTCTTGAGCTCCTCTCTGCGGGCCTCCTGCTGAGATTCTGAGACTGCAAGGCTGACCATCGCCTTCCTGAGCAGAAGCAGGTTAGGGCTGAGCCTTTGGGATAGTTACTGGGAAGCCAGCAGATGGAGGAGCAGCCAGGGTCAAAGCCATCGGGAGCAAACATACAGGAGAAGCAGTGCAGGGGCTCTGCTGGGGAAGGTGGGAGACAAGGCCCCCAACTAGGGTGGTTCATACCAGCATGTTTTTTGAAGGCTCTGCACCCCATTCACATGGGGTGCTTTCATCCATAGGACTGAAAATGGGGGTCTCTGCATCCAGCAAAATGGACAAGGAGGTATGGGGGAGGGTCAGGTCTCTACTGCCTGTGCCTCCATCAGACTCATGTCCACACCTGTCACAATGAAGACCCGCGATCAAAATTATTTAGGAAATGAAGGATGGGTAGGGATGTGCGTTCGTGCAGCCTCTAGGGAGGGCACTGGGCCACTGCTCTCAAAACCACCAAAGACTGGATGCTCTGCCCCATCAATCCTGCTTCTTAAAATGTATCTTATAGATTTCCCCAACAGGGACAAAATGACATGTATACGAGTTGATTCGCTGATTTGCTGCAGTTTTGTTTATAGCCAAAGAAGACTGGAAATAATCCAGTGTTTCTCCAGAGAAGACTAGTTAAATCGTATGAAGCAGCAAAGAATGAAATCCTGCACAGCTACTTTTTTAAAGAAAAATGTGCTGCTCTCTATGAATTCCTATGGAAATACTTCCAGAAAAAATGAGGTGAAGAAAGTGCAGCACAGTAGGGATAAGTAGTGCCTTTTCTACGTGAAAGCAGGGAAGACCAAGCTCTATATTCACATTTGCTCCATCTTCTTTTTAAACTCCCCACACATGCACAGACACACAATAAAGCGGGTACCTGTTGAGGGCAGGGTGAGAGGATGGGGTGAGTGGGGTGGAGGACGGCTGGGAGAAATCCTTTTCACTGTCACCTTTCTTGTTGTGCATTTTGAACAATGTGGTATGTTACTGCTTAAAGCAATACATTTTTATTTCTTCCTCATATTTTAATTTATAACTTTATTTTTATTGTTGACATTATTACAGATGTTCCCATTTCCCCCCTCCACCCACTCTTGCCCCTTCCCTCTGGCCATCACCACACTGTTGTCTGTGTCTGTATGTTCTTTGATTAATCCCTTCACCTTCTTTCATCCAGCTCCTCGCCAACCCCCCTTGGCCCCCCTGAAAGTTGTCAGCCTGTTCCATGTATCCATGCCTCTGGTTCTGTTTTGTTCATCAGTTTATTTTGTTCAATAGATTCCACATATAAGTGGGATCACAGGGCATTTGTCTTTCTCTGACTGCCTTTGAAATGTCAAGCCAGGGTGGGAGCATCAAGGGTCCTGGGCAGAGGAGGGCGCGGGGGCCCAACAGTGCAGCTCCACAGGGTTCTCTGGGCACCTCGTGGTTCTCACAGAGGAGATCCCCGAGGTGCCTGCTCTGACCCATGGCATCACTTCGCTTAGGGGTCCCTGAAGGACAGGTAGGGCCCCAGAGCAAATTTCACAAACTCCCTTAGGACACTCATGCTGGGAATGTTACAGTTACAGAACATGACTGGAGGGAAACTCAGAGATGAAATATGGCTCCAGCAACCAAGGCGCCTGGGAAATGTTGGACTCTTCTTGACTCTCTGTAGCCTCGGGCATGGCTGACTACCCAGAAAATAGGAAAGCCACCCAAAGATAAACTTCAGTCTCCAGAGAGGAGCTTTGTGGATGCATAGAGTGTGCTAACTGCCTGTTGGTATCTGTTAACTGAGAAATCCATTGTCCTTTCTGGGGTCTACATGACTACCCATCCCATGGGTTTACTATTAACCCCCTCGAAGAAGAGACCCTGTCCTGGGGCGTGGGGGGGTGGACTCATCCAGGCCAGCCACCACTGGAGCAGTGGCTTTCCCGGATATGTAAGTTTCGCTTATTAAAGCTGTTACAAATTTGAATAAGTTCTTCATGTCAGTTCTTCAGATTCAATCATGAATAGAGACTTTTGGGGTTCACTACAACAGTGACATTCTTATAATTATTAAAATACTAGAAGCCCAGTGCATGAAATTCATGCACTGGGAGGGGGGTCCCTCAGCCTGGCCTTCACCCTCTCTAATCTGGGGTCCCTCGGGGATATCCGACTACTGGTTTAGGCCCAATCCCACAGTCAGTCAGACATCCCTCTCACAATCTGGGACCACTGGCTCCTAACCGCTCACCTGCCTGCCTGCCTGACCTCCCCTAACCACTCTGCTTGCCTGCCTGATTGCCCCAACCCCTCTGCCTGCTGACTTAATTGCTCCAACCCCTCTACCTGCTGGCCTGATCGCCCCTAACTGCCTCTGCCTTGGCCCCCGCTACCGTGGCTTTGTCCAGAAGGAGAACCAGACAACTGTAATATGTCTGGTCAACCTGGTCTAATTAACATATTACCCTTTTATTAGTATAGATAACATTATTTACATATACTGACAATTGCTAAGCCTCACACAAATAAATCCATTGAATTTTAGGGAAGCAAAAGAGATGGTATTGAAGGTGTGTGCTTGTTAGTAAACATAAGGTGGGGTTGCACATAAAGTCTGTAATTTCAGGTAATTTCAAATATAGTTCTCACACTGTGCCCCTCCTTGCCTCTGGGGCTTCCAGGCTCTGGGTCCTGATGCTTCAGAGAGGGATTGGCTCCAAAAGAGCCAAGTCTCAGCAGCTTTGGGTTTGAGAAGAAGCTGAAAGCCCAGCATTTTTCAGAAAGAAAGGAGGGTCTGGATGTTTTTAGCCTATCAGGATTGAGGATCTGGATTTTTAGCCTATCAGGATTGAGGATCTGGATTTTTAGCCTATCAGGATTGAGGATCTGGATTTTTTAGCCTACCAGGATTAGGATATGGGTTTTTTTAGCCTATCAGGATTGAGGACTGGATTTTTTTTTTAGCCTATCAGGACTGAGAACTGGATTTTTTAGCTTATTAGGATTGAGGATCTGGATTTCTTAGCCTGTCAGGGTTGAGGACTGGAAGACCCAGATGATGGGATTTCTTCAGAGGCTGTGGGAAGGAGGGGAGGAAGAGAGACAGGGTGATGATGTCTTCATTGTCTGTACCTCTCTGGAAGATGCAGGCAGGTCAGAGATGTCAGGTAGTTGGCAGGAGGTGGAGAGCAAGCCTTGGTTGCCAGGGACAGCGCCCACTGAGGGCACAGATAGGAAAGGCCAGCATTCACTGTGACCTGGTCTGCATCCTTGCCTAGAGAGACTATTCAAACTATTGACTCTGGCTAAGATTTCGAGATTGGGCTAAAGTGAGTCCCTTCTGGGACTTTCTACCATCCAGAAGAAGGGCCTCATAAGGTAAATCATATCAGAAACAGGCAAAATAAGAAAAATACATTTTTGCACATCTGGGTGTGATAAGAGTAATCCATAACTCCACTGGCTATCTTTATGAATACATACATTTATTTGTATGTGCACATATATATACTTTCTAAAAGAACAGCTAGTGCCTGAGCACTCCATTTAAAGGAAGAACTGAATGCTGCTTAAATTGTAGAAAATATTCTCCCTGATTTGAAATTACCCAGGGAAGCCTTGGATAGCAGTTTTCCATCTATGCCCAAAGCATTTACCATTTGGTATTGTGCCTGATGCAATACAGCCCTATGATAGGTACACTCACCCTTCCAAACTGGCAGAGAAGCTCCTGCCCCTTGGAGCTCCTGCATCACAAATTCAAACATTATGAATCTCCTTCCTGCCCCTTCACAGTGGAAGATCTCCTTCTCTCGGGGCCAACACTGCCCATACACTGAAGGCAAATGAATGGGATTGTTCATCTTACTGTTCACCTTCCTGACAACATGCTACCTTGTGGCTGGACACAGAGATGTGATGGCTCACAAACCGCACTGTAGGTAAAAAATAATGGAGAAGAAAACAGGTTGGATGGACAACTTAGATCCCCATGTTGTCATGTGCTCTTCATTTTGCTTTTTGCAAAGCAATGGTGTGTGTGGTATAGCTGAGAAGCAATTCAAAACAAACAAAACCGACATGTCTTTTAAAAATAAGCTTTTGTCAATATTGAGCAAAATATTTATGGGTTCCTATACTGAATGGAGGGGGCAGACAACCCCAGAGCCCCGGGCAAACACCTGTGTTCACCCCCCAAGAGGTCAGTTCTCAGGAAGCATGTGGGTAATTCAAGGTACCAAAAACTAGAGATCGGGCCTAATGTGGATACTGAGGGGGAGAGTCAAAGCCAGGAGACATTAACAGGAAAACAGGATGATGGAGAAATAAAATAGAGAGTTCCCACAAAGCACGTGGAGATGAAGGTGACATGGAGAGGGGCAAGAGTGTAGAGCAGGTCGCCAAAACCGGTTTGGCTCAGTGGATGGAGTGTCGGCCTGCGGACTGAAGGGTCCCAGGTTCGATTCCGGTCAAGGGCATGTACCTGGGTTGCAGGCACATCCCCAGTGGGAGATGTGCAGGAGGCAGCTGATCGATGTCTCTCTCTCATCGATGTTTCTAACTCTCTATCTCTCTCCCTTCCTCTCTGTAAAAAATCAATAAAATATATTTAAAAAAAAAAAAAGAGTGTAGAGCAGGTCAAGGTGAGTTCGGGATAAAGTTCACAAACCTTGGCCCATGGTCCTTCTGCTTTATTTTTGCCTGGGTTGGTTCTTCTCCCTGTGTTGTGACAGGAATTTCCAGTGGCCTGATGGTGCCACACTTCTACAGTCTCAGGGACACAGAGCATAGGGTAAAAGCTAGCTATGCAGGGTGGCACACACACTGTACCATGTACGGGACACAGGTGATGACCTACAGGTTCCCAGAAGGGAGGCGCATTGACCAGGGGGTCCAGGGAAGGCTGTGTGACTGTGAGACGTAGGCAGGGCTGGAAGATGGGAGCCAGTAGACACCCTGCAACACTGCCTCTCACGACCTTGAGAAAGCAAGTTGCTCTTCTACATAACCTCAGCCATGCTCAGAATACCTTGGTCCTCCGACATCCCCCACAGAGGGGTCCAAACCCTCTCGGTCCAGTAAGGGAGCTACTAGCTGCATTAGCTGGTGAAACAGAAATCAAAATTGATTCAAGTTAAATAAAATTTAAAATCCAGTTCCACCTGTGGCTAGTTTCTGCAGGCAACATAGAAAGTAGCCATTTCCAAAATCACACAAAGTTTTACCGGACAGAGCTTGTCAAAAACCGTATATCTATTTGGGAGTCAGTGACAATCCAGCAGTTTCAATGTGGGCTCAGAGTATATGAAACTTTGGGTTGGGAATATATAAAAGTAATTTTAATCTAAAAGTCTTCCAGTAAATCATTTAAATTACTGAGCAATTAACCTAAAGGATTATATTATCCCTAGAAATTTCAGGTCCAGAACTCATGTTTTAGCAAATTCACGTGGTGCCTAAGATCCCTTTTAAAAAATAAAAAGAACTTCACTGATCTTCCTTAATTCTTTCCTGCTAATGTGTATGATAACTATGAGGGGTGGGATGGGGAGGGAAGCACTGTCTGAATGGTTTACAGAAATCACAAAAGTAGCATCCCACTCACCAGGGAAATGTTGAAAAGGTAGCTTTTTGTCTCTGCCCACACAGTCCCCCTGTGTAGAGAACACAGCTGTTCATTTGTAAATGATCGTGGTGTTTGGGTGACCTCTGGGGAGGTCTGCCGACATGGTCCCTACCAGCAATCCTAAATGTTTGTGTGGGTTCATGCTTACAGCAGGCAGGGTATCCTATGCTCACAAGCAAAGACCTAGAATGTAGCTGTCATGTTCTTCATCCATAAATCAGCCAAAAAGGTTACAAAACTTCCACCTTGGAGTTGGCAAAACATGTGAAGGAGAATGATGAATGGTCGCATGACGGCTCAGCAAGCCACCTGCAGCTCGTCAGCACTGGAAACCCACTCTTCAAAGGGCAGCCCCGTCATCTCAGATCAAAGCAGAAAGAGCCCAGGGAAAGCGTCCAGACACATCTTTCACTTCATTGTCTGCCGACTTCCTCTAAGAAAACCCAGTCATAATGTACCCAGTGACATGGTGGCAATATATTATGTCCTCAGTCTCCTTCCGGGACCCTCCTTTGGTCCTCAATCATCAGGTCTCTGACTCGTGTGCGTTTCTTCCATGAACGAAAAGATATGCCATTTTGAATATGATTCTCGCCCCGTGTCATGAAGATGCAGAATAGTGACTGATTTTGAACTTTGGGGTCTGGCTGGCTGGCTCTCTTTTGTTGTAGTTCCCCAGGGGAAAAAAAGATAGTTAAAAAAAACAAAAACAAAAACCCTGGAGACATTCATTTGGGTTTTTCCAGAGGAGGGTGGTTATTATCACCAGCTAACACTTATGAGTTGTTTACTATGGGCCTGGCACTACACTTGGCTCCAGGCATATGCATTGAGGTTCATAACAACTCCATGAGGAGATGCCACTATTGGCCACATTTGGGGAAGGTGGAAACTGAGGCAAGGTGGGCAGTGGTGAGGAAGTGCCCAAAATCTCACAAGTGGCAGAACTGAGACCCAAACCAGGTCTGCAGGATGCCTTGCCAGGCCTGGGCTCTTGCACACCCAACTGCACTGCTCTCAGGGAAGCTGAGAGAGGGTCTTTTCCCAGAGTGGAAGAAGGAGAGAGGGTCTCTTCCCAGAGAGGAAGAAGGAGAGAGGATCTCTTCCCAGAGAGGATGAGGGGGAGAGAATAAAGGATGTAAACCTCCCTGGATGCTCCCCAGGAGGCGTCTGAGGGTGTGCCTGAGAAGGGGAATGGAGACCTGTACTCTTTACATGTCAGTGGGGATGATGCTCACGGTAGCTTTGGGAGGTTTCCTATGATTATATAATTTATCATGTAGTTCACCTTTTGATTAACCTTTTTTTTTTCCCTGTTACTCTATGGCAGAGAGAAACCAAAAGGCATTTTAAGTTGTTTTGAAGGCCATAGGATTGAAGAGAAGTAAATGCTGCATTCTCTGCTGGGATTTCATAAGGGAGAGTGGGCCTGCAGGAGAAAGGGGGAGTGGGCCCTCAGAAAGGCCTGAGGGACCAGGGAAGCTGTGTGGACTCACGCTTCCCAGGCTACGTCTCTGGGAAGAGTGGGTATACAATAGTGCCAATGTTTGATACACCAAATCAATTTTGGTTGATTGGTTAATCTCCTTACCTAACTTGTTGATGCCTGAAATGACGCTATTAAGGCTTTCTGTTTAGTTTAAGACTTTATTTCATATTAAAATGAAAAAGTGGCAGGTAGAGTAATAAGATTTTAGGTCAAGAATAGTAAAAAGGGCTATTAGGTAAGCAGTCTACAATAAATAGGAAGATCTAGAGTAAAGCAAACCTGAGAATTTTGGCTCCACCACTTAACCAATTTCTGATTTGGGGCAGGTTATTTAGTCTTTCAGGGCTTGACGTTCTCATCTCTAATTGGAGATTCTACCCACACTTCACTGTTAGCCCCTGAGAACCAATGCTCTAGCATACTGAAGATGCCTGCTCCATAGAAGATGCTCTTACTGTTTGGGCAGGAGAAGAAACACATTAATTGAAAAACCTACTATATGCCCCATTCTTTTAATAAAAGCTTTAATTTTCACAACAACCCATTTTACTGGGAAGGATGGAGGGTCAGAGAGGTTGAGGAGTTTGCCCAGGAGCATACAGTTAGTCAGTGGTAGAATAAAAACTCAAACCCATATTTTGACTTCTAGTTGAGTGTTCCTTCCAAATAAAGAGAGGTCTTATCAAACCACGCCACATGGGTACCCATCTTTCCTACCTCAGTCAAGAAGGAATTCTACTGTAAAAATCTCAGGTGATTTCCATTTTTGTCATGCAGACAGGTGACCTCTTGAGTTCCTTCCATGAAACCTCTGCTCCATGCCAAGCGGGAAGTATTGATCATGTTATTATGGGATAACAAGCAGATCCATGAAGCAAGCACCAGAACTAATTGGGCCTGGTTTGCTATAGATTCAAGTTTTCTGGCTGAACAACTTGTGAATTGAATTAAAGCAAAGATGTGTGGGTCTCAAGCATTGGAGTGCTCTTTGAGACCCTTCTCTGGACATTCTGGATCATGAATCCAAGAGCTTACATGCCCAGTGCACACTGCAATGACCTTTTCTACTAACACAGGTGGGGAAAGTGAGGAGGGGTAGCAATTATAGGAAAGAGAGAAAGAAAGTAATTAATATCTATTTTATGTTAACCATATCCTAGGCAATGCCTTAGGCCATTTATGTCTTTTATTTTATGGTACCACCTGCAGCCACTTGTATTACACCTTTGTTTTTTAATACAACAAGAAAGTTAAAATACTGGTATTTCTAAGTTAGCCTTTACTCTTATCAAATGATCCACTTTTGTCAAATATGGACGTGGCTCAGCATGGCTTTAGATGGGATTCTTACAGGTCTGACAACCTTGAAAGCGCCTCTTGGCAGAGAACTCATGCTAAGTGAGGAGAGGGAGAACAAGCCATATGTTCACTAAGTAGCTAATGATTAATTCCTCACTTCTTTCTGATTAAAAGCCCCCATGTATTGGTAGGAGTATCAATATGGCTAGCTGACCATTTGTTACCGAGTCTTCCTTGAAAGTGGCAGTGATCACATTACTGAGTTCTGGCCAGGAACAGAAATCTGCACAGAGATTTGAGGAGCTTCCACTCTCCAAATCAAAACAGAGAGATGGCAGTGGCACCACCCTTCTCTTTCCAGCTTCATTCTGCCTTAAATGTGAGTGTGAGGTCTGGACTAGCAGCAGCCCCCTTTCAACCATGAGGCACCAGTACGAAGGAAGACAACCAAGCAAGACCAAGGTGCTAGCAGAGGAGTGGTCCTGACATTATTACTCTCCTCTGCTGGAAGCCAGCCCATCCTTGCTGCTTGCCACAGTCACTGCAGGGAAGAAACATCTGCACAGCATATGTGTCAAGGGACCTGGCGTATATGGCATACTGTTCTTAATATGTTTGCTCCCCTTCTTAGCACTATATGTTTTAACCAAGGTCACCTCTCTGAGAAAAGTTGTTTCTACAGGTGGGGATTTTTCCCTGGAGTTAACAGGGATAAGGAAGGGAATAAAATCCCTTAGCTAAGTTCCAGGCAGGTAATTAATCACTTTAACTACAAACAATCATGCTTTAGCTACATAATCTTTACTGAGGCTAATCTCCTTCAGTTACTTCCTTGTAGCTTAACAGAACAATAGAGTAGTGACCTTGGAATGAAGATAACAAATGCCCTAAGCTTTGGAATAGAATGGATAGGATTAAAATCAACTGGTATAAATACAGATGTAACAGGAAAATAAAGACAGAACCTGGCTGGAGAACCTGGCTAGAGAACCTGGCTAGGCTGCTGATCAACTGAATGCTGTCTCTGTGTCATTCCTTCTTTGCCAACTCCATCCACACCTTTGGGGACCCCTGGACCTGCTGGGGTTGGACCCCAACACTCCTCATTGGCACCAACAACCACTTACCTCCAGATTTTTTGTTACACAACCAAATTCTGTTGTGTGTTTTTTCTTCTCCGTAAGGTTAAACATGTTCATGACGGATATGCCCAGCAATAAAGTCTTCCTTGGATGGAGAAGGAGGTATTCATACCACATGGGTCTATTACTTTAGTTTGCCTTCCTTTTCATGCTGGACCATCATCGAAGTATTGAAGAAAGTAGGGGACCTCTGGGCAAAGGAAAAATACCACATGATCTCACTTATTCATGGATAATTGAGACCATTATAAACTTTTGAACAATAATAGATACAGAGGCAGAGCTGCCTGAAACAGAGTGTCAAACTGCATCGGGAAGGCCGGGGAGGGTTCAGGGGCGGGAGGTAGGGGGGTAAGAGATCAACCAAAGGACTTGTATGCATGCATATAAGCAT
>NW_006289393.1:1592972-1593611 GCF_000327345.1 Myotis davidii
CTGCAAGTACTGTACCCCTCTAACAACTTGAAAGCGGGAGATATGGTATGAGTTAGAGCTCCGTAGGTTCAAAGTGATAGAAAATTCACACAAACTGGCTTGAGCAAAATAAGGAACCAATAGGCCCACACAACTGTCAATCCAGGGGGTGGTTGAGTGCTAGGCACATTGGGGCTCAAACAACATTATCAGGAGTGGATCTGTCCCATTTTATCTTCTCTGCTACACTCTGAGTGGGCTTCTTTCTTGGAAAGGTTCAATTTTCATGGCAGCTGACTAGTTCCAGTCTTACATTCTCAAATCTCTAATCCAGCAGAGAGGAAATGTGTCTTTCCTGGTCATGCCACAAAAAGTTGAGTTTCATTTGCTGATTTGGGTCATAGCTTCACCCCTGGACTGGGGGCAAGAAGTGAGAGAATTAGGCCTACCCAAATGACATGCATGTAGATTTTTCCCCCCAGAAAAAAACTATTTGGAATATGCATAAGAGATTTCTGGCAGACAGAAGCAACGCCATCCCTGCTGAGGTGCTCTTCCCGGCTTTAGTACTAATGCTAAAAGGGTGGAACACCAGAAAACCCGTAATTCAGCTGTGGTGGGAACAGTGATGCTCCCTGAATATAAAAACAACAGACAATT
>NW_006289393.1:1593917-1603296 GCF_000327345.1 Myotis davidii
AAGGGAGAGGGACAGAGAGCCAGAAACATCGATGAGAGAGAAACATCGATCATCTGCCTCCCACACCCCCCCCACTGGGGACGTGCCCGCAACCAAGGCACTTGCCCTTGACCGGAATCGAACCCGGGGCCCTTGAGTCTGCAGGCTGATGCCCTATCAACTGAGCCAAACCGGTCAGGGCAGTCCTCAAAATTTTACAAATATATTTGAACAGAGCTAATAACACAAAACAGAATGTGCAGAGAACTGGTACCAGTTGAGCAGAAACATAAATATTAATGAAGGCCTAGCATGTCCAGGAAGAATCCACAAAGAAAGATTGAGTACTCAGGATGTGAAGAGATATGTCCTTGCTGTGAAAAGACCACCCCTCTGCAAATCAAGACTTTTCTCTTGAAACTTCTCTTTTCACAACATCTCCAAGCCAGGAGTGCAAAGGCCATGTTTGACCTTTCAAAATGTACCTGCTCCCCAAGACTGAGCCAAGGGAGGGAAGGTGGGGGTGGTCTAGGACTCTGCAGAGCCAGAGCTACCACAGTGGGTGGGCTTAGATCAGGGGTGGGCAAACTTTTTGACTTGAGGGCCACAATGGGTTCTTAAACTGGACCGGCGGGTCGGAACAAAAGCATGAATGGAGTGTTTGTGTGAACTAATATAAATTCAATGTAAACATCATTACATAAAAGGGTGCGGTCTTTTTTTTTTTTTAGTTTTATTCATTTCAAACGGGCTGGACCTGGCCCGCGGGCCGTAGTTTGCCCACAGCTGGCTTAGATGGTCCCTCCTGGCAGGAACAAAGGGCAAAGGTCACTTAGAAAGCTTACACAGAGCCAGTCCACAAGCCATCAGCTCTCATCTGATGTGATCAAATGAACAGCAGCTGTGGGGACAGAGGTGGGCCACAATCACAGGGCACGTGGGGTCAAGGGGAGGATGCTTAGTTTTCCTAGGATGGAGGAGACACCTGCATGCTTCACTTCGAGGTTGGAGGATCCACTTGATTGACAGAAGAGGGCAGGCAGGAGGGATCACTGATTAGAGCAGCATTCCTGAGGGAGCAGGAGGTCCTGGCCAGAGCACAGAGGTGGACTGGCCTCGGTGCAGGAGGCGGCATGTAAGTAACCCACTGAGACAGGAAAGCAGTTCACGGTGGGTCCAGCCAGTCAGTGGTCAAGAAATCAATGATTCTGAGACCAAACAGAGCTGTGCTCAAATCTCAGGTCAACACTTTGAGCTAAGTAACCATGGGCTCCATTTCTTCATCCAAAAAATAAGAATTCCATAATTCCATCACAGAATTGTCTTAAAAGCTGGTGAAATAATGCATCCCAAAAGGCTTAGCCTAACAAGGGAAGGGCCTGTCATAAAACATTTGTCTTGTGTCATACTCAATAGCAAGGAAAAGAATGTGGTAGGTCTTTAAATGTGAGCCTGGAAAGATCTGCCAGACATACTCCTGAGTCTTTTAAACAGAAAATGACAAAGTAAAATATAAATATGATAGCATTTACATTTAAAAATCCATATAAAATCAGTGAATTGAAAAACATGCTATATGGATAAATCTCTGAGTTCATCATGATACAAAAAGAAATCTAATAAGATTAGGAAGCTTTCAAGGATGTTCAGGAAACAACTCATTATTTTGAAAATAGCTAAATAAAGGATACAAGCAAACATTTCTTCTTTGCATTCCTCATACAAATTGTACTTCAAGGTTACCAAATAGTTGACAAGGGGATGTTTCAGCCAATATTCCAGAATATTCCAGCCAATAGAAAAGAAACCATGGAATTTAAATATCATCATTTGGCAACCCCCAATAAATTAATGTGTCTGAATACTGAGTATGGATGAATGTTTACATCACAAAGAGAAAACAACCAAAAATTAGTCACCTGCTAATGGAAAACACAACACCTCTTATCCAAAAATCAAAGCTGACTCTAATCCTGTCTCAAGAGGGAACTACCTGTTTACAGGGAGAACAAGGGCAAAAGAACGTGTTAAATAAAACCAAGTCCGTGCCAGCATTTGAAGCCAGACTGTGGAAAACTCTCAAGACATGCATCCTGGTTTCTCAAAAACCAAACCAAACAATAAAACTGCAGGGAGAGAGAAAAGAAAAAGAACCTGAAACTTAAATGGATCTAAAAAGTTAACCCGCTGATATGTATGGGCCATATTTGGATCTGGATGCACACAGGCAAACTACTAAAAGAAATAATGAAACACTGAAGAAATCCTTTATAATAAAAGCCTAATAGCAAATCAACCCAATGGCAAAATGACCAGCTGCTATGACTTACACTGACCACCAGGGGGCAAGCGCTAAACACAGGAGCTGCCCCCAGCCCCCAGGCCAGGCAAGGCAGGTGCCAGCGGGTCCGCCCCCCACTCCCATCACTGGTCAGGTCTAGGGACCGAGTTTTAATATAAATTGATGTTTAAAATATTTAAGAAGCATAATTAAATGTCTGGAGTTTTTTATTTGTATTTTTTAATTTTTCAATTACACATCACATTCAAAATTATGTTGTATTAGTTTCAGGTGTACAGCAGAGTGGTTAGATAATCATATACTTTACAAAGTATTTCTAATATGCACCTGACACTGTACATACTTACTACAATACTATTGGCTATATTGCCTATGCTGTACTTTAACTCAGAAGTGCAATTAACTTTTACGTGCCTGTTTGGGGTTAGGGTTCCTAAAGACAGGCACTGAGATAAGAATTCACCTGTCAGTGCTTTATGAAGGAAGTGCCCCAAGAAAACCAGGTAAGGGAATGAGGGAAGGAGAAGAGATGGGGCAAGGGTGCAGTTTGAGGTAAAGTCTCAGCCTCAGGCTGATCCTGTAGGGAGCTCTGGAGTGGATATTACACTGCCCTCTGTCCCACTGTCAGGCAAGGATTTCATAGCTGGTCACCGGCTATGGGAAGAGAGTGGGATAGGAGGTGCTTCTTTCTGGCTCTTGGTGGATCTGGAAAGGTGACCTGTTCCACAGCACCCTTTCTGGAGAGCACAATGTATATTTGAATGTGGAAAGACCTGACAGCAATTTCCGCAAAGCCTAGAGCCCTTTATGCAAATCAGCCCCTGGAGCAGGCCTGGAGAGTCCCAAGCTCCCTGAAGTATTCATGCAAATCTGTAGCTAAAAGTGACATTTCTTTAAGCATTTTAAATGGAAATCTTTCTAAAATGTATCATAGCTTAGAACTAAGGTCAATGAAGGAAGTATACTGACTACAATTTAAACTTTTCTAAATGACTTAAAATGTGTTCCAGTGTGGAAGGATGCTTCGGAGCCATGCAGAGAAGGCTGTCTGGGGGGAGTCTGGGAGAAGTGAGCTCACTGGAGTTAAGCAGGTGTCTTTAATACAGGACTTGCTGGTGCCATCTACACATAGACGAGCATTATAGATCTCCCAAAGGCAAGGATTTCCTGAACCAATGAAGTATGGCATCAATTCTAAGATGCAAAGCGCCCCCCCCCACACACACACACAACTCCCCATTTTAACATCTCTGAAATCCAGATGCCTCTTACAATGGAGGTTGTGAAACAGAGATGAGTGACTATGAAACTATAAGTCGTCAGTGTATCATCCTGCCACTCATGTCCCAAGTCCAAGTCCATGCCAACCAAGCTCCATGGAACAGAAGGGGAAATGTGTGTCCCCTGAAGGCCTACTATGTGCCTGCCACAGTGCTTTGGCTGTCAAAGTGGCTTCCACCAGACACAGGGGGCCTGATCTCCTCTCCTCACCATAAGGAATTTGGAGTTTTGTCTGACCTATGGGTGCCAGAGATGGGGAGGGGGAGATTTCTAAACTCCGTGCCCGCCTTAGTCCTGTGCACACCACCTGCCTAGATAACAAGCGTCTCCCTCCCAGAGGCTCCTGCTCAAAAGACCCTGTGGCCTTCACTGACTGGCAGGCACACTGACACCTCATCTGTGGGCTCCAGGCAGCCTCTCAGCAGGGTCCACACAGTACCGAGGTGTTTCAATGGTCTCAACTTCCACTTTGTCAACTGTTCTGTTTCCTCTGGAGACGTCAACTATTGAGCAGTTCTTCTCAAGATTTGCAAAATTCAGAGAAGTGGAAGAGACAGCAAAATTCATGAGGTTTCCAGACAGCATGAAACTGGAGGAACTAAACTTACAAATGCTTTCATGGATACACATGGCTGACTTTGAAATGCACTTCATTGAATTTCAGAGTAGCTCAATTTAGAAGCAGAAATTTATTGACCTTACAATTGACTTAGAAAACATTGAAAAAAAGCGATTAGAGACAGGAGTACCAGAGAGAAGTGTCAAAAATGAACTATTGAGGACTTGGAATACCATTCCAGAAATTTTTTTCTGTATAAAAAACTTTGCAACAACATTACTCCATGTTTTCATCCACATACGCTTGTGAATCTTTGTTCTGAGTGATGAATTTTGTTAAGTCTCATCATAGGGGTAGCCTGACAGATGAAAGTAGTAATTCGTGCATATCTCTGAAGGTCACAAAATATAAACCTGATGTAAAATATTTGTCATCAGTGATACAGCAGCAAAAGTGCCACTGATAATATCAAACAGAATCATACAGTTTTTTGTCGGACTATCAGTGTACATATATACATTAAAAAATAAATGTATTTTTCATCATCATATACTATGTGTTTTTTAGCTCGAATGAATTTTATTATTTCTTCAAGATTCTTCACATACGTATACCTTAAGAGATATCAAGTAGGCATAACATGTTCTCAAAAAATTAGGGTTGGCACGCAGAAGAATTTTGAGTCAGAGATTTTGTTGGTTTTGGCACACACTCACAAAAAGGTTGTCCACCCCTGGCCTAAACTGTGAATCAGTGAGCTCTAAATAAAGGTTGGAGATCATGATGAGGATTCTAGCCTCACCTGGGCCACACAGTATGGCCAGCGGGAAGGGAGCGGCCGGGATGGGAGAGAGGGGCCAGGAGAGTGGACCTTACTTTCTGGCTGGACCCTGAAGGGTAGCCCTTAGCAGTCACTGAGGGGGTGTCATGAAGTTGGTCTTAGTTCTGGTAGATGCTCCTCTATGAGGAGCGGGGGTGGTGGGCTCGGTGGGGAAATAATGCGGACAATAGGGAGTTCCCAAGGTCTTCCTGGGAGGAGTGGCAGGTTCCTGTGATGAGGAGCTCAGAGTTCCCCCACATTCGGAGGCCACAGTGGAGAGAGTTCCTGCCTCAGGCTGGAGCAGGGACAGAGCACTGGACCCTGCAGGGCCTGGAGTCTAAAGGGAAGAGGCAGAGGCCACAGGCCCACGGGAGCCAGGCAGGTCCCCTGGGAAGCAGGCAATGAATCAGATGACAGGGCAGGGCTCACCGAGCCAGGGCAACTCCCACACTCACCCTCCACCCCAAAGGCATCCCAATTAGAAGTTTTAGAACACATGGAGCCAGACACACTCAGCCCCTCTGGGGCCAGCACCGCTGAGGGAGGCAGATTCCAGGTTGCATGCCTGCGCCAGGCCTCAGCCCCACAACAGAGAGCCACAGCCCTCACTGGGCCAGTCTTTCTCATTTATGGAGCATGGATTTTTCCAAATGGCCAGCCTGATGCAGACTTCAGTGACAGGGTGACAACCCTGCTTAACGGGACTCATCCTCTCCCTTGTTTGAGGCCCAACCTGGGAGAAAGGAGATTGCAACTATGCCCCTAAATGAGCAAGGTGACGATGGCTGCAGGCCCCGTGGCTTTCCGATCATTCTCACATGGAAAGTCAGGCTGGCCAGCCTATGACTCTGATCTCAGCTGAGCCTCTAGTTTCAAGTTTCTTGGGGGAATCATCTTCCTGAGGTGATACTGGAGTTGAAGTGAGAAGGAGGGAGATAAGATGAGATAGACACTTGATCTGACCTCCTTGGACTGGCAGAACTCTCTTCAAAGAAACTATTAAATCTCTCTTTTTTCTGCCTGTCCACTCCATTGAAAAGCTGCATACAAATGTATCCTCATCCAGTCCTCCATCTGTGCAGCTGGCACACTGGGGCACTCTCCCAGCATCCTCTGCATGCACTCTACAGGGATCCTGGCCAGTGGACCTCTCCTCTACTTCCTGTACGGCCCTTACACTCATGGGCATACTGGGCCAGCACTCATCCCCTTAGGTAAGAAACACTGCACTGACCATGTGCCAATCCATTTAATCCTCATACTAACTCTGAAGTAGGTATTATTCCCATTTTACAGATGAGGAAACTGAGGCACAAAAAGGTAAATTTGCTCAAGAACGTGTGAGTATAGAGCTCCTTGTTAGTAAGCAAGTCTCAAATGCACCCTCATAGCTCTGTGTTGGGGTCTTGCCTCTTGAAGAAAGGCCCCTATGGCTTGAGTAGGGGTTTGCTTAAGGCAAAAGACCGACCAGGTGACATCTTGAAGACTCTCTAAAAAGGTATTTATGGAAACTGCATGGGCCTGCCCTAGCCAGTGTGGCTCAGTTGGTTGAGCATTGTCCCAGGTCCCACGTACCGACGCGTTGCTCATTCAATTTCTGGTCAGAGCACAAACTTGGGTTGTGGGCTTGATCCCTGCTAGTGAGCCTATAGGAAGCAGCTGATTGGTGTTTCGTTCTCACATCAATGTTTCTGTAAATCAATAAAAGATTATTTTTTAATAAAGAGAAAGTGCATGAGTGCCAAGCTCCATGCTGAGCACTTCCTCTACATTACTTCATTCAAACCCTCAACAATGCAGCGCTGCAAGTTTCTCTATTATGCCCATTTTAGAGTTGAGGAAACTGAGACACAAAAATCCAGTGACTTTCCTAGGACCATATGCACATGGTCTTTCTGACTGCAGACCCCAAGTTCTTAGCCCTTCAGGGGAGACAGTGAGGTGGTGAAGGATAGAGGTTCATTGGAAGTGAGAATGGGGTTTATGGCCCTTATTGGTAAGTATAGTAAATGAACGTATCAAATTGTCCAAGATAAAAAATAATAAGAATTTTTAACTGTTGGGGAGTTTGAGGAAATAGTCACTCAAACACCTATTGGACGAGAGTAAGTTGATGCACATTTTCTGGAGTGCAATTCAACACAAAAGCTTTGAAAACATGACTATGCTTTCATTCAGTGATCTCACTCTAGGCATTTTGCCTAAGAATATAATTAGACAATTATATAGACATATGTGCAAAGCTGTTTATTACAGAAGTTATTACAATAGCAAAAAGTCAGGGAAAGTCAACCAACAATAGGCAGTCAGTTAAACAATGTGAGGTATGACAAAATACTTAGGCATTCATAGAAAGTGCTGCTGTGAGTCAATATTCTGACAAGGAATAACACGCATGACTTTTTTCAGGTAGAAATATGCAGGTTACAGACCAAAAATAATTTTTTTTCATGAAAAAGTCTGCAAAACAACTCAACCAAAATTGCTAGTAATTGTTATTTCTAATTAGTGAGATTTTAAGTAGTTTTTCCTCTTGATTAACTGTGCTTTTCCCTATAAAATAATAATGGTGCGATAGTCTAAAAAAATTTTAAAGGGAGGCCCCGCACAACAGTGGAAGTCACTGGCATGGTCTTGAGGAGTAAGCAGCAAGGCCTTGGGTCCTGAGTGTCACCAGGAAATCCCACACCTACCGAGCTACCTGCCACCAAGACTGGTCTTAACTTGGCATTAACGTAGATGAGAAAGTCAGAAAACAGACAAGTCAACACAGTAACCACAATAATCTTGGTATCCAACTATTCATGAAAACAAATGTAGCAGAAGCCATTTGAGAGGGACTTCTCTCCTCCTGCCCTGTAGATTCATTCTAGCACAGTAACTGCCCCTCCGGCAGCGTGGCCAGAGCAACATCACTGCATGACCTCAAGTTCAAGAACCAACACCACCTGAGGGAGGACCCAGCCTTTAGTGAGCCTGCGTTCTTGGGTGACAGGAAGGGTACCCAGAGGGGACATCATGAACTGTGAGTTCAAGGAGCTGGATCCAGTCTCAATCTAGGGGTAGGATGGCTCATGTTTTAAAACATATCTCAGATTTCAATGGAAAGACACAGAGATATTTATTTCCAAATAACTGTCACACAAAAAGATGGTATTTTTTTTTAAAAAAAATAATTTTTGTTGATTTCAGAGAGGAAGGGAGAGGGAGGGAGAGATAGAAACATCATTGATGAGAGAGGATCATTGATTGGCTGCCTCCTGCACACCCCCTGCTGGGGAATCAAGCCAGCAGCCCGGGCTTGTGCCCCTGAGCAGAATCAAACCGGGTCCTTCAGTCCTCAAGCCAATGCTCTATCCACCAAGCCACACCAGCTAGAGCAGAAAATCAGTGTTCATACTCACGGTTCCTAGAACAGGAGGCATAGCACACCACACAGGGCCAGGTAGGGGAGCACCGCGGCAGCCAGGAGACACTGGGGGTGAGGAGGAAACGTGGGCACCACCCTCCTCGTGGTTCCCTGGGAAAGAATGGATGAGCAGCCTGGCATGGCAGGCTCCGGGCATCAAAGATGCCCCTAGCTGTCCAGCAGCTGGCCCTGCTGTGTTACAGGAGGAGACAGTGCCCAAGGGTGAGAGCCTGGTAGGGGAGGCGGTGGATATGTGCCCTGGTTTGGTTTGTTTACATCTGAAGGTTCTCTACTAGGTGGGATCTTCCCTGTGCCGAGGAATTGGTGACCCTGGGGGGCAGTCTCTCCAGGGTCATCAGGGCCCAGATGTCAAAACATCAGAATAAAACCACCTGCTTAATTACAGCTGGCGGGACCCAGCATCCAGTGGCTCAGATTCCCCCACCAGGGTCCAGAGGGGGTGACCCCACAGACACAGCTGCAGAAGAGGACATGGCAGGACCCAGTCCTGCAGGCAGACACTGAAGGGGTGGAGACCAGAGCGGTGGAGGGCTGGCTGCTGAGGAATCACAGGGGCACACAGCCTGACTGCAGGGGACTCAGCTTCCGGATTGAGATTCTGACCTAATTTCAAGGCCCACCTGCCCGGCAGAGGCCAGCACCACTTCCCCTCAGGGTCCTATTTCTCCCTGGTCATAACCTGAAAATGGGAACTAGAGCCTGCCCGGGAGCTGAGGCCCCGGGAATAGAGGAGCCAGGATGGGAGAGGGGTGCTCTTTCCTCTCCTTGTGCGAAGACTAAATTCCAAAGACTTGGCTGGCCTTGGAGCTCAGGGGTAAGGGAGGAAACTAAGCATCTGAATGGGCAGCCTGGTGTCTAATGATGAGAAAGGAACAGGTTGTTGCTTCCACCCAAACACCGCCACCTGCGCTCTCCCCACACAAGCTGGGGCCTTGCCTCTCTGCAGCGTGGCACCACCTCCCTCACTCCATCTCCTTCCTGAATGGTAGAAATGAACATTGCTCTTAT
>NW_006289393.1:1603436-1610098 GCF_000327345.1 Myotis davidii
CCCCCGCTTCTCTGCCATTTCCCGCCTCCTCTCCCTCCAGGACACTCTGTGCTCATTACTTGCTCATCAGAAGAGCTATCTTTGTCTGTATGTCACTAATCCATGCCTTTTGCTCTAAAATGGCCCAGAGATATAGCCCCAGACTATTATCTAAGGAAATGTGCTGATACCCACCTCCAGCCCTAGTCTCTCCTCAGATTGGATGATGGAACAGAAAACAGTTCCGGGTGATTGATAATAACCTGCCCACCCAAGAGGCAGGACCCAGCTCTCTGGTCCTCCCCAGTCTTAGACCACTAGCTATCAGAACTACTTTAAAAAGGGTCTCATGGGCTGCGTTTCACAGACTCTAAAGAACTTACCAAGCCCCTGGGATCTTGTTAACATACAGACTCCGACCCAATAGCTGTGGGTTGAGCTTCAAAATAGTGCACATCTAACAAGCTCCCTGGTGGCATTGCTGCCACTGGTCCATGGACCACACTTTGGGTAGCAAGGGCACAGGGAACACTGGGCTCTGCGCTTCAGATGCACGTAAAGGCACACTGTAGCATGGTCCATTTATCTGTTTCTGAATCAGACGGCTTCCAAGATCTCTAAGTTCTCTACAGGGCTTCAGTTGCTATCATTTCACTAACATTTATAAATGCATAAAAAACTCTTGTACCCTGCCAAATGAAAACGGACTCAACAGGGAGAAGTGGAAACACCTGAGGGGTTGGGGAGGGAGACAGCTTTGGGCCACTGGGGAAAGCCCTAGTGACTCAAGGCACAGGTGAAAGCACTGATTTGTAATGTGAAATTGAACCTGAAAGGGCTCCCAAAATAAGGACAGGCAGCTGACATCACCTGACGGCTGGACCAAGCCCAGAGCCCAGCGGACAGGGGCCTGCCTCACTCTGTGTGGGCTGGCTGCTCAGTGTGAGAGCAGGGAAAGTGGATGGGGAGGCGCCTGTACTTTTGCTGGTAGCAACTTTAGAGCACAAGCCTCAGTGTCATTTCACACAGAAAATGATTCTTTTGGAGTTGGGTGCTGTTTGTTTTGGTTTCCTTTTTTCCTTCAATTTTGCCTCAAAAAGAGACAAGCACCACTGAGAGGTGATACTTGTTCCCTGTCCTGTGGCTTTAGCAGCCCTGCACTTACTACTCCTCTGATAGATAATAACATGATGAGATCACTGGGGAGATTTCCCGGGGGCCATGGAGGGTCCATGTCCTCACGGAATGAAGCTGGTTGTTTTGTTTCTTTCTAAGGACTCCACAGCCAGCCCCACCTTTTCTGAAACCAGCCTCACCTGGTAAGGCTGTCCCCTTACCAACCCTTTATCATGAGCATCTTTTATTTTTAGTTACACTTTACATTCCATATCAATCTGTATTCGTTTCAGGAGTACAGCATAGTGGTTAGAAAATGATGTACTTTACAGAGTGGTCCCCTGATTATAGCAGGACCCACCTGGCCCCGGCATAGTTATCACGTTACTGTGGACTCTGTTCCCTCTGCCCTCATTTACGTCTCTGTGACCATCCTGTCACCTGGACTCTCAGAGGCTGTGATCTCGGCCACCCCACAGTCGCCCAGAGGGCCCTGGAACAATGGAGAGTGCTTACATGCCTCTGTGCTGGGTCTGGCTGAGATTCTTTCCCTGGAGGGGCACCTGAGCCTTCGCTGGGTCCCTCTCCAGTGAGCTGTCTCTGGAACTGATTTGAAGCTGTCTGCTGCCATCTCCTGGACAACCGCAAACATGGCCAAAAGGGGATTTCCCATGCACTTCCCACTGAAGAGAGAATATTTCACCAGACCTTTTGAACTACCCCCACCCCAGGCTGTTCCTCTTTGCACTGAGGAAGTTAAAATCTTTTATCAGGTTTGTGTAGTGTGTGGGAAGACACAGGATGAGAAACTAACTCAAACTCCCTTCCTGTATGTCCTAGAGCAGGGGTGGGCAACCTTTTTTGTGAGTGCATGCCAAAACCATCAAAATCTCTGACTCAAAATTTTTCTACGTGCCAACATTAAATTTTGAGAACATGTAACACCTACTTGATATTTCTTAAGGTGTACGTAGGTGAAGAACCTTGAAGAAATAATAAAATTCATTCGAGTGACAAAAACACAGTATATGATGATGAAAAATACATTTATTTTTTAATGTATACATGTACACTGATAGTCTGACAGAAAACTTTATGACTCTGTTTGATATTATCAGTGGGGCTTTTGCTGCTGCATCACTGATGACAGAGATTTTACATCAGGTTTATATTTTGTGACCTTCAGAGATATGCACGAGCTACTACTTTCATCCGTCAGGCTACTCCTATTACGAGACTTAACAGAATTCATCACTGAGAACAAAGTTTCACAAGCGTATGTGGATGAAACCAAAACACTGGTTGGATCTAGGAAGGCAGGGAGAGTTAAGGCAGAAGCATAGAAATTGCTCTTCCCATTTCTCATCAATCCATGTCTATGGTCTTTAAGATAACTTGTTATGTCAAAATTATTTAATTATATAAGATGCACCTACACTGAATTTAACTGAAAAATAAAAAGTCGATATTAAGAAAAAAATTTTAAATGGAAGATTATAAGAGAGAGTTTTGCGTGCCAGCAAAAGTTACTGGCGTGGCATGTTTGGCACGCATGCCAGGGGTTGCCCACCCCTGTCCTAGAGGAAGTCATTCACCTGTTAAACCGTAGTCATATAACCACTACCAAGCTACAGGACTTGGCCTCTGAGCCTTCTGCACTCCTTGATCCCCAACTTATAGTCAGCTGTGAGTCTTCCTAAGCCTAGAGCCCCAGTCAAAGAGTTACCAGAGTGACTGCATAAGCAAGAGACAGTCTACCAACGCTCAAAGGTGCACAGAAGGCCTAGGATAGTAAACATCCCTCTCTCCAGTTTCTCAGCCACCTTTCCATTTAGGGGTGAATAGGTAACAAAAATCTGGCCAATGAGAAGCAAGAGGAAGCTACTAGGTGAGGATGCTGGGAAACCTCCATTGAAGGGGAGCTGACTCAGTGGGCATGTTTTGTTTACTCCTTGCCCATCCAACTTCTTGCCAGAAAGGCAACAGGGATGGCTGGAGGATGGCAACCATATTGTGCCATGAGGCAAGCAGGCACTTAGGTGATGGAGCAGAAAGAGGGAAGCCTGGGCTCTGATGACATTACAGAGCTCCCTTCCGCTTCTGCACTGACTACTGCACATTGTGTGAGAAAAACGCTTCATTGGAATGAGCCACTATCTTATTTTATTTTATTTTATTTTATTTTATTTTATTTATCCCACCACCATTTATCCCCGCTGGGCCCCTTTTCACCTCCACCCCCTACCCCTGGCCCCGGCAATATCACACTATTGTCCATGCTGAGTATCTGATATTTGTAGCTGAATATAAGTTCTAACTGATTAAGGAAAGTTATTACTGAAC
The DNA here is from genome assembly GCF_000327345.1 of Myotis davidii. Classification (NCBI taxonomy): domain Eukaryota; kingdom Metazoa; phylum Chordata; class Mammalia; order Chiroptera; family Vespertilionidae; genus Myotis; species Myotis davidii. The sequence goes on from NW_006289393.1 coordinate 1,606,875, forward strand.
TAGAGGCCTGGTGCAAGAATTTGAAAGTTATTACTAGAGGCCTGGTGCATGAATTTGTGCATGGGTGGGGTCCCTCAGGTTGGCCTGTGGGGATCGGGCAGAAACCAGCAGTACAAAGCCACCTGCCTCTCCTGCCTGCTGCTCCTGCTCATCCTGAACCCACTGTGCCTGCTGTGGGCTTGTGCCCATACAGTCCCAATCAGGAAAGGCTCGTGCCACCGAGGCGGTGCTCAGCAGCCATGAGCCCAGTGTCTGACTCCCATCCCAAATGGGGTGGGGGGTGCCAGGACACAATTGCCCTTCCAGGTGGGCAGTGTTTTGCCCTTGCTGGCCTGGGATTTGGATCCATCCTGCTGACATTTGTGCTGGTTGTCAGGAGCCACCTGGCGGCCGCTTTTATATTGTTCCTTCCTTGCTGAGCATCTAGGGAGGGGAAGCAGTTGCAGTGCCTGGGGTTGACTTCCAGGAGGCTGGTCGCATTGTCGGGGTCATGCTGGTAGTGCTGGTCTATTAGTGTCTGCCCCGTTCCCCTGAGATTGGACCTACAGGACTACTGAGGGAGTGAGTGGCTGCCGCCAGGCTGCTGAGCTGCTGGGGGGCTGCTGGGATGGGTGGTCAGCTGAGCAGTGCTCCCACTGTGGGAGTGCACTGACCATCAGGGGGCAGCTCCTGCATTGACCATCTTCCCCCTGTTGGTCAGTGGGCCTCATAGCAACCTGTTGACCGGTCAACCAGTTGTTCCAATAATCAGTTGTTTGGTCTGTCGGTCACTTAGGCTTTTATATATATAAATAACCAACTGCAAGGTCAGTCATGGAGGAAGAAAGGATTTATCTCATTTTCTTAATAAGATTTCAGGTGCTCAGTAAGTGTGTTTGGCACTAAGTAGGCACTCAGTTTTGCCTATCAATTCGAACCCTCACAGAGTTCATGAGTTGTTTGGCTAACACCTAAATTTTATTTCCTGATTGCTATTTCAACCTTGCAGTTCCCAAGTTTAAATCTTGACAATTGATTGAGATAAAATTTGTAAAAAGCTTAGCACATAGCATTTAATATCATGACTGTGTTAAAAAATCTGGAGGTCTAAATCTGCACAGTTATGAGTCATTATATAATGGTCTCATTAAAGGTGTGCTCCTGAATTCCTATATGTGGATTTTTTCTATAAATACCTGAATTGTTTCCAGTCTGTGGTTGGGAATCCATGATGTAGAGTGCCAACTGTATACATTATTCTATGCCATTTTATATAAGGGACTTGAGAATCCTTGGACTTTACTATCCAGAGGGTCCCTGAAATCAAATTGTTGGTGAATCGAAAGTTTTACATGAACTTGCAACTGCATGAGGATCAATGCCCCTATCCTCCATGTTGTTCAAGGGTCTACTATATGAGTTATGGGTTTACATGATTATTTAAACTATAATACAATTAATAGACAGATTATAAAATGTTATCCTATCTAATAAAGTGGTAATATGCAAATTGACCATCACTCCAACACAAAATGGCTGCCCCCATGTAGATACAAGATGGCCAGCAGGGGAGGGCAGTTGTGGGCAATCAGGTCTGAAAAGGAGAGCAGTTGGGGGCAATAAGGCCTGAAAGGGAGGGCAGTTAAGGGTGACCAGGCTGGCAGAGGAGGGCCTTTGGGGACGACCAGGCCTGCAGGGGAGGGCACTTAGGGAAAATTAGGCTGACAGGGGAGCAGTTAGGTGTTGATCAGACTGGCAGGGGAGTAGTTAGTTAGGGGGTGATCAGGATGGCAAGCAGAAGTGGTTAGGGACAATCAGGCAGGCAGGCAGGCAAGCGTTTGGGAGCCAGCAGTCCTGGATTGTGAGAGGGATCCTGATTGGAGAGGGTGCAGGCTGGGCTGAGGGACACCCCCCCACACATACACCATGCATGAGTTTTGTGCACTGGGCTGCCAGTATATTATGAAATGAATGCTAATAAAAGAAAATGAAATTGAGAAAGTTATATGTTTATAGAGAATGTTGGCAGTCACTTAGTAGCAAGTAATTATGGCTCAGGTTAAATTCTGAAAAAGCATGTATCCATAGAAAGCTTCAGAATATCGTAACAGCTGAAGAAAGATATTTCTCTCCTAAAGCCAGTCATTTCAGAGTAGAAGAGTGTACTTCAAATGCAGAGAGTAATGCAAAACTTCAAGGAACAGGAAAAAATGAAACAACCAAAAAACACAACAATTTTCCAGTGCTGATCTCAAAGAAATGGACATCTGTAATTTGCCTGATAAAGAAATCAAAATCATTCTTTTAAGAAAGCTAAATGAGCTAAAAAATACAAATATAAACAAACAAATTAGCAGAAAGACAATTTTGTAAACATTTAAACATCAGAAAAATAATACATAAACAAAATGAGAAGTTTAACAAAGATATAGAAATCATAAAAATGAATAGAACAAATTTTAAAGCTGATAAATGCAGTGAATTACATTTAAACATAATAAAAGCTACATATGACAAGCCCACAGTTAACATTATACTCAACAGTCAAAAGCCGAAAGCTTTTTTTACTGAGATCAGGAGAAAGGATGACCACTTTCACCACTTTTATACAACACTAGAGGACTGGTGTATGAAATTTGTGCATGGGGGCAGGGGTCCCTCAGCCCAGCCTGCTGAGGGACCCCTCGGGGGATGTCTTACTGCCTCTCGCAATCCAGGACTGCTGGCTAATAACCGCTTGCCTGGCTGCCTGATCACCCCTAACCACTTCTGCCTGCCTGTTCGCCCCTAACTGCACCCCTGCTGGCCTGATCACCCCTAACTGCCTCTGCCTTGCCCTGTGCCTGGGACCCGGTTGTCCGTAGGCACCCAGGACCCAGGTCAGCTTTGCCCAGGCCGGCTGCAGCTGCAGGGGACTGTGGGGCAGATGGCTTGTCCCTCTCCCAGGCCGCAGCCTGGCTGGTCCTCATTCCTCTCTCACAAGCTCAATTGTGCCTGGCTGGTCCTGACTCCTCTCTTACCAGTGTTGAGTGTCTGAGCTGTTAAGGTGTGATGGCTCTTTATTATATAGGATAACATTGGAAGTCCTAGCCAGAGCATTTAGGCAAGAAAAAGAAATAAAAGGCATCCAAATTTGAAAGGAAGAAGTGAAACAGTCACTATTTGTGGATAATATGATATTATACATAGAAAATCCTAGAATCCACCAAAAAACTACTAGCAAAGTTTCAGGATACAAAATCAAT
>NW_006289393.1:1611074-1611942 GCF_000327345.1 Myotis davidii
GCTCCAGCCCTGGCTGGTGGCTCTGTTGGAGTGTTGTCCAGTGCACAAAACGTTGCAGGTTCAATCCCCGGTTGTGGCGCATATGGGAGGCAACTGGCTTTTGTTTCTCTCTGTCCCTTCCTCTCTCCCTAAAAAGCAATGAAAAAATATCCTCAGGTGAGGATTAAAAAAGAATTTTTTTTCTAGTTTCCCAGAATAGACAAAAATAAATCAGAATATTGGGGAGTAGATCCCAGACATTAGGTGATTCCAAGCTCCCCAGGTAATTCTAGGGCAACAAGGATGGAGAATGCCTGACATTTCTTTTCAGTTGCTTCAGCTTACACAGGCAGAAACTGAGGCCCAGAGAGATAAAGTAGCTTGCCTAAGGGCACATCAAGCTGATGATGTCCAGTCTGATCGTTTTTTCTGGTCTAAATAAATTTGGCTTGTATTACTCTTTTCTCCAAATGTTTGGTGCTTTATTACGAACTGGGGAGGTGCACTGTGATAATCATTTCATAAATGATCCACATTTAGAAACATTTGCTTAGATTAATCTGAAAGAGAAATTTAATGAAAACTAATGTTTGTAACAAATAGATGTAGAAATTATTCTGCTCCCTACTTCAAAAAAAATAGATATAGAAATAAAATGTTCTGATAATATGAAATAAATACCAATTTAAGAAAAATATTATGGTAAAGATAAATATTGCAAATATTAAGTAGGCAAGAATATGTGATGATAGTAATGACTTCATAAATGGTGATACTCAAGAAACAGGAGTTGGATAAGAAATGTTTTGTTTCCCATTTGCAAATTCTATGAGTTAAAATGAAAAATCAGGCCCTAGAAATACAGACAGAGATTTATGCCAACACTTGA
>NW_006289393.1:1612443-1613748 GCF_000327345.1 Myotis davidii
TTTTTTAAATTTTCTATGTGTACAATCAAATCAATCGTACAATCAGTTTTAGTTGTCTGCTACGGTTGCTTTGTTGCAAGTGAGTAGTTATTTTGCATCGATATTTTTATTATATTGTTTTAGAAATTAAAGCTCCATAATAAAATAAAAGTGAAGTAAATGAGATTCACAACTAAAAATAAGTATTGTATTTGGAATAAGCTTACTGTCATGCAGAGTTTCCCAGAAACTTTATCATCCTATGTTGAATCTTCCTGTCATCAAACTAGAAAGTGCAAATACCCCAGATTGGCCAGCAGAGGGCGCGTTTACATTTATAATGAGAAGAATTTCACTGTTCTAGTAGAAGGTAACAGTAGGATGTAATGGTGCCATGTGTGAATATATGATGCACATGACTATGAATGCATGTGTACATTTTGATTTACATATTCGTTCACGTGAAGATTTTAAAATTCCACCCCAGCTAATGAGCTTACCAACCTGCTTGTTTTCAGACTTTAATACCTTCTTTTTCATATTCTCCCATATGTTCCACTCCTTAGGTTTATCCGGTGACATTATGCTTTGGGATATATTGTGGATATATTTTGCATAGATTATGTTCTGTAGGAGGGGTTTAAAAATTGACCTTTATAAAACAGCCTCCTTCTTCATGACCCAATCTGTTCTGGCAATTTTTGTTGTTTTTGTTTTGCTTTGCCTTTATATAGACCAAAGTCCAATCTTAGATTTGGTCTAAACTATTTTCTGATAGAATGCCACAAAATTTGTCCTTGCACTTGAGGACAAGAATAATGTTCTATACCACTAACCTCTAGAAATTTAGAAATTCTTAGAATCTCTACCAATAAACACCAAATAGCAGTTGGGATCTTAGTGGGAAAGAAAAGGGAGCAGTAATATTGTGTCAGGATTGCCTATCCTGTTGTAGCATTGGTTTGAATTAAGATAGCGCTCTTTTACTTCTATATTTTTCTAATTTTAGTTACATTAATTATTGTACTATTATGGCATTCTGAAAGGCAGATAAGAATTTGAGCTGAGAGAGAGATGCTGATGTTGATATTGATGTTTTTTAAAGAATAGTATAGGTTTTTATTTTATTTGAAATCTGCCATGAGCCATCTAGGTCTGTCATATGACTTATCCTATCTAATAAAAGAGAAACATGGTAATTAACATACAACCGCTACCCTTCCCATTGGCTAATCAGGGCGATATGCAAATTAACTGCCAGCCAAGATGGCGGCCGGCAACCAGGCAGCTTGAAACTAACATGAGGCTTGCTTGCTTCAGTGACGG
>NW_006289393.1:1614703-1617299 GCF_000327345.1 Myotis davidii
AGAATCCACACGTGGGTGAAATGATATGGTAGTTGTCTTTCTCTGCCTGGCTTATTTTACTTAGCATAATGCTCTCCAGGTCCATGCATGCTGTTGAGTAAGATTTCTTTCTTTTTTTATGGCTGAGGAGTATTCCATTAAATAAATGTACCACAGCTTAAAAAACAAAAACAAAAAGAAAACATTGTTAAAAGTTTATTATTCATGTTCCTGCCGCACTTGGTTGGCGCATCCTACAAGTGCACTGAACAGTCGCCGGTTCCATTCCTGGTCAGAGCACACACCCGGGTTGTGTGTTCAGTCTCCTATACAGCTTGAACAGACATCGATATTTCTCTTTCTTTCTACCTCTCACTTCCTCTCTCCGAAAAATCAATTTTTAAAAAGTTTATCAGTCATCATTTGAACAATTATAAAGTACTAGCATAAAGCATATGTGATTATCTCAGATGATGTTTGTAGGAAAGACCATAATTAGGGGAACGTATCCTTTGGGGTGCTGGGATACGTTGCCTCCCTAAATCCACACCAGTGACAACACACCATAGTTTGAAATGAGCCACGGTGGGAATATTTACACAGGAAATTGGCTAACACTTTTAAATTGTGGCTTCCCCCCTCCTAAAAAAGAGCATGAATTCTAAACATTTACCAGGACACCCATAAATATATCTTTCCACACACTTTCCTTATGAGTCTGTTTATGTCTGCTTAACTTGCACAGCTTCTCTTTAAGGGTGCCTATCAGCTTAAGAACTTTGCAATTCATCTCCTACCTTGCCACCCCTAAACCCTGTTATTGCCAAGATTTGCTTTCCATGCGGTCATCTGATTCATCACTCATACCTGACTCTGCTCTAGGGCTCTTTGCAGTGAATGAATGGGTTGTTCTCATGGGTATGTTATCCTCACAGCCCTGTACTTTAATAACTACCTTTTTATTTGAGACCCAACTCTAAAGGCTAGCGGGCATAGAGATGCAATGTATGCCAATGTCCTCACACACAACTCAAATTTAATGCTGACTAGAACATTTCAGTGTATAAATTTTATAGTTCCGTAAGCGGGAGCAGGGAGCTCCTTGGATAGCCATGCGGGCTAAGGTTCTAGGAGAGTTATTTTGTATGTGTGTTTTTCTCTCTCTTTCTCTTTGGGAAACTCATTTCCTAGAAGCTTGGATCCAGGAGGGAATATGCAAGATGGGTGGAAGTGGCTTCTCCCCATTCTGTGGGAACACATGTTCCCTGGCGTGGAGAGCAAAATCTGACAGACCAAAATGTGAGCGTTTCTGTGCGCATGCATGTGTGTGTGTGTGCTCTCACGCACACATCCATATACACGGAGCTAGCTGGAAATAAAAGTCATCTATTTCTTCTCAAAGATTATGTCAAAAGAAAAGGAAATATGTATTATTAGTAGCAAGAAAGTTAGGCACAGTGAGAGACCCCTCCTCCCCACCGAGTGCACAAATTTTTGTGCACCGGGCCTTTAGTAATTGTATAATAGCTCTAGGAGGTTTACTATTCATATCTCAGAAATGAGAACAAAGACATTTTGATGAAAAGTAATCTCCCTAGTGTTCAGCTGATACATGCTAGATTCATTTTCATGACATCTCTTTTATGGGGATGTCATACATATTAAGTCTAATATGTATCTTTTGTTTACTTGTGGGGGATTTTAGAAAACTTTAAGAAAGATGATGATTCTAATATTAATTTGATTATTAGACCTTCCCTTCTCAATTTTGGTGTGTGAATGAGGACTAGAAACTAGAGCAGTGGAAATAAAGTTCATTGGTCAGGAACCAAACACTGAGGTATTGGCCTCACCCTCAAAGTGTTTATAATTCAGTTCAAGAATACAAGTTATATTGCCCTAACTGGTTTGGCTCAGGGGATAGAGTGTCGGCCTGTGGACTGAAAGGTCCCAGATTCGATTCCAGTCAAGGGCATGTACCTTGGTTGCTGGCACCTACCCAGTAGGAGGTGTGCAGGAGGCAGCTGATCGATGTTTCTCTCTCATTGATGTTTCTAACTCTCTATCTCTCTCCCTTCCTCTCTGTAAAAAAATCAATTAAATATATATTTTAAAAAGAAAAAAAAAAGAAAACAAGTTATATGGCCCCAAAGAGAAATAGTAATTTATCTATAGCCAAATAGAAAGTATTAAAGGATGAGGACAGAGGAGTTGCAGAAAAAAGGAAGACAGAGAGAGTTTACCAGAAGAGGAGTATGAGAAGTTTCGGCTGAGCCATGAAGGTCCTGTGTTGGGTTTGTGAACAGAAGTGGAGGCAGCATTTTAGGTTGCACAAACACCATGAACAAAAGTGCAGGCATAGCAGAGTGCAAAATGCGTTCAGTGTGGGAGATGCGGGTAATGGGGGAGGCTATGCCTGTGTGGGGGCAGGAAGTAGATGCATTAATTCAGTTACATAATATATTTATTATCCTATATAATAAAAGGCTAACATGCAAAACGACCAGTCGCTATGACGCGCACTCACCACCAGGGGAAAGATCCTCAATGCTGGAGCTGCTGCTGGTGGTTAGTGCACTCTCACAGGGGGAGCACAGCTCAGCCAGAAGCCAAGCTC
>NW_006289393.1:1620945-1625108 GCF_000327345.1 Myotis davidii
ACTGTCACACACACTGACCACCAGGGGGCAGATGCTCAATGCAGGAGCTGCCCCCTGGTGGTCAGTGCGCTCCCACAGGGGGAGCTCTGCTCAGCCACAAGCCAGGCTGATGGCTGCCAGAACAGCAGTGAGGGCGGGAGTCTCTCCCGCCTCCTCAGCATCACTAAGGATTTCCAACTGCAGCTCAGGCATGTTCATCGCTGGCAAGTGGACATCTCCCAAGGGCTCCTGGGCTGCCAGAGGGATGTCTGACTCCCAGCATAGGCCTGCTCCCCTGGGGAACGGGCTTAAGCCAGCAGGTGGACATCCCCCGAGGGGTCCCAGACTGCGAGGGTGCAGAGGCCAGGCTGAGGAACCCCTCTGAGTGCACAAATTTTTGTGCACCGGACCTCTAGTTAATAATAAAAATGTTCAAGTTCTGCTTGCAAAGGGGCAGTTTTTCTTATGGCTTATGGACTGGTCACAGACACTATCGCCACAAGCATAGCTGTTCTTTTTTGTGTTGTTTACAAAATTATTACAGAAAATCTTATCTTTTAACTGGATGAGTAACACTTTACTTCATTTCCATACAGTTTGATATGAATAACTGCTATTCTTTAACAGAAATAACCAGCATTTTCTGATCTGTTTCATAACTAGCTTTGGTATTTTTCCTAGAGGAAATAAGACCTATATAAAAGTTAACTAAATGTATTATATAATAAAACTCCAATATTCAACGCCTCTTTAAGCTGCAACTTCACAAGAATTTCAGATGTTTCTCTTCATGATTTATTTTTTGATAAATTCTCACAATAAATGAGAAAGTAGAAACTACTATTTGTATTGCAAATTTTTTAAAAGGTTAAGTCACTTGTTATCAGTGGCTGAGAGTAGATCTGGAGACCGATCTGTCTGACTCCACAGCATGTACTCTTTTCATGGCAATCCTCAGTCTCCAATTGACTTGATTTTATCTGATCATAGATACATGACTTTATCCATTAGAACATCAGTTCAGATTGACATACTGTGAAAAGTACAGAGTGAAACAAGATATTCCTAAATAGTCCATCGCAGCAATTCTTGGCTTATAAACTCAATAGGTTGGTTTAATTTTGGTATCACTTAAGCACTTCCTCAATCTGGCTTTTTGGTCTGTGTGTCTCTCTCTCTCTGTGTGTAACATAACTTTTAAAAATGAATACAGGAAGAAAATAAAATATCTAGAGAAGATATTCTCAATGTTATAGGAGATACAATATACTTTCTTCTATTGTTAAAGTTATTTCCTAGAGTACTTATATTTCTATGAAATAAAAATATGTCAAATGCATAAGCATTTGCGGTCTAGGAAACAGACTTATTTGTACTGAGAAACTGCAAACATATGTCCTTAAAATGACAAATAGACCTCTGATATTCACTTTCACTTTCATATGATCTTTAGCAGAATTATTGCAATTAATTTTGTCAACAGGATACACATATTCTTTTATTTGTGTGCAGAAAATAGTTCCAATGTAAGTGTGGATATTTAAATGTAAAGTAAACAAAAGTCTATGGGTGAAATCAGAAATATTAGCAAAATAAAAAATCCAACTTTTCTTGCAAAGACAAGCTGTTTCAAGATTGATAGAAAATTTGACATTACAGTGAAAATGTTTAGATGCTTAAAAAACAACTTTACTTCACTTAGAAGTATGGCTACAGGATTGTCTGCTTCTTTACAAAGTGTCACATAGATTATCAGCCATGCCTAGTGTTGGGTAAAGGCACTGGGTACTGGACATAGAATCAGATAATGGGACTTCCAGCTCCACCCTATTCTAGCTATGTGATCTGAATCACTGATCAAACTCTCTGAGCTGTGGTTTCTCACCTAGAACATGGAGGTGATAATGGGTATGTACCACATAGGATGCTGAGAGTATAAAATATAATTTATATTACATCTGTGAAAGCACAAAGCTCAGTGACACATTGCAGATTTATTGATTAGATGAAAATAATCCAAATCAAAAACTTAATTAATCATATCCTATTTGGGGTAGGAGCTGTCTTTAATATTCACTAATTATTTCCATTCATTGCATTAAATAGGTTCTCCCAATCATATGCATGTTAAAACAGAGCTTGGGGAAAATTTTTACTATACACTTATATGCAGCAGGTTTAAGTTTATAGTTTAAATGTTAGTGATTAGAAAACAAAATATAAATCAAATATAGTTTCCATTTGGATTACACATAGCTGGAAACTTAAAACTACAGTGTTAGATTGTAGATACTATTTATTAGTATTTATCTGTATTTGGGGTATTGTTTTCAAGTCTCAGTACCACATTTAATACAGCATATGAAAAGCATGTCAAGATTAATTTTTTTTGTCTCTAAAATCTTGGTCTATACATCTAAGATTGGGAGTTATCCTTGCAATGGTATTTTCCCATCTCATTTTACACCTTGCCTTTTTCTTACAAATCACATTCTCTTTTCATCAGGACATCTGCCCAAAACACTGTTCTACTTGACAGCTCTATCCCGCACTCGCCTCTGAGCTCCTAACAAGGCAAAGTGCCATGTTTAAAATCTCTCAGTGAGATGTACAGGTTTCCCTGTGTGATCATAAGGGATTCCTCAAATCCAAGTTTTAGAGCTAATCTACCACAACTGATAAGCACAGTATTTTCACATTAGTATATTTATGTTGTGCTAATGTACTTAAACAGTATGTGTGTCCATTGAGAATTTTTCTACAAATTTCTTAATAGCATTCTCTTAACTCTGAAGAGAGATACCTCACATATCTGATTGGCACCGCCTGTAGAGAACAACATGGATGCATCTCGAACTGCCTACGCTAAGTTAAAACCAAACATAAAGGCTACACATTCCATGAATCTATTTATATGATATATTGGAAAGAAAAAAGTTTAGGGATGGAAACCAAGTCAGTGACTGCCAGGGGACAGCAGGAGGTAGCTGACTACAAAGGGGGGTGAGGGGTGTTTAGACATGATGGAAAAATCTTGACTGTGATAGTGATAACAAACTGTATACATTTGTCAAACTATATACCTAAAAAGAGTCACTTCCAGTGTGTAAATATAATTGAAGACACCTGACCTTTAAAATATAAATGTCTAAAGAGAAGTTATCTGTATTTTTAGAGAGTTGTACATTGTCTCCTTCCAGAGAAGTTTTGTCAATAACGTGCTATGTGTATATTTTTCACCCATTTCTATTTTCAGCCCAAATGTGTGACACCCAGACCACTTTCAATGGATAAAGACTACATTAATATACATAATTTATTTGGTGAATTTAGCAGCTTTAGCATGAAATAATAGTTATCTAACAATAATAAGTATTAGTAAATGTTATTAATTATAAGAACATTATTAAATGAAACTCTTGCCCTAGAAATATGCCAAATGCTTGAATTTTATTTCATTTTCCACAAGTGCATTAAAGGAGTTATTCCAGGATAATCAGTTAAATAAAATCTATTTGCTTTAGTTAAAGTAAGTATATCCAGTTTTCTACAAAACAGTAATATGCCTTAATAAACAATTATGACAGAACAAATCACAAAGATTATGGAAAGTTGATATTATTAATGAAATGTGGGGGCAAATTGAATACCTTCTTTTAAATATCCCCTCCTAGTGTGAAAGTTAATTATGTATTTGGTATTGGAATATAAATAAAGCTATAAATGTTTCTTATTTTCACACTCAATGAATTTCAAATCATGTCTTTGCTGCTAACTCTTTTGTTCTGTGTAATTCTCAGATTCTGGGTAATCCAAATTAAATTGGAAACTGGGGACATGCAGATCTATAATTAAAAACGTATTACTCATCAGCGGCCCCCCCCTAATGGTAACAACACATAAAGTACTCTTGTTGATCTCAAGTGTTAAATGAATTCAAAATAACCCAAGAAGTGTGTTGGCATCAAGGGCAATTGCATTTTTAAGTCCCTATTTTAAGTTTAATACAGCTAAAGTCATGTAGAGTAGACAGAGGTACAATTATTGGCTCCAAGATATATTTTACTGCTGGGATTAAGGCCAAATTCTAATCTAGATCTGGGCACATGGGCTTCAGCTGCTCCTGGCTTCCTCCTGTAGAAGAGGGTGGTAATATGATCCAGGGAGGTCAAAATGACCTTTCA
>NW_006289393.1:1628428-1631725 GCF_000327345.1 Myotis davidii
TCCAAGAGAAATGTTTCTTACATTGGATTGCAGGCTTTCTAAATAATTGTGTCATTAGTATAATGTTTTTTAAAATTAGTATTAGCTTCCAATATTATCACTCATTAATTTTTTATTTTGTAAAATTTTAAAAATTTTGATTTCAGAGTAAAAGGGAGAAGGAGAGATAGAAACATCAATGATGAGAGAGAACATTGATTGGCTGCCTCCTGCACGCTCCACACTGGGGATTGAGCCCACAACCCGGGCATGTGCTCTTGACTGGAACTGAACCAAGGACCCTTCAGTCTGCAGGCCAGTGCTCTATCCACTGAGAAAAACCAGTTAGGGTTTTTTAATAAAATTTTTAAAAGGGAAATTCCAGATGTGGTACAGGGTGTTGGTGTGGATGTGTTTTGAGATAGAGACTCTTAAAAGAAAAATCAATTAAAACAATGTACAAGGAGGTGATCAGAGATTAACTTACTACTTTGCCTAGACAAAGAATCTGAATCAAATTTATTATAACACTAGGGGCCCAGTGCACGAAGTCATACACATGTAGGGTCCATAGGTCTGGCTGGCAATTGGAGCTTGCTGGCCTGGGGGAGGGATGGGGGAAGGACTCTGGGCCTATTGGGGCCTGCTTCCGGTGGGGAGGGATGAAGCACAGGAGGTTGGTCGCTGGCCCTGAGGAGGGAGCCTATCATTGGGCGCCCCACCACCGTGTGGTTCCCCACCTCACCCCTCCTCCCTCCCTTGTGACCATGCTACAATTGCCATGGGCAGGTGATGAGCCAATCGGGGCCTGCCAGCCATAGGGGAGAGACACAGCATGGGAAGTTGGCTGCCAGCCCCAAGGAGGGAGCTGCTCCTCAGCCCCTTTGGGAAAGGAGCCATACACCCTCAGTTCCCCATCCCAGCCCTGGGCCAAAGGCCTCAGGGGGGTCAGGGGAGGAGGCAACGGTCACTGGGCCAGGTGCAGAAGGAATGGATGCCAATGCTGTTGGCCAACTACAGGAGATTGGCTGTGAGAGTGCATTGACCATCAGGGGGCAGCTTCTGCATTGAGTGTCGATCCCCTGGTGCTTTTATATATATTCTAGGGGCCTGGTGCACAAAATTCATGCACTGGGGGGTGGTCCCTCAGACCAGCCTGCCCCCTCTCACATACTGGCAGCCCGCAGGGATGTCCTACTGATGGCTTAGGCCTGCTCCCTGCTCCCCTTGGAGAGCGGGCATAAGGGCATAAGCTGCCGTCTGGCCTCCCTTTGTGGGAGGCGACCAGGGTGATTGGGGAAAGACACCGGCCCCATGACCCCGCTGTTGCAGCCACTGCCAGTCACCACAGCCACCAAGGTGTTTTCATTAACATGGACTCCCTTAACCATGAAAAAAATGACAACTTTCTTTAGGCATTTTCAAGATGTGTCTTTCGTAGGATATGACATTTCTCTATTTCTTTTTTATCCTCACCTGAGGATATGTTTCCATTGATTTTTAGAGAATGTGGAAGAGAAAGGGAAAGGCAGAGAAACATAAAAGTGAGAGGAACACTTTGATTGGTTTCCTCCTGGATGAGAACTGACCTGGGCCCAAGCCAGGGAAGAGCCTGCAACCTAGGTACATGTCCTTGGTCAGAATTGAACCCAGACCCTGTGGTAGGCAGGCCAAGGCATTATCTAATGAGCCAAACTGGCTAGGGAAGGATATGATATTTCTTAGCCCCTCTGCAGCAGACCTTTGTGTTTTTCTCCAGGAGTGAGGTGGAAAAACCCTACATTACCTTCTTGGATTCTTATTACCCAAGTTACTAAGAATATTACCAGTGGCACACAGGGAGTTTAGCCAATGAATGGTCGGAAAAGATGTTTCCTCTGTAGTTCACACCGAACCCCAGCTTGGTCCTTGCCCAGGCCTAAGGCCTTAGGCTGATTGTTAGGCTTGGGCAGGGGACCCCCAGCCCCATGCGATTGCCAGCTCCACCCCTGCCCAGACCTCAGGCCTCTGGCTGGGCCATTAGGCCTGGGCAGGGGACCCCCAGCCTACTCTGATAGTAGGTTCCACCCCTGCCCCAGGCCAGAGGAGCATTAGGCCTTAGCAGGGGACCCCCAGCCCACTCCAATCGCAAGCTCCACCCATGCCCAGGCCTCAGGCCTCTGGGCAGGGCATTAGGCCTGGACAGGGGACCCCCAGCCTGCTCCAATAGCCTACCCAGGCCTCAGGCTTATGGTTGGGGTGATTGGACAGGGAAGGGGACCCCCAGCCCCATGCAATCGCAGGCTCTGCCCCTACCCAGGCATCAGGCTTCTGGTGGGGTGTTAGGTCTGGACAGGGGACCCCCAGCCAGCTCAGATAGCAGTCTCTGCCCCTGCTCAGGCCCCAGGCTCATTAGGCCTGAAAAGGGGACCCCCATCCTGCTCCAATAGCCTACCCAGGCCTCAGGCCTCTGGCTGAGGCATTAGGCCTGGGTCAGGGGACCCACACCCCATTCCTATTGCAGGCTCTGCCCCTGCCCAGGCCAGAAGGGTGTTAGGCCTGGGCAGGGGACCCTCAGCCTGCTCAGATAACAGGCTCCACACCAGGCCAGGCCAGAGGGGCATTAGTCCTGGGCAAGGGACCCCCAGTCCCCTCCAATTGCCTGCCCAGGCCTTAAGACCTCTGGCCAGGGCTTTAGGCCTAGGCAAGGGACCCCCAGCTGCTCTGATCACAGGCTCCGTCCCTAACCGGGTCTCAGGCTTCTGGCCAGGATGATTGCCTGCTCCGCCTGTCAGAGTGGAGTCTGGTGCTGTCCTCCCCGCATCCCCGGTCCCCGATCTGCGGCCCAGATCCCACAGGCAGTGGCTGGCACTGCCCGTCACACCTGCAGTATGCATCTTTGTTGGGTTAATTTGCATGCTCTTCTGATTGGCTGGTGGGCATAGCGAAGTTATGGTCAATTAGCATCTTTGTCTTTTATTAATGCAGCCCGGTGCACAAAATTTGTGCATATTAAAAGGGAATTAATTGCCCTAACTAGTTTGACTCAGTGGATAGAGCATCGGCCTGAAGAATCAAGGGTCCCAGGTTCAATTCTGGTCAAGGGCATGTACCTTGGTTGCAGGCACACTGCTAGTGGGGAGTGTGCAAGAGGCAGCTGATCAATGTTTCTCTCTCATCAATGTTTCTAACTCTCTATCCCTCTCCTTTCCTCTCTGCAAAAAATCAATAAAAATGTTTTCAAAAAAGAAAAAAAGATTTTTGCTAACCTAATACAAAGTCCAGATGTGGCTGTGGCTTCAGGCTCCGCTGGAGTCAGGGGCTCAAATTTGGTCCTTG